>NW_016815820.1:1113107-1143892 GCF_001698545.2 Rhinopithecus bieti | reverse complement strand
GGCACAAAAAATGTCTGTCCTTACTACTTGATGAGTACCTTGAAGGAAAAAAGATAGGCCAGGTGTGGTGGCTCACACCTGTAATCTTGGCATCTTGGGAGGCCAAGATAGGAAGATTGCTTGAGCCCAGGAGTTTGAGACAGGGCTGAGCAACATGGTGAAACCCTATCTCTACCAAAAATATATATATACCCATATATATTTTATATATTATATATTAAATATATATGTTTTATACACACATATATATATTAGCTGGGCATGGTGGCATGTGCCTGTAGTCACAGCTACTTGGTAGGCTGATGTGGAAGGATCATTTGAGCCTGTAGGGGCAGAGGTTGCAGTGGGCCGAGGTTGTGTCACTGCATTCCAGCCTGGGTAACAGAGCGAGACCCTGTTTCAAAAAAAAAAAAAAGAAGAAGAAGAAGAAGAAATAAAATAAAATAAAACTTCTGTCTTTTCCATATTGACTCCTAGGAAGTCTTTTTTTTCTTTCTTTCTTTTTTTTTAAGATAGAGTTTTGCTCTTGTTGCCCAGGCTAGAGTGCGATGGCGCAGTCTTGGCTCACTATAACCTCTGCCTCCCAGGTTCAAGCGATTCTCCTGCCTCAGCCTCCCACATAGCTGGGATTACAGGTGTACACCACCGTGCCCAGCTAATTTTGTAGATTCCTAGGAGGTCTTTATATTATGAATGCTAACCCTTTATCTGTTGTGTATGCTGTCACCATTGCCACCCAGGCTGCTCCTTGTCTCTTAACTTTATTCGTAATGTCATTTTCATAGCAGAGGGCTTTTGAGGGGTAATGTAATAAAAATCGGCCAATCTTTTTGGAGTGTGTCTCTTGTCTAAGAAATGCTTTCCTACCCTTAGGTCTCCTACATTTTCTCCTAATTATTTTAAAGTTTTGTTTTTCACTTTTAGGTCTTTAATCCATCTGGAATTCATATTTATGGATGGCGTGAAGATTTTTCATAGGAAAAGCCAATTGTCACAACACGTTTTATTGAAGCCTATTTTCTCTCACTGAGTTGCAGTGCTGCCACTATCATAAATCACATTCCCACATATACTTGGATCCGTTTCTGGGCACTCTATTCTATTGATCCCTTTGTCTAGCCCGACACCAATACCACATTGTTTTAATTATTATTGCTTTCAAAAAAGTCTTGGTATTTGTTAGGGCCAGGTCTGTTTCCTTATTCTTTTTCAGAATTGTCTACTTTTTTCTTGGGTCTTTGCTCTTCTCTATGAATTTTAGAATCAGTTTGCCTAGCTCTGTGAAAAATCCTGTTGGGGTATTTATTGGACCTGCAATCAATCAACAGATTAATGTGGAGAAAACCGGCTTCATAACATTGAGGCGTCTCATCCCTAACCTAATACTTCTCTATGGCTCTCCATTTATTACTATTGTAGCCTATGTTTTACTTCATAAATATCTTGCGATGTATTTTATAATTTTTTCTGGGTTCTGTACAATTTTAATTTTATTGTGAATGATTTCTTTTTGAAAAGATACTATGATTTCTAATAAATTATTGCTAGTGCATAGAAACACTGCTGAATTTTATATGTTTTTTTGTATTTGGATGTTGACCTTTGTCCAGCATGACTTCACTTAATCACTCTAATAATATGCCCGTAGAATCTCTTGATTTTCTATATAAATAATCATTCAGTCTACAGAAGATGTCAGAGACTTTTGCCTCTTATTTTCCTAATCCTTCTTTTTTTAAACTTTTTTTTTGAGATGGAGTCTCGCTCTGTCACCGAGGCTGGAGTGCAATAGCATGCTCTCAGCTCACTGCAACCTCCGCCTCCCGGGTTCAATAGACTTTCCTGCCTCAGCCTCCTGATTACCTGGGATTACAGGCGCCCACCACCACGTCCGACTAATTATTTTTAGAAGAGACGGGGTTTCCACCGTGTTGGCCAGGCTGGTCTGGAACTCCTGATCTTGGGATCTGCCCACCTCGGCCTCCCAAAGTGCTGGGATTACACGCGTGAGCCACGGTGCCTGGCCTTATTTTCCCAATCCTTCTATCAGTGAATGGTGACTTCTAAATCTGACTTTAGATTTGGGCTTGGGCTTTGCCTATGGGCTGGCCCTGGGCAGCTATTACCTTGCACTGTCAGTTATAAATAAATAAAACACCCTTACTTTCTCCAGAGCTTTACAGTTAGCAAAGCACTTTCGCTTCCATTATCTCATTGATCCTTCTTACCCCCGCTTGATGGAATGGGAGCCTCTGGGTGGAAACGGCCCAGGGCTCCGTGTCCAGAGATCCAGCTGTGCAGGCATAGTGCCGAGGCACCTCGGACAGTCCCTCCTCTTCTCTCTTTCTTCTGTAAGCTAACGTTTGGCCGGGAATGGTCCCTGGCATTCCAACTCATGTGTGATGGATTTGGGCAGTCAGAGGCTCACGGAACCCTTTGAGGGCTGAAATTCACCGATAAAAAGGCGGGAGATTCTGGGTACATTTAGGTCTCCAGGCTGGTATCCCAAAATGTCTGGGGGGATATAGAAATGTCCTTGGAAGTCGGAGGCTTGATACAGATGGTGGGATGGGTGGAGGTGGGACCGGGAAGAGATCGTTATGTCCAGCCCCTTGCCTCCGTGCGGGTTCTTGTCCCCCTATAGATTAGAGCGTCTTCTGGATCAGGAAGGGGAGGACGAGATGGAGCTCGTGGCCTTGGGTTCCCTCCTGCGTCGCCCCCTGTAACTGCGGCGCCCCGCACGCACTGCTGACGCGCATCCCCAGCCCTGGTGGTGCGCTCCGCAGGCATCCCGCCCCCGACTCCCGCTCCGCCCCAATATCGCGCAGGCGCAAGACTGGGCAGGCGCCAGCGAACGCGCCCTCTCGTGGCTGACTGGCCGGGTCGCAGTCTTTGTTGTTGCGCTGGAGGCGGTGAACGGGACGGGGGAGAAAGATGTGGGTGGAGTCTGGGAGGCAGATGCGAGAATCAGATCACAATGACGAGAAGCCCTTTCCTTTGTCCCTCACGGCAACGTATAGATGCAGATAAAGAAAACACGGCCTCAGACCTCAAGAGATTTAGAGACAGGTGCACAGAGACTGAAGCTGAATGAGACACACTGGATAGCATTCATTCATTCATTCGTTCATTCAGCAAATATTCACTGGGATGGGGAGATACAGGGACAAAGGACCAGAGGGCTTACATTTAGGCACTGGTGGGCAGAGACGGGGCAGAGAGCTGGAGAGACGGATGCGGATGTCAAAAAGGCGAGGACAGAGAAGCGACTAGCTCAGGGGGCAGGGCTGGGCCGCAGGAGTGAGGCAGAGGCCGGGGAAGTCCCGGTGGAGCCTGTGGCATGGCACGGGCACCAGCTGTGCGAGGCGGGGTGTGAGCCCCGACCCCTCCAGCTCCCCCGACCGACGCCCCAACTGGGGAGGACAAAATGGAGAGCTAAAGATAGATAATATGAGCACCAGAAGGGACCCCAGTTGCAATGAACTGAAGCAATCAGATCAGCGTAAACCATGTATTTATCATTCTACTACTACCAAAAAAGATCGGACTGGCCAGAGTTTGGAGGATGCTAGGGAATCAGCTCTTTATTCTGAAACTGTTTAATACAGGTAGAGTCCAGCGTTTCTCTTGTCTTTCTTATACGAACTTTCCCACTCAGTAACCAAATCTCAAGGGGCAGTTTCTGTCTATAGTTATTCCAGCTAATAAAGGAAGACATGATCAGAGTGATTAAATTTGAATATCACTATTCTGCACACACACACAAAATAAAAAGCTAATGGCGGAGGCACTGACACTGCCAAGACCACAGAAACACATGATGTACCTTCAAATGGAAGAACACTATCACCACCTATAAAGTGGTCTCAACGAAGGAAATTGAACGCAAACCTTATGAGGCCTCTAGATCCAACTACGATTTACAGGAGATAACAATGTACAGGAAATACAACGTACAGGAAGTATGGAGGTAGGAGGAACATGTTAAAGATCACCATAGAGATGCAATAAGCAAAATCCAGAGGGCAAAAAACTACAGAAGAAATTATCTGGCTCCTTCAAGGAAAGAGAGAGAGGAGGGAGGGAAGGAAGGAAGGTAGGAAGGAAGGAAGTAGGAGGAAGTAGGGAAGGAAGGAAGAAAGGAAGGAAGGAAGGAGGAAAGAGGGAGGGAAGGAAGAAAGGAGGGAGAGGGAAGGAAAGGAAGGAAGGAAAGAAGGAAAGAAGGAAGGAAGGAAGGAAGGAAGGAAGGAAGGAAGGAAGGAAGGAAGGAAGGAACGAACGAAGAAAAAGAGAGAGAAAGATGTATGGGAACCTACAGATTTGAAGAAATTTAAAAGAGCCGTGGCTGGGCACAGTGGCTCACGCCCATAATCTCAGCACTTTGTGAGGCCCAGGTGGGTGGATCACTTGAGGTCAGGAGTTTGAGACTAGCTTGCCCAACATGGTGAAACTCCGTCTCTACTAAAAATAAAAAAATTAGCTGGGTGTGGTAGCGCGTGCCTGTAATCCCAGCTACTTGGGAGGCCGAGGCAGGCGAATTGCTTGAACCTGGGAGGCGGCGGTGGCAGTGAGCCGAGATCATGGCACTGCACTCCAGCCTGGGTGACAGAGAGAGACTCTGTCTCAACAAAAAAAAGAAAGAGAGCCCTATCAATCATCAATCAGTTGCAATGTGTGTACCTTCTTTGTACCCTGATTCAAATAAATACACTGTAAAATATATATATATTTATGAGGAATTGGAAATTTGAACACTAGAAGTTTGATATTAAGGAATTTTATCGATGATGTTAATAGCTGAACATGTTATGTAATTATGTTAAAAAGAGTGATTATCATTTAAAGATACACACTGAAATATTGATGGATGAAATTAATCAGGAGGGGTGTAGATGAAACTAGATTGGCCCTGAGTTGATAATTGTTGAAGCATGGTGACAGATACATGGGGGCTTATGATAGTATGCTGTAAATTTTTCAAACTAAGAAGTTTAAAGACCCTGTGACCTCCTTTCCCACAACTAGACCCAACAGACAGAAGGTGCTGTGTGTGTTACAAGCAGCAGGCTGCAATCCAGACAGCTCTGAGTGGGAAGGTCCTCTGATGGCTGAGGGGTCTGAGGAGGGTTTCTGAGGACTTTCTGGCTTGTGGGACAGTCCCTGGCTTCCCTGAATTGGGCAAGGAAGATCTGACGGGGAAGTGGCTGCAGCTTTTCATTAAGGAAGGCTGGCCTCCATGGGCCTGGTGACACTGGGGCCAGGCACTGCTACCTTAAGACAGCTGAGTGGGTGGCTCCAAAATAGTCAGGGGACAGTGGGGGGCGGGGAGTCACATGGAGAGGCTCAGGGGTGAGGCTGGGCAGGTGCCCGGGCGCTGGCACTTCTGCTTGCTCCCCCAGAGCCCTCAGACTCTCCCTCTGCATCCAGAACCTTTCTTCCTCCCTCCCTCTGTCTCAGAAAACAGAGAGATGGCCAGGTGATGCTGGGACAAATACCACTTCGCCTGAGGGCACACTGACTCTGGAATTTGGTGACTCTCCAGGGATGAGCAGGTCCGTCGGGTGGAGAGAGAGAGAGAGGAAGGGACAAGGACTGAGTAACCTTTCTACCAGTCACCCCATCTGCAGGCCAACACCTGTGCCCTTAGGCTGGACCCAAGCGATCCTTGCCTGCAGTATTTTGTGGTCATCCTGCGGCCCTGGAGGAGCGCTCACACAGGCACCAAGGATTTGGGAACCCTGGCAGCCATAGGTCCCTGCTCCCTTCTCAGGGCACCTGGGGAGAGTGCCCCTGTGCCTGCCCTAAGTGGGAGACCTGGGGAGAGGACACCCTGCCCCATCACCCCTGAACTGAGATCCTTTGGCAGAGGCAGGAAGGAAGAGCAAGCAGGGCCAGGCAAGTACATTGGCAGTTGTCATTGACTGAGTCAGGCACTGGGCTAAGCCATCTGCCTGCATTCTACTCATCAGCAATGTGGCCTTGGGGAAAGTATACACCCCTGTGCCTCAGTTTTATCATCTGTTAAATGGGCACAGTAATAATACCTGCCTCATGGAACTGCTGAGGGGGTGGAATGAGGTAATATAGGTAGATATATGTAAGACTCTCAGCACCGTAGCTGGCAGGGCTAGCTGGTATTACCCACTGGCAGGTGACCTCCACGTGGGCACAGGTTTGCCTATCTCTGCAACTTCAATGTCTGATACATAGCAGGTGTTCCATAAATATGCACTGCATTCATTACTTTGTGGAGTCCTCACAATGATGCCAAGAGGCAAGCACTATTCTTGCCAGTTTATAGTTGTGGAAATGGGCTAGAGGGCAAATGGCACACTCAAGGCTGCATCCCCAGCAAGGTGGGACTCGTGCCCACCTCCAGGCTTCCAAGTCTGTGCACTGAGCCCTGACTCCATGGGCCAGAGAAAGCGCCTCCTCCGCTCAGCTGTCTCTACCTGGCTGGTCCTGTCTCGGGTTTGCTAGACTTCCAACTGAAGTACTTGGACTGGGGATAAAGGCTGGGTGGATGGCACCTACATTTGCTGTTAAGGAAGCTGCCACCAGCCGGCTATACCTACCAGTTTCCAGGCCCTGTGCCAGGCCCAAGGATACAAACATGACAAGATCCTAGTCTTCGAGGAGCTTGGAGCAGTGTTGTGTGGTGAGGTTGTGCCCAGGAAAGCACGCAGGGGCTAAGGGGACACCCAGCTTGGCCTAGCAGAGGAAGGGAGGTCAGAAAGGCTTCAGAGAGGAGAGGACATCTATGCAGAGTCTGGAAAGGTGACTGGAAGGTTGCTGCTTGAATCAAGATGGGAAGGGAACTGCAGGCAGAGGGAACAGCCTGGGTGATGGCATGGAGACTTGAAAGAGTCTGCCAAGCTAGGCAGGAGCGGAGTGAGGCTGGGCAGGGGCCTGGGGTTGGGAGGCTGGGGACAGAGGATGGGATTCTAGACCAACTGGACAGGTTCAGGACGGGCCAGAAAGCCACCAACTGGGGATGAGCTGGGAACTCAGGGGCCGTGAGAAGCATTAGAGTTTTAAGGGAGGATGGAGGTGGCCAGGATGGTGGTTTAGAAAACACTGTGGCCACTGGAGGGGACGATCGGAGGGACAATGAGTGTGAGGAGGGTGTCTATCCCAGATTCAGTGTCTGCTCCAGGCAGGGAGGGGAAGCTGACGCTGGCACCCAGCTGCCCCAAGCCACCTCCCTCCTTCCCTCCTCTCCTCCCTGCCCCCTGTCTCTGTCACTCACGGGGCGGGCCAGGCTGGGCAGCCATGGCTGTGAC
Organism: Rhinopithecus bieti; assembly: GCF_001698545.2. Classification (NCBI taxonomy): domain Eukaryota; kingdom Metazoa; phylum Chordata; class Mammalia; order Primates; family Cercopithecidae; genus Rhinopithecus; species Rhinopithecus bieti. The sequence continues at coordinate 1,136,609 of NW_016815820.1, read as the reverse complement.
ACTCTTCTGGACTCCTCTCCTCGTGGGCAAGTTGGGGCCTTGCTCAAGGGGGAGGCCTGCGATGAGGGGGTAGGATTTAGGGGTGGTAAGATGGAGGTATGGAGGGCCCACAGAACAGGGATCTGGGTTGGGTGAGGCAGGGGCCAGAAGGGCTTTGGGGTATTAATGCCATAGCCGGCTGGGGTTCCAGGGAATGGGGCTGGGAGCTGGGCTCTGGGATGAGGGGGCTGGGAGCTCTGAGGGCTGGAGGTGTCCTAAGGCGGGGGTGAGTTTGACAGCGCAAGCCCAGAGGGTCGCGGACCCTTTAATGAGCTGGCTGGGCGGCAGCTTCTGAGCCCAGAGGCTAAATTTGGCCATGGGAGGGAGGGTGGAGCTGGCGGCCAAGTCCTCTGCTCCTCTCCTGGGCTTAGGATTCCTTTTGCTCAGCTCCTACTGGCCTCTAGGGCAGGCCTTTTTCTTCCCTGTATTTCAGAGGAGGAAGGTGGGGTCTCCAGGCACAGAATGGCTACCCTTCCTCTTCTGTAGGCTCCTGGCCCCCTCTTCCTCTCCTCCGGGCTCTTGGGCATTTAGCATGGGATTATTTTCCCAGTGCCTTTCACATCCTCACACACACACCCCACACACACACCCTCACACACCCCCTCACACATCCTCACACACACCTTCACACACCCTCACACACTCCCCCCCCACATACCTTCACACACCCTCACACACACCCTCACACACACCCTCACACAGCCCCACACACCCTCACACACCCTCACACACACACCTTCACTCACACACCCTCACATACCCTCACACACACCCTCCTTCACACACACCCTCACACACACCTTCACTCACACACCCTCACATACCCTCACACACACACTCTCCTTCACACACACCCTCACTCACACACACCCTTACACACACCTTGACTCACACACACCCTCACACACCCTCACATACCCTCACACACCCTCACACATCCTCACACACACCCTCACACACACCCTCACTACACACACCCTCACACACCCTCACACATCCTCATACACACCCTCACACCCTCACACACCCACTCACACCCTCACACACACCTTCACACACCCTCACACACCCTCACACATCCCCCCAACATGCCCTCACATGCACAACCACACATCCTCACACACCCTCACACACCCTCACACACACCTTCACACACCCTCACACACCCTCACACATCCCCCCCAACATGCCCTCACATGCACAACCACACATCCTCACACACCCTCACACACCCTCACACACCTTCACACACACCCTCACACACCCTCACACACACCCTCTCACACACACCCTCACACATCCCCCCAACATGCACACCTTCACACACCTGTACTCACACACACCCTCTCACACACACCCTCACACACCCTCACACACCCGCACTCACGTACACCCTCACACACACCCTCATACACACCTTCACATACACCTGCACTCACGCACACCCTCACACACATTCTCACACACACCTTCACACACCTTCACACATCCATTCACGCACACCCTCACACACACCCGCACTCACGCACACCTTTACACACACACCCACACTCACGCGCACCCTCACACACCCTTGCACACACCTTCACACACCCGCACTCACACACCCTCGCACACCCTCACACACACCCTCGTGCACACCTTCACACACTGTCACACACACCCACTCACACACACCCTCACACGCCCTCACACACACACATCCACCCTCACACATACCCTCACACACCTTCAACACCCTCACATACCCTCACACACACCCTCACACGCCCTCACACACACAACCCTCACACGCCCTCACACATACACCCTCCCTCACACATACCCTCACACACCATCACACACCTTCACACACCCTCACACACACCCTCACACACACCCTCACATGCCCTCACACACACAACCCTCACACACCCTCACACACACCCTCACACCCACACACCTTCACACACCCTCACACACACAACCCTCCCTCACACACCCACACACACCCTGACACACACACCTTCACACACCATCACACAACCCACGCACACCCACATACCCTCACACATGCACCCTCACACACACACACTTACCCTCATACAACTCTCACTCTTACCCACACACCCTCACACACACCCACACTCACACAGACCCTCATACACACACCCCACACACACACCCTCACACACACCCCCCTCACACATACCCACCCTCTCACACACACACTTCCCAGTCAAACATCAGTCCCTGCCCACTGAACCATTAATAGGAGCCTAAAACAAGGAATGGAAAGGTTGTGGGAGAGGCTTTCCCGCGAATCCCACAACCCAGACATTTAAAATGTCTAACCCAGCAGGGCCTGCTCCCTCACCCCCACCCCAATCCCTTCCTGGGAGGCAGCAAAGGAAGCGCTTCTCTTGGTCTCTTAGGGGCTCCAAGGACTTGGTGGGGAAGGGATCTTATCCCCTGCCCAGGACTGAGGCTGGCCTGTGTGTTTGGGACTTGTGGGGTCCCCACAGTTCTCCTGGCAGGACTGGGGGACACCGAGGCCCAGCAGACCACGCTACACCCACTTGTGGGCCGTGTATTTGTGCACACTTTGGACCATCAGACGTTTCTGAGCCTTTCTGAGCACGTTGGTGAGCGGCCTGACAGGCACCCAGGCGGGCGGGCTGGGGTGGACCCCGGAGGGCTCCTGCTGTGACTCTAATCCCCTCTCTTCACTTCCACCAGCTGTCCCACCCGCTGTCCGCATCACCTACCACGCCCACCTCCAGGGACACCCAGACCTGCCCCGGTGGCTCCGCTACACCCAGCGCAGCCCGCACCACCCTGGCTTCCTCTACGGCTCTGCCACCCCAGAAGATCGTGGGCGCCAGGTCATTGAGGTGCCGTCAGGGACCCTGAGAAAATCATAAGGGTGGGCCAGCGTGGCCTCCTAGGAGCAGCCCTACCAATCGGATTGGGCGTTCCTTCACAGTCATTTACATATAATTTACATACCTCTAATTTGGTATCTGAGTCCTCTCCTGCCAGGCCCCCGCTGTGCCACGTTTCTCCCCTAATCCACCTCTCAGGTGTCTATCCCATCCCCCAGGTCACAGCCTACAATCGGGACAGCTTTGATACCACTCAGCAGAGGCTGGTGCTGGAGATTGGGGACTCGGAAGGTACCTCCAGCTGTGCCCCATCCCTTCCTCACCAATGCCAGTCTTGGGGGATCTCCCCTGGAAAGGGAGGGGGCTGTGGACGGGAGAGGCTTGGAGAGGAGTGGAGCAGGGCATCCTGGAAAGTGGGGACAAGGCCTTAGAGAATGGGTGCTGGGCTGGGGTTCCAGGCTCTGGAGTTCTGTTACCGGCTGCGTTGCAGAGACTACGGGGCCTTGGCTCATTGGGGTCTGTGATGGATGGGACATTGAGGGGCCTGAAGGGGTGTGCGGGGATGTGAGGAGGAGCTTCGGGGAGACTTCGCGGGGCAGAGCTGGGTCTGGGTGGAGCTTGAGGTGTCCACCTGGCCTTCCCAGGCCCCCTGCTGCCATACCAAGCTGAGTTCCTGGTGCGCAGCCATGATGTGGAGGAGGTGCTGCCTTCAACGCCTGCCAGCCGCTTCCTCTCAGCTTTGGGGGGACTCTGGGAGCCTGGAGAGCTTCAGCTGCTCAACATCACTTCTGCCTTGGACCGTGGGGGCCGTGTCCCCCTTCCCATTGAGGGCCGCAAAGAAGGGTAGGTGTGCAACCCTAGAAGACTTCCTGAAAGAGGAGGATGCTGCTTGTGGCGGGCATAGAACAAGGGTCTCCCTAATTTCCAGGTGGGGCTTTACCATGCTCATCTCCACCTCCCAGCATCACACCACTCTCCACTCCCCTCTGGCTATCCCCCCATCTCCTTGTCCTTCCAGAGCCCAGACCCTAGTTACCCTGAACTCTGTACTTCCCGGTGCCTCATGAGGACATACCAGATCCATCCATTAAAAGACATTCCTTAGTGGGGAGGGTAAGGCCCCCTAGAAGAATGGGTTGCTCTGGGTACTCTCACCATGACCTCAGATCTCTGAGAGGACTGTGACTCCTGCCAGACCCCAGCTGTGCCATGTTCCTCCCTTAATCCTCCCTCCTAGCCATCTCCCCCATCCCATCCCCAGGTCATAGCCTACAATCAGGACAGTTTCAACAACCCCTGGAGAGTGGTGCCTGGTGCCCCCTGCCCCCACTCTGCTGACAGTGACTTCTATCTGGTCCCAGGGTGTACATTAAGGTGGGTTCTGCCTCACCTTTCTCTACTTGCCTGAAGATGGTGGCATCCCCCGATAGCCACGCCCGTTGTGCTCAGGGCCAACCTCCACTTCTGTCTTGCTACGACACTTTGGCACCCCACTTCCGCATTGACTGGTGCAATGTGACCCTGGTGAGGACGGATCCTGGGTCCGGGGGTGGGTTGGGGCATGGCCCCCCATCACCATCCCCCTTCCGTCCCATGCTGCTTTCTACCTCCGTCTCTCTGATTGTTCCAGTCCCCATTTCTTTCTCGGATGCTCTCAGTATTGCCCACAGGCTTAGTCTGATGATACACACACACACACACACACATACACACACACACACACACACACACACATACACACACACACACGGCCTGAAGTTCTACCTTACTGCCACAAGGGGGCGACAGAGTCTGCAATCCACACGTGGAGTCTCCAACGCCTCAGATCTGCCCAGGCCAACAGCTATGTCACAGTCCGGTTCCCAAACCCTTTCCCTACCAAGGGCCTCTGCGTGACAGCTCTGTCTGCTTTTCTCTAAGGTTCTACCTAGCAAACCCACTTACAACAAGGATCTGAGAACTCTTCACACTATAAACCAAAGATGCTCACAACAGCTTTTTGGATACTGAGCTGAGGTTTACAGGATCCCACCGCTGGTGTACTCTGTTCCTGTGAATTGACCAACAGAGCAGGGACTCATTCAGGGTCCACAGCCAGCGACTGGTAATGGACAACATTCTTGAGCCCTTGCTATGTGCTGGGCACTGTCCCATCAACATATTTTATGCTCACCACCACTCCAGGAGACAGGTGCTACTATTATCCTTCTGACTTCAGAGGAGACAAAACAGAGGCACGTAATCATCCTAGCTAAGCACTTGTCTGAGTCTTGATTCAAACCAGGAGGTCAGACCCTAGAGCTGTGCATTAACCAGTGCACTGTCCTGCCTCTGCTGGACTTTGTGTCTCCTGCTCCCTAGTCCTGGCCCCTGCCCTGTTTCTGGGGGCCTCTGTGTCCAGCCAGCCACTTCCTGCATCAGCCCTGAGCTCTCTGTGCAGGTGGATAAGTCAGTCCCGGAGCCTGCAGATGAGATGCCCACCCCAGGCGATGGGATCCTGGAGCATGACCCGTTCTTCTGCCCACCCACTGAGGCCCCAGACCGTGACTTCTTGGTGGATGCTCTGGTCACCCTCCTGGTGCCCCTGCTGGTGGCCCTGCTTCTCACTTTGCTGCTGGCCTATGTCATGTGCTGCCGGCGGGAGGGAAGGTGAGTGTGGGCATGAAGGGCAGGGGAGTACTTGCTGGAGCTCACACCCATGGGACTCCTAGTGGCACTTGTGCTGTGTGGGACCCAGACGCCCTGGGAATGGGGTTCTCAGGCACAAAAGGAGTGTGGGGCCCCTTTGTAGGCAACTTGGGGCTTGAGACCTGCCTGGCCTGGCACCAGGAGGGCATTGTGGATAATCGCACACAGACCTCCACACACACTGGAGCCCTGGGGCACCTTGGGGCGAAGCCCAGAGCTGGGCTAACACTCTCCTTCACTTTCCCACAGGCTGAAGAGAGACCTGGCTACCTCTGAGTGAGTAAGGGAAAGCTGGGGGTGGGGTGGGAGCCCCCCTAGACAGTTGTTGGACCCCCACCCCCAAACTATGCCATGAACAGCAGAGACAAAATAAATCATTCTGGGGTGATGCTCACCCCTTCCCTTGACCTCTGAGTCCTAGCCCCGGGCTGGCTGGATGCTAGGCCTGATCTTTCCTGACTCTGCCTTCTTATCTGCTGGTGTCCACAGAAGAGTTTCTAGTGAGCTGGGTGTGGTGGCTCATGCCTGTAATCCCAGCACTTTGGGAGGCTGAGGTGGGAGGATTGGTTGAGCCCAGGAGTTTGAGGCCAGCTTGGGCAACACAGTGAGACCCCATCTCAACAAATTTTTTTTTTTAATTAGCCAGGCATGGTGGAGCATGCCTGTGGTCCCAGCTACTTGGGAGGCTGAGATAGGAGAATCGCTTGAGCCTGGGAGGTTGAGGCTGCAGTGAGCCGTAATTGTGCCACTGCACTCCAGCCTGGGCAACAGAGTGAGACTCTTTTCCCCAAAAAAGAAGAGCTTGTTGTGGCACAGGGGAATGGGAGCTACTGCCACTCTGGGGGAAAGGGCTTGAGAAGCAACTTAAGAGACTCCCAGTATCAGTATGAGTCAGACACCTGTGGTCTAGGCCGGGCTCTGCCACATAATTACTCCATGACCCTTCTTTCTGGCTTCAGATGCTCCACCTGCAAGATCATGCGGTTGGACTAGCTGGGGTCTATCAGTGCTTCCAATTCTGCCAGCCTTTCCCAAATCCTTCCTCTCTTATTTTGGCCTGGTTTCTCCTACTCATGGCCTTACCCCTCCTCTGTGCCCCCAGCCCTTTTCCTCTCCCACTCCCCTGAACCCCAGATTCCAGGAGGCAGATGTGAAATGTTAGTTTCCTTTTATTCTCACTGCACTGAGCCAGTGGCGGGCTTGGCACCCCTGACTGCTTGCCCGGCCTGCCTTGTTAATTGCAGTGGCACTTGGCGACCCTTTGAACCCTCTTGACAAGTCACTTGTGCCCCTGTTTGGAGCCCAGTAGTGACCTGCGCTGTCCAAAGGGGCGCTGCCCAGAGCAGCACTGCCCAGAGAGGCACTGCCCAGAGCGCCTCCTCTGCTGCCGTTGTCTCTTGACCTTAAGCTTGGACTTGGAGGCCTGCTTCTTGCCCAGGCTGAAGGAGCCAGAGGCCCCCTGCTGGTTACCTGCTGAGCACGCCCTTGTCCACCAGCCCCTTGAGCACACGCTTGAAGTGATAGGCATTTCGGGCCATGTCATAGCCCGTGGTGGAAACAGCCTTCTTCAGGGTGGCCATGGACACATACTTGCAGGTCCCCTTGTCTGCCACAGCCCTCAGGATCACCTTGGATATGCTGGGCTCCTGGCAGGCTTTGGCACAGGTGCGTTGCCCAGTCGCTGTCTTGCTAGGGACACGCTGCCCTGCTGGCCTCCACTCAAGGCAGTATTTGAGGTTAAGGGCACTGACAGGGACAGTGGTGAAGTGCCTTTCGGCTTCTCTCCCTGGGGTAGGTGAAATGTCTTGGGTGCAAGGACCTCCAGGGCAGCTGGCAGTCTCCACTGGGCTGCTCTTTGCATGATGGCTGAGGTGCGTCCTGGTTCCTGGTCCTCTCCGAGGCTTCCTCTTGGGCTCCGGCCCTCGCCTTTCCCTGGGTGGCCAGAGAGAGGATCAGGGATGGTCACCCATGGCTGGCCTCCACAGACTTGTGCTCCTGGTACAGGGGGTGGTGAGGTTATCTCTGTGGTGACCTCAGAGCCTATCAGAATTCTGTGTGGGTCACAGTGGCCTCATTGTTTCCTCCAGGGAGGGGTGGACCAGAGATGCCAGATGGTGGAGGCATGTAACATGCCAGGTGTCCTGGGGAGGAGGGCTGCGCTTATGGGCTAAACAGTGGGCCTGCATGGTGCGTGCGCATATGCATGTGTGTGTGCACATGCCTGGGCTGATTTTATTTTATTTTATTATTTTTTTTTTGAGACAGAGTTTCACTCTCTTGCCCAGGCTAGAGTGCAGTGGCGCAATCTCAGCTCACTGCAAGCTCTGCCTCCCGGGTTCATGCCATTCTCCTGCCTCAGCCTCCCGAGTAGCTGGGACTACAGGCACCCGGCACCATGCCCGGCTAATTTTTTGTATTTTTTGTAGAGACGGGGTTTCACCGTCTTAGCCAGGATGGTCTCGTCTCGATCTCCTGACCTCGTGATCCACCCGCCTTGGTCTCCCTAAGTGTTGGGATTACAGGCATGAGCCACCACACCTGGCCTATTTTTAAAACAATTTTTAGAGAGGGTCTCACTCTGTCACCCAAGCTGGAGTGCAGTGGCATGATCGTAGCTCACTGCAACCTCAAACTCCCTGGGCTCAGTGATCCTCCCATCTCAGCTTCCTGAGTAGTTGGGACTAAAGCTACTGCACCTGGCATGGCCCTCAGTTGTAAACTCACCATTTTGACCCCACCATCTTGACCCACTGGGTTTTTGAGCCACTGGGTTGAGGAATACAAGCTTTGCAAGCATCAGGGCTATACCAACATTTATGAATTTTTTATGGGGAATATATTTTCCAGAGTGAACAGAGATGTAATTCCTTGATCTACGCTGAGTTGACTTAATTCCTCAAGCAACTTTCTATACAAAGCAGTTAAAAGGCTTTGCTTTTATTTTCTGTTTTCATTTTTGTAGAACTTTTCCCCATGGGGATCGGTGATTTTTCATGTACATTTCACTGGGAAGATTTTATTCCTCAATTTTTTTGGACTGTGCCAAATTTAATCACTAACATCTACTGCCACTGGGGATATTCTCTTGTGACCAGTATTTCCTCCACATCCAGCTTTCCCTGGGTCAACTCTGTAGCTCTGATGCTGTCAGAAAAATCTGCTGCCTCAGTCAATTTGAAATCAATAACCATTTTACCATGTGCAACATTAGCCTTGGCTGGTTTGGATTTTGTGTTGACGTATTTCTACAAAATCCAGTTTTTCACTTGTTCAATGTCTGCCACTTTTCAGATTATTCACAGGTTATGATTTTGCTGTCTGCTTTTCACCTAGATCAGATTTCAGTGGTCCCAGAGTCCTCCAGGCCCCACGACCCTCTCCTGGGGATTTCTGTGCCAGAGGCAGTGCTTTCGGAACTGTGTGTTGGTGGTGGAGTGGGAGTGGGTGAGACCCGGGCCACGTGTGTGTGTGCCTGTGCGTGTGCCTGAGTGTGTAGGAATGCCTGCCGTTTGTCTGCCTGCCCAAGTGCCGATGTGGAAGGAACGTGGGGAAGCCACTGCGGGGTCTGGCTTCTGCTCTTGCTCTAGAAAAACATCTCCAGCACATATTTCCACCTGCGTGTTGCCAGAGTAATGAGGCCCAGATGTGAGGCTGGGAGTAAGGAGGGGGCCCACTGACTGAGGCCTTCCTCTGCCAGGGCCTCACCTGCCCAGCTGTCTCCATCTCAGCATCCACACACTGGTTGCTGTCTTTCCCCTCAGCCTCCCCTTGCCTGGGAATAGAAAATTGTGTTTCGGATAACTCAGCTCACCAAATTCCAGACTCAAGAGCTCATCTTGCCCCTCCCCTGGCCTTAGATGGTGACTCCACCTCTTCCTGCTGGCCAGGCAGGACTTGGTCCCACTCCCCGCAGGAGAAGCGTGGCCCATTCAATGTGAAGCTAGGTCTTTTCTGTGGTCTAAACTGTCAGGCTCTCACTGGAGTCTGTGTCCACTAATTGGGACCTGAACATGGGTAGTGATCACTTCTCCTCTCTCATCTCATCAGTAACCAAGTGGCAAGTGGGGTCGCTTCATCCCTACCTGGGACCCCAGCTCCTCTAAGAAAACCAATTCTTGGCTGGGTGTGGTGGCTCATGCCTGTAATCCCAGCACTGTGGGAGGCAGAGGCAGGAGGGTCTCTTGAGGCCAGGAGTTCAAAACCAGCCTGGACAACATAGTAAGACACCTGTCTCTACAAAAAAAAATTTTCTTTTCTTTTTTTTTTTTGAGACGGAGTCTCGCTCTGTCGCCCAGGCTGGAGTGCAGTGGCGCGATCTCGGCCCACTGCAAGCTCCGCCTCCTGGGTTCACGCCATTCTCCTGCCTCAGCCTCCCAAGTAGCTGGGACTACAGGTGCCCACCACCACACCCGGCTAATTTTTTTGTATTTTAGTAGAGACAGGGTTTCACCGTGTTAGCCAGGATGGTCTTGATCTCCTGACCTCGTGATCCACCCGTCTCGGCCTCCCAAAGTGCTGGGATTACAGGCGTGAGCCATTGCACCAGGCCAAAAAAAATTTTAAAAATGAGCTGAGCATGGTGGTTTGCACTTATAGTCCCAGTTACTCGGGAGGCTGAGGCAGGAGGATCGCTTGAGCCCAGGAGGTGGAGGCTGCAGTGAGCTATGACTGTGCCACTGCACTGAAGTTGGCAACAAAGTGAGACCCCATCTCTTAAAAATAAATAAATAAATAATATAAATAAACAATACAAAGCTCAGCAAATACTGGCTTCTGGAAGAATATGGCCCCTGTGGATGTCTGTTCATGTCTCTGTATCTTGTGAGCGCTTACCACGTGGTGAGCACTGTTCTAAACACTAAGCTGCATTTTCTTTTTTTCTTTTTTTCTTTTTTTCTTTTTTTTTTTTTGAGACGGAGTCTCGCTCTGTCGCCCAGGCTGGAGTGCAGTGGCCGGATCTCAGCTCACTACAAGCTCCGCCTCCCGGGTCCACGCCATTCTCCTGCCTCAGCCTCCCGAGTAGCTGGGACTACAGGCGCCGCCATCTCGCCCGGCTAATTTTTTGTATTTTTTTTTAAGTGGAGACGGGGTTTCACTGTGTTAGCCAGGATGGTCTCGACCTCCTGACCTTGTGATCCGCCCGCCTTGGCCTCCCAAAGTGCTGGGATTACAGGCTTGAGCCACTGCGCCCGGCCGCATTTTCTCTTTTAATCTTCACAGCAGTCCTAGGAGGTAGGTTTTTTTTTTTTTTAATAGAGATGTAGTTTCACCATGTTGGTCAGGCTGGCCTTGAACTCTTGGCCTCAAGTGATCCATCTGCTTCAGCTTCCCAAAGTGCTGGGATTACAGGCATGAGCCACTGCGCCCAGCCTGGTGGTAGGTGCTATTATCTCCATTTGGCAGTTGAGCTAACTAAGGCATGGAGTGGTTAAGCAGCTTGCCCAAGACACACAGCCTTGAACCCAGGCTGTCTACACCCACAGCCCATGTCTCGACCACTGGACACTGAGTAGGCACCATAGAGCTTTCTCTTTCCTTTTTTTCCTTGAGATGGAGTCTGTCTCACCCAGGCTGGAGTGCAGTGGCGTGATCTCGGCTCACTGCAACCTCCGCCTCCCAGGTTCAAGTGATTCTCCTGTCTCAGCCTCCTGAGTAGCTGGGATTACAGGTGCCCACCACCACGCCTGGCTAATTTTTTATTTTTATTTTTTGTAGCAACAGGGTTTCACGATGTTGGCCAGGCTGATCTCAAACTCCTGACCTCAAGTGATCCGCCTGCCTCAGCCTCCCAAAGTGCTGGGATTACAGGCGTGAGCCACCGCACCCAGCCCCATAGAGCTTTCTGTTTATTTTCTGCCCCTGCACCATGTGTTTGAGTCTCTCCCCACATAAGTGGTGGGGAGGACTGCAGGGTGGCTCAGAGGCAGTGCCAGGCTGCACTCCGGGGCAGCTGACTCCCAGAGCTGATGACTCCCCACTTGTGCCTCCAGCATCCAGATGGTCCACCACTGCACCATCCACGGGAACACAGAGGAGCTGCGTCAGATGGCGGCCAGCCGCGAGGTGCCCCGGCCACTCTCCACCCTGCCCATGTTCAATGTGCGCACGGGCGAGCGGCTGCCTCCCCGCGTGGACAGCGCCCAGGTGCCCCTCATTCTGGACCAGCACTGAGGGCTCGGCCAGGTGGGTCTGGTGGACAATATCAGCCTTATTTCTGGGAACAAGATGGCCTTTATCTCAAGGCTGGGGCAAATGGTGGGGTCTGGGAGAGTTCAGGGGAAGAGGCACATAGACTTGCCTGCCCCTCTGAGGCAGCTGCTGAGGGTGCCCACCAGTGCCAGGGCTGTGACCCCAATGCCAAGCACTTGGGGTTGGAGGGTCAGAGTGGGGAAGGCAGGAGAACCGGCATCTGGCCCTCTTAGCCTTCCACTCTCTCTTCCCATAGTGGTTCCAGGTCCAGCCCTGACTTCATCCTCCCTTCTGTGTCCACTCGGCAAGCAGCACATCCCACCTGCTGATTCCAGCTCCTGGCCCGCCTGGAACCCAGGCTCTAAACAAGCAGGGAGAGGGAGTGGGGCGGGGTGAGAGTGTGTGGAGTAAGGACATTCAGAATAAATACCTGCTGCTCTGCTCACCTATTGCTGCTGGCAGCCTCCCCAGTCCTCACTGGCTCTGTTTCCCTTTGTGCTTTCTGGGAGGCCCCACAGGCAGCCAGTGCCTGCCAGCCTGCCCTTTGGACTCTTGGCATTTTGCCATTTTCTCAAATTCTCCAGAAGAAAGAGGGAAGCACCTGCTATCTGCAGCCCTCCCACGAACCTGGTAGTGAGGGATGCCTGGATCATTATTCCCATTTCATAGACAAGAAAACAGAGACCAAGGGAGAGTCAGTGACTTACCCAAGGTTACAGAGCAAGCAAGTGGCAAAGCTTGGATTTGACCCTGGCATGTCTGCCTTCATCCTGCCTTCTACAGGGTTGAGGGGTTCTAGAAGCAGGAAATCCAGGCCCTTACCTGCAGATTCCGTTGGAACCTAAAGATTCCCTGGAGGGAGAGTCCCTCTGTCTGTTGTGTTTGGAGAGAAGCTAATCTAGATACGGAGAGTGGGGCCGGGCGCAGTAGCTCACACCTGTTATCCCAACACTTTGGGAGGCCAAAACAGGCAGATCACTTGAGGTCAGGAGTTCGAGACCAGTCTGGCCAACATGGTGAAACCCCATCTCTACTAAAAATACAAAATTAGCCAGGCATGGTGGCACGTACCTGTAATCCCAGCTACTTGGGAGGCTGAGGCAGGAGAATCACTTGAACCCAGGAGGTGGAGGTTGCAGATCACACCACTGCACTCCAGCCTGGGTAACAGAGCAAAACTCTGTCAAAAAAAAAAAAAAAAAAGATATCAAAAGGAGGTTGGAATGCGGGTCCCGAATGCCCTAGGCTCAAGGACTCCCCACCTTTCTGAGCTCCTCCAGAGATGGGCAGGGGTGCAGAGGACACAGCACAGCCTGGGACCCTTGTTGGGCTGAATGGCACTAGCACAGCTTGACCCCATATGAGCTCAGAAGAGCTCAGCTGGACGTGAGGAGGCCTGAACCTGTTTTTCCCAGGTGGCTACAACCAAATTGGACCAGTTCTCCCCTGATCACTGCCATCTGGCCACATCCAGGCTCATATACTCCCACGTGAAGACAGGCCTGAGAGGGGCCCGGCTAAAAGAGGGACAGCTGGCAAGGCCCTCCCACAGTGGCAACTCAGAACCCAGACAAGGGCTGACATCGCCACTCCAGCCTCCTTCTCCTTTTCCTCTGCTGGGAGCCCCTGGCTCCCACATCCACACAACTAGCCCCTCACTGCAGGTTCTGTCGTTGCCCAAAGGGCACCTCCTCAGAGAGGCCTTCCCTGTCCCCGCTGTGGTCCCACCGCCTGCCCTGCGAGGATTTCCTGCTCTCTGAGAGGATTTGTGCTGTCTGGGCTCACGTATTCCAAGTCCTATTCCGCACTAGAACATACGATTCTTTCAGCCTGCAGCAGGTGCAGTGCCTGCACACAGTGAGTGCTCAGGAAGGACGTTCTGAAGGAAGGCATGAAGGGACATCATGTGTATGGGTTTGCTCAGCATTCTTTCTTTCTTTTAGAGCCAGGGTCTCACTGCGTTGCCCGGGCTTGTCCTGAACTCCTGGCCTCAAGCGATCCTCTTGCCTCAGCCTCCTGAGAAGCTAGGATGACCTCCGTGAGCCACCATGCCTGTGCTCAACGTTCTTAAGGAGGTTGCTCCCCTTCTCAGGGCACAGGGGGTGAGCAAGGCCATGGCTAAAGGTTCCTCCATTATCTCCTGTGCCTCCCTGTACTCATTAGTTCGTCAATCAACTTGTCAAACATTGGTTTCGTGAGCATCTGCTGAGGCAGGCCGAGGTGCAGTGTACAGCTTAACGATTGCCTGTTGAATGACTAGCTGTTTAGGTGCCCACGCCATAACCAAATGGGTTCTTTGACTAGCGGGTGCCTCTGGCTTATCATTGGCTATTTCTTTCTTTCTCCTGAAGGAAACCAGGAGTTGCGCAGACTGGAGGCTCCAGCAGCCAGCCTGCTGTCTGGGGTGGCTCCTCCTTGATCCCTGCTCCCTTGAGGAGGAGGCTGCCCACCCCTCATCTCTGGGCTCGCCCCCTGCAGCCAGGCAGCTCTTGGGCCTCCAGTGCTCTTCCTGTGCTGGCCAGGGCTGGGAGAGTGCAAGGCCAGCTCCTCACTTCCTGGCTTTGCCTTGGGGTCTTGGCAGCGCCTTTCTCCCTGCTCAGCTCCAAAGAGCACACGGGAGCCTGGCTGCCGGCCTGAGAGGAAGTGGCCCAGACAAGTAGCTGGGAGGATGGCGTGCCTGCAGAGGACGCCAAGCCCTGCCTGGGCACACACGTCCAGAGGTCCCCGGCAGCATGCCGGGAAGGCACAGACACACTTAGTGCCTCCCCACTGGGCAACAGCCCCTCCCTGGCGTGCAAGATTCCAACCAGCAGTCACGCTCCACTCCCCACAGCCAAGGACGAAGAAGGGCAGCTGCCTCCACAGCCACCTCCATCGGGAGACTTGGCCGGCTGCACACTCTGCTCCACCCCTGTCTCCTCCAGTCCCATGATGGTATTGCCCCTGTGGCCCAGTGGACGGCCTCCACTTTCTTTCTAAAGACAGCACCCACACGTGGCCTGACGCTCAGACATTCCCTCACCACCTCTCTATCGGCCAGACCTGGCGACTGAAGGCACCACCTAGGGCCGGCCTCAGCCCCCTGCTGCACACCGCCTGGGAGCAGGACTGGAATCATGCTCCTGCCACACAATAGCTGGCTCAGCCAGCTGAGGGTTAGTTTACTCATAAGATGATCATCATAACCACCTTGGGGCTGTTGTGAGAATTTGTGGGAACCGGACACTCTGGCAACTCCCAAGGATGGAGACATTATTGCATACAAGCACACGCACAATCCCCCAAGGCCAGAAGTCCCTGGGGTCTCCCTGGCCCCTAAGATCCAGGCTAAATGAACTCCATTTCCACCTGTGCCTTATAAAAAGTTCAATCTCTCTCTGTGAATTGGGGGTGGAAGCCTAAATTCGTATGATCTTTGGCACAGATCTGCTGCCTAGAGCTGCGCCATCCAGTCCAGCAGCCTCAGGCCACGTGGCTACTGAGCACTTAAGCTGTGGCTAGTCCAAACTGAGATGTACCATCAGTGTAATTGTGAAATGATCAGATTTGGGGATATATTAGGTTAAATAAAATACATTGCTAAAATTAGTTTTATCTGTAGTTACTTATTTATTCTTTTGAGATGAGGTCTCACTGTGTTGCCCAGGCTGGAGTGCAGTGGCATGATCATAGCTTACTGTTACCTCAAACTCAAGTGGCCTCAGCCACCAAGTAGCTAGGATTACAGGCACTCACCACCATATCTGGCTAATATTTAAAATTTTTTTTTGTAGAGATAGGGTCTCACTATGTTGCCCAGGCTGATCTCAAACTCCTGGCCTCAAGGGATCCTCCTGCCTCAGCCTCCCAAGTAGCTAGGACATGCACTACAGCACCAGCCCTTTTATTTTTTATTTTTTTTGAGATGGAGTCTTGCTCCATCGCCCAAGCTGGAGTGCAGTGGCACTATCTCGGCTCACTGCAACCTCCACCTCCCTGATTCAAGCAATTCCCCTGCCTCAACCTCCCAAGTAGCTGGGATTACAGGTGCACACCGCCAGGCCCAGCTAATTTTTTCTTGTATGTTTAGTGGAGGTGGGGTTTCACCATGTTGGCCAGACTGGTCACGAATTCCTGACCTCAGGCAACACACCCACCTCGGCCTCCCAAAGTGCTGGGATTATAGGCGTGAGCCACCACCCTCTACTCTTTTATCTTTGTTTAAATGGCTGCTAGAAAATGAAAATTACATCTGTGCCTTGGGTTGTATCTTTATTGGGCTGCGCTGGTTACATGGCTCTTCCTGTATCTCTATCCCAGATTAACTTACACCCGGAACTCAGCCCTTTTCCCTGCTTTCTGCAGAACACCTGCTCTCCTAGGCCTCTGTTCACTCAGCAGCGAAGCCCTGGCGTGTGGGCAGAGTTTGCCCCACAGCAGTGAATTCATCCAGAATTTGAACATGTGTATGGCCGCCCTCTCTAAAATGTCTTAGTCCCCATCATGGTTCTCTGTACTTTCTCATTCAGTACCCCTTTCCCAGTTCCTCCCATTGTCTTTTGCAGAGAAAATCCCACTTTCTCCAGCACTAGCGTGTGCCAGACTCACCTCCCTCCTGGCCTTGCCTTGCACATTCTCTGCGAAGGGTTGAAATCTCTGCATGGGGAGGGACTGCCACCCTACTGGACAAGACCCCTCCTGCTTCCAGGATCTTGCCTCCCCGTCTGTGGACATGCCCTCAGCCTGACTTGATACCCTCTAGAGCACACACAGGGGAAGGGGACAGGGAGACACACCCTTCCCAGCACCAGGGCTCCCGCTGGCTGGGGAACACCAGGAGAGTGGTCTCCTCCCACACCCACTAATTTTCCCATACTCCTCTTTGCTCCCCGCCCCACTCATCCATATCACACAGACCCTCCTATGCCCTCTGTCACGCTCATGTACAATATGTCCCAAATGCCATCGTCCATGTGTTCTCACAGTTCACACAGGGTTGCTTTCACTGCCTCACATGTGGGGAAGCTGCCCTCATCACGCACAGATGCCCGCCCACCCCAACCCACACACATGCATGTGTATAAGGCCCCTGTGAACACAGATGCATTTATTTGTGCACAGGTAGGTGGGCACAGAGAGTGAGACACATTCTCATCACCAAGCACCCCAGGAGACAGGGAACCCTTGGTGGCACTCACCTCACTCCCTCAGACGCCTCCTTGTGTGGACGCTGGGCTTGACGGCAGCCTCACATTCTCTCCCATGCCGCCCACGCTTACGCCTGCTCCACACACAGTTTCCTCGCCCCAGCCAGCAAGCTCTCTCGCAACCCCTCCCCTCCTCCACCCACCCAGCTCCGTCACTGGAGAAAGTCTGGAAATCTGAGAGTTAAGGTGCTGGGGGGGAAAAAAAAAGGAGGGAAAATCCACTGTATTCTGGTGATAGAAAATCCTGCCAGGAGATGGGCTCAAGTCCCAAAAGGGACCCAGGATTCTGAGATTACAGCAGAAATTAAACATCCAAATGAAGCCTCCTTCCTTTCTAGTATTTACCATCTGGGTTTGACTGAAAATCAACCACAGGAGCCTGGTCCTTCTCAGAGAAGACAAAGGTGAGTCTGACAGAGCAGCAGGCTCTGTGACACCCTGCAGGGGATAGTGAGGGTCTCGGGGAGCGGGTCTGGGTGGCTGTATTTAGGGCAGCTGTGATGTCAGAGGAAAGGAGGGTTTGAGTTGGGAATATGGCACAATGGCCCCTTTGTCCCCTTCCCCTCCTGTCCTGTACACACTGAAACCACACACCAGCCCCACATCATGTGATACAGGCTCAGAGCTGCCCGTGGGGCACTGCCACAAAAGGCTGCCCCGTTGCAGCCCTGACCCACAGTGTGTGTGTCCACATACATGCCCACGCATGTACACACACACTCACATACCCACATGTAGATTTGTATAGAGGTGACAAGAGGCATATTCACTCCTTTGCCTACAGCTCTGCTGCCCCATACGGTAACCCTTATCCCACATATAGTTAGTAAAATTAATTGCAATTCAGTAAAAGTGGAAACTGCATTCCTCAGTCACACTAACTGCATCTCACATGCTCAATAGCTGCATGTGGTTGGCGGCTACCGTACAGGGCAGTGCAGCACTAGGACATNGATATATTAGGTTAAATAAAATACATTGCTAAAATTAGTTTTATCTGTAGTTACTTATTTATTCTTTTGAGATGAGGTCTCACTGTGTTGCCCAGGCTGGAGTGCAGTGGCATGATCATAGCTTACTGTTACCTCAAACTCAAGTGGCCTCAGCCACCAAGTAGCTAGGATTACAGGCACTCACCACCATATCTGGCTAATATTTAAAATTTTTTTTTGTAGAGATAGGGTCTCACTATGTTGCCCAGGCTGATCTCAAACTCCTGGCCTCAAGGGATCCTCCTGCCTCAGCCTCCCAAGTAGCTAGGACATGCACTACAGCACCAGCCCTTTTATTTTTTATTTTTTTTGAGATGGAGTCTTGCTCCATCGCCCAAGCTGGAGTGCAGTGGCACTATCTCGGCTCACTGCAACCTCCACCTCCCTGATTCAAGCAATTCCCCTGCCTCAACCTCCCAAGTAGCTGGGATTACAGGTGCACACCGCCAGGCCCAGCTAATTTTTTCTTGTATGTTTAGTGGAGGTGGGGTTTCACCATGTTGGCCAGACTGGTCACGAATTCCTGACCTCAGGCAACACACCCACCTCGGCCTCCCAAAGTGCTGGGATTATAGGCGTGAGCCACCACCCTCTACTCTTTTTATCTTTGTTTAAATGGCTGCTAGAAAATGAAAAATTACATCTGTGCCTTGGGTTGTATCTTTATTGGGCTGCGCTGGTTACATGGCTCTTCCTGTATCTCTATCCCAGATTAACTTACACCCGGAACTCAGCCCTTTTCCCTGCTTTCTGCAGAACACCTGCTCTCCTAGGCCTCTGTTCACTCAGCAGCGAAGCCCTGGCGTGTGGGCAGAGTTTGCCCCACAGCAGTGAATTCATCCAGAATTTGAACATGTGTATGGCCGCCCTCTCTAAAATGTCTTAGTCCCCATCATGGTTCTCTGTACTTTCTCATTCAGTACCCCTTTCCCAGTTCCTCCCATTGTCTTTTGCAGAGAAAATCCCACTTTCTCCAGCACTAGCGTGTGCCAGACTCACCTCCCTCCTGGCCTTGCCTTGCACATTCTCTGCGAAGGGTTGAAATCTCTGCATGGGGAGGGACTGCCACCCTACTGGACAAGACCCCTCCTGCTTCCAGGATCTTGCCTCCCCGTCTGTGGACATGCCCTCAGCCTGACTTGATACCCTCTAGAGCACACACAGGGGAAGGGGACAGGGAGACACACCCTTCCCAGCACCAGGGCTCCCGCTGGCTGGGGAACACCAGGAGAGTGGTCTCCTCCCACACCCACTAATTTTTCCCATACTCCTCTTTGCTCCCCCGCCCCACTCATCCATATCACACAGACCCTCCTATGCCCTCTGTCACGCTCATGTACAATATGTCCCAAATGCCATCGTCCATGTGTTCTCACAGTTCACACAGGGTTGCTTTCACTGCCTCACATGTGGGGAAGCTGCCCTCATCACGCACAGATGCCCGCCCACCCCAACCCACACACATGCATGTGTATAAGGCCCCTGTGAACACAGATGCATTTATTTGTGCACAGGTAGGTGGGCACAGAGAGTGAGACACATTCTCATCACCAAGCACCCCCAGGAGACAGGGAACCCTTGGTGGCACTCACCTCACTCCCTCAGACGCCTCCTTGTGTGGACGCTGGGCTTGACGGCAGCCTCACATTCTCTCCCATGCCGCCCACGCTTACGCCTGCTCCACACACAGTTTCCTCGCCCCAGCCAGCAAGCTCTCTCGCAACCCCTCCCCTCCTCCACCCACCCAGCTCCGTCACTGGAGAAAGTCTGGAAATCTGAGAGTTAAGGTGCTGGGGGGGAAAAAAAAAGGAGGGAAAATCCACTGTATTCTGGTGATAGAAAATCCTGCCAGGAGATGGGCTCAAGTCCCAAAAGGGACCCAGGATTCTGAGATTACAGCAGAAATTAAACATCCAAATGAAGCCTCCTTCCTTTCTAGTATTTACCATCTGGGTTTGACTGAAAAATCAACCACAGGAGCCTGGTCCTTCTCAGAGAAGACAAAGGTGAGTCTGACAGAGCAGCAGGCTCTGTGACACCCTGCAGGGGATAGTGAGGGTCTCGGGGAGCGGGTCTGGGTGGCTGTATTTAGGGCAGCTGTGATGTCAGAGGAAAGGAGGGTTTGAGTTGGGAATATGGCACAATGGCCCCTTTGTCCCCTTCCCCTCCTGTCCTGTACACACTGAAACCACACACCAGCCCCACATCATGTGATACAGGCTCAGAGCTGCCCGTGGGGCACTGCCACAAAAGGCTGCCCCCGTTGCAGCCCTGACCCACAGTGTGTGTGTCCACATACATGCCCACGCATGTACACACACACTCACATACCCACATGTAGATTTGTATAGAGGTGACAAGAGGCATATTCACTCCTTTGCCTACAGCTCTGCTGCCCCATACGGTAACCCTTATCCCACATATAGTTAGTAAAATTAATTGCAATTCAGTAAAAGTGGAAACTGCATTCCTCAGTCACACTAACTGCATCTCACATGCTCAATAGCTGCATGTGGTTGGCGGCTACCGTACAGGGCAGTGCAGCACTAGGACATGTCTGTTGCTGCAGAAAGCCCTGCCCTGTGCCCTCTGTTGGTGCCCGCTCCCCCACGGGCCTGACTTTCACTTGCTCTTCCTCTCACACTTGCTCACTCCTGTGCACAAAGCACACACAGCGCCATGCTCTCACCTAATGGGTGGCCTCTCTAGCTCAGTTTCTCTCTCTTTAGTCTCTCCAGTACCTAAGCGCAGACTCTGCCTAGCCCTGCATCGCAACACCTGGCCTCTAGTCTGGAGAGAATAACAGGATGGAAGCATGACCACATCCACAATCCTAGGGTGAAGGACCGAGGGGAGCTACGTGGATCTGGAGAGCTTTGGAAACTCAGAGGGGCTGAGCTCAGGCTGGGTTGGGCAGGGAAATGGGATGAGAATGAGACATTTGAGCATGGCCCAGACAGTAGGGCATTGAGCATGCAGAGAGAAAGGACATCTAGGAAGGCCTGGAAGTGGGGAAATGCAGTGCATTTGTGGAAACTGTGGCCACCCTTTTTGGTTGGTGTGACACATGTGGGCAGGGGAGGGGACAGTGAGCCTGGGCAGGTGGGTAGTGACCAGGTAGAGCCTTGGATGCCAGGCTCAGGATGTCCCTGGTCCCCCATGAGGGCAGATGGTGATGTGGCCTGGATAGCCAGGGTCCTTAAGTCCTAGAGGTCCAGGTAGACAGGGTTTCTGCCAGCATGGCAGGCATCACCAAACAATCAACACATTGATCAAGAG
This sequence comes from Rhinopithecus bieti, assembly GCF_001698545.2. Classification (NCBI taxonomy): domain Eukaryota; kingdom Metazoa; phylum Chordata; class Mammalia; order Primates; family Cercopithecidae; genus Rhinopithecus; species Rhinopithecus bieti. The sequence goes on along the minus strand of NW_016815820.1, from coordinate 1,115,372 downwards.
ATGGAGCCCAGCACTGTGGCTCATGTCCATAATTCCAGCACTTTGGGAGGCTGAGGCAGGCAGATCACTTGAGGCCAGGAGTTCGAGACCAGCCTGGCTAACATGGTAAAACCCTGACTCTACTAAAAACATAAAAATTAGCTGGGCGTGGTAGTGCATGGCTGTCATCCCAGTTACTTGGGAGGCTGAGGCACGAGAATCGCTTGAACCTGGGAGGTGGAGGCTGCAGTGAACTGAGACTGCGCCACCGCACTCCAGCCTGGGTGACAGAGTGAGACTCTGTCTCAAAAAAAAAAAAAAGAGAAAAAGAGAGATGGATGGGCATCATACAACTTTGGGTAATTTGCATGTGAATAAGCCTTCATTTATATGCCATCATTCTTATCCTCTCTATACCTATTCCCTTTCTACACTGTCCTAAGTGTGGTAGAAGTGCTAATGATGAATCATTAAAGGCCATAATGAATGGTCATGAATACTTAATGACACCATGATATTAGTATTGCTGATGAATGATATCTACAGACTTGACCATCTCTCTGGAGACCTTAGGGAGGAGCGTGGGCTTTTTGTTCCTTTTGGGTTTAGACCTGAGACGGGGTGAGAGAGGTGACCAGCTGTCATCTCGCTGTCTCCCTGGCTCCAGGTGCCTGGTTCTCTCCGGACTTCTGACGCCCTGGATTCTCTGTCACCCGCTGACCACACTTGCAGTCTCTGCTACCTGAGATGGGGGAGCTGAACAGTCAGTCACCTTCCTTCCGGGCCTCCTCGGCTTCTCAGGCAGGTGGGAAGGAGCAGGCAGAAAGTGAAGGAAAAGAGAAGGGAGGGAGAAGAGGGAGGAAGAGGAAGCAAGAATTTAAGAAAAAAAAGAAAAATCTTCAAAAAAGTAGGCAGGAGGCAGGGGCACAATGGCTTCCCAGGCCACCCCAGCGCAGGGCTGTTGTGTTCTGGGGATTCAGGAGGTCGAGGCACCCAGTCCGTGGTGAGCAGGGCCAGGCCTCCTTCCTTCCCGAGAGCACTGTGCGAGCGCCTTCCCCACAGCTCTCACAGGCATCTGTCTCCCTCACTCCCCCAGGGCCAGGACAGCGAGCAGGGATTCCGCCTTCCTCCTGGTCCCTCCCAGACCCTCGCCAGGCTCAGCAGACCCCTCTCCCGTTGCGTTGTTCCTTCGGCAGGAGCTCAGCATGGGTGAGAAGGGAGCAGAGGCCAGACAACCCTTCATGTCAGTCCAGGGAGAGGCCCCCCAGGTCCTCCTCACGGGTTCCACTCCCCTCACCCTCCCAGTATCCCTGAGCATCCCACCGCCACCAACTGCAGGGCGTCCAGGGCGGTGGAGAGTGAACGGGCTTGAAGGGGAGTGAGCATAAGGTTTGGACATCCCCAGGTGTGAAGGGGGTGTGTGTGTGTTGTGCACATGGATTGCCTGTATGGTATTGCAGAGGAGAAGAGAATTTGGAAATGGTGCAAGGGAATTGCAAGAGATAGAAAATAAAAGAGGAAATAGAAAGGTTTGAGGTATAAGAAGGGTGAGAGAAAGGGGAGCAGGGCTATGGAGGGATCTAGAAGAGAAGAGTGGGGAGGGAAAGGGCAGGAATGGAAGGCAAGCCCACCACCCCAAAGTCCCTTCCCCGTATCTCCCCCTCCCCCAACTCCAAAGAAGGAAATTAGGAGGCCACTGCGGATTATGTTTGGGTCATTTCCACATGCTTTATTCCAGCAATCAAAATAATTAAAAACATCTCAAATTATTATACACATACAAAATAGGTACAGAGTCTTTTGCTTCCTCCCACCCCTAGGGGGAAAAACTGCTTTGTGCTTTGGGAAGTTGTCTCTGAAACCCGGGGAGAGAGGACGCAGGACAGACTAGGAGAGAGCCAGGAGGATGGGCTGCAGCTGTGGAGGAGGGTTTCAGAGGAGAGAGGTCAGGGAGCAGAGGCCTGAGAAGCCAGAAGCGGGTAGAGAGAGGGTGGAAAGTGAGCAACGGGCTGGGCTGGAGCCGCACACGCTCTCCTCCCATGTTAAATAGCACCTTTAGAAAAATTCACAAGTCCCCATCCACAAAAAAAAAAAAAAAAAAAAAAAAAAAAAAAAGAAAATATCAAGGAATAAAATAGATTTGAACAAAAGGAACATTTGCAGGCCTGGGGGGGGCATCTCAATTTCTATAGCACCAGTGATTCCCTCCCCACCCCATCACATCGATGTAGCACCTTTGGTATAAAATGGGGAGCCGCTTCCCCCCTGCCCCCATCCCCGCCCCCA
>NW_016815820.1:1066338-1112878 GCF_001698545.2 Rhinopithecus bieti | reverse complement strand
AAAAAAAAAAAAAAAAAAAGAAAAATATCAAGGAATAAAAATAGATTTGAACAAAAAGGAACATTTGCAGGCCTGGGGGGGGCATCTCAATTTCTATAGCACCAGTGATTCCCTCCCCACCCCATCACATCGATGTAGCACCTTTGGTATAAAATGGGGAGCCGCTTCCCCCCTGCCCCATCCCCGCCCCCAGGCAGTTGCCCCGGTGACACATCAAGACAAGAACGAGGTAGTCTTTCAGCAACACAGTTACACAAGGAACAGAACAGTCTCTCCCGCCCAGCCCTGCGGCACGAGGGATTGACACGCGTTCCCCAAATCCGATGTTTCTGCTTTGTCGTGGCCCTTCCTGACTCTCCTCCGAACCCAGTGAGGGGCTGGTGGCTCCCCCCGCATGACCCCCTCAAAAACAAAGGGGAGATGTTGCAAGAGCCATGGGAGTGCCAGATGGCAAGGCTTCTTTGGCAGTCTGAGAACCCCAGGTCTCCCCAGGGTCTCGGGGTGCTGGGCGGGCAGGAGCGGGCTGAGGGTGGGGGCCACTTGGGTGTTTCAGCATTGCCTTTGGTTGCTGGGCAGACAATGCATTGTTTCCTGTGTCTTCTGGGGAGACAGATTTGGGAAGGAGTGGAGGGGAGGCCCCAAGAAGGGGTGGAGAAAGGAGCAGAAAGGGCAGCGTTGGGGTTTCATAAGCCCAACGGGCAGAAAGGGACTTACCCCCGCATGGGTCTTCAAGCAAGTGGACCAAGCTTCCTTTTTTAAAAAGTTATTTATTTATTCTTTTTTTTTTTTTTTTGGTAAGGTTGAATGCACTTTTGGTTTTGGTCATGTTCGGTTGGTCAAAGATAAAAACTAAGTTTGAGAGATGAATGCAAAGGAAAAAAAATATTTTCCAAAGTCCATGTGAAATTGTCTCCCATTTTTTGGCTTTTGGGGGGTTCAGTTTGGGTTGCTTGTCTGTTTCCGGGTTGGGGGGAAAGTTGGTTGGGTGGGAGGGAGCCAGGTTGGGATGGAGGGAGTTTACAGGAAGCAGACAGGGCCAACGTCGAAGCCGAATTCCTGGTCTGGGGCACCAACGTCCAAGGGGGCCACATCGATGATGGGCAGGCGGGAGGTCTTGGTGGTTTTGTATTCGATCACTGTCTTGCCCCAGGCTCCGGTGTGACTCTGGGGTGGGGCGGAGACAATGGGAGGGGGCATTACCACATGGGAGTGATGGAAAGAGGGCACTATGGCCTGCCCAGAAAGCCCAAGGCCGGAGAGGTGGGGCCCTGCCTGAGGATTCTGGCCACTCACCGTGCAGCCATCGACAGTGACGCTATAGGTGAAGCGACTGTTGCCCTCGGCGCGGATCTCGATCTCGTTGGAGCCCTGGAGGAGTAGGGCCTTCTTGAGGTTGCCAGTCTGCTGGTCCATGTAGGCCACGCTGTTCTTGCAGTGGTAGGTGATGTTCTGGGAGGCCTCGGTGGACATCAGGCGCAGGAAGGTCAGCTGGATGGCCACATCGGCAGGGTCGGAGCCCTCGCCGCCATACTCGAACTGCAGGGGAGGGGAGAGAGGGAAGAGTGAGCAGCTATGCGGGACCTCTAGTCCTGCCTGGCCTCCCTGTCCAGGGTCCTCAGAGAGCGGCCCAATGCACCCTTATATCAAGAGGGGCCACCTGCCCATAGGCAGCCTGTGTCTGAACCACTATCGGGGACCTGGGACCCCTGCCTACCAGCCCAGCTCTGTCCATCACCCTTAGCAGAGACCTACTCCAGGACTTCATGTCCCTTCTGAGCACTGGGCTAGCCCATCTCCTAACACTGGCTCTGAGGTCCAGCTCACGCACCTGGAATCCGTCGGTCATGCTCTCGCCGAACCAGACGTGCCTCTTGTCCTTGGGGTTCTTGCTGATGTACCAGTTCTTCTGGGCCACACTGGGCTGAGTGGGGTACACGCAGGTCTCACCAGTCTCCATGTTGCAGAAGACTTTGATGGCATCCAGGTTGCAGCCTTGGTTGGGGTCAATCCAGTACTCTCCTGTGGTAGGGCAGGGCAAGGTGGAGTCAGGGAAGGGGAGCAGCCAGCACCATATGGTAGGGGCACATATGGGCATGGGGACCCTGGCATGGCAGAAGTAGGAGGGAGGGGGAGGCTAGGGCAGACCCTCACCGCTCTTCCAGTCAGAGTGGCACATCTTGAGGTCGCGGCAGGTGCGGGCGGGGTTCTTGCGGCTGCCCTCGGGGCTCCGGATGTTCTCGATCTGCTGGCTCAGGCTCTTGAGGGTGGTGTCCACCTCGAGGTCACGGTCACGAACCACATTGGCATCATCAGCCCGGTAGTAGCGGCCACCATCGTGAGCCTTCTCTTGAGGTGGCTGGGGCAGGAAGCTGAAGTCGAAACCACCGCTGGGAGGACCAGGGGGACCAGGAGGGCCGGGAGGGCCAGGGGGACCCTGCACAGAGAGGGAGAAGAGTGGGGATTACCGGCGTCCAAGTGCTTTGGGGGCTGGAGGGCCATGAGCAGAGGGGATGAGGGGCTACGTACAACAGGACCAGCATCACCAGTGCGACCGCGAGGACCAGGGGGCCCAATGGGGCCAGGGAGGCCGTTGAGTCCATCTTTGCCAGGAGTACCAGCAGAGCCAGGGGGACCCTGGAGTGGGGGAAATAGTTTGAGAAAGGCTGCCAGAAGCCCCAACAACCCCAGCTCTAGAGGAGAAGCCCACCACCTTCCCTGCTGGCTCTGGCCTCATAGAGCCAGTTTCAGCCTCTTTCCATAGGACATGCCATAGCTCTTTCCAGCCACTGAGCCAGGGGAGGACGGATTGGGGAGCAGAGAGGCCAAAGTGAAATCAGATTGTTTGTTCAGGATTCTTCCTCTCTTTGCCCACTCCCTGTCCCTTAACCCTTCTCCAGAGAGGTAAAGGGTGCCTGGGTCCCTGGCAAGGGTCCCCAAGGTGAGCCTGGGCTTGGGACTCAGGAAGAGGAGAGAGAAGGCATGACTTACTCGGGGACCAGCAGGACCAGAGGCTCCAGAGGGACCTTGTTCGCCAGGAGAGCCCTGAAGGACAGATAAAAAGGCAATTCAGGCCCAGTGAGGGTCAAATGTAGCCTGAGGGCCTTGCTGGAGAGATGAGGGCAGCGTGGGCAGCCCATGCTCCTTCATTATTCTGGAAATCTAGCCCCAGGGTGTCCATAGGCAGAGACCTCTCCCATAATCCCTCTCTGTGTACCCCTTACCCTCTCAGAAGCTACTTGGACGTGCCCACAAATCCTTAGACCCCAGTCCTCACTAGGGAGGGGTAAGAGTGACTATCCAGAGGGGGAAACTGAGGCAAAGCTCCCCCTCCTATCATACAGCACAGCATGAGGACTGGGGAGGGGCTGAGCATACTCACAGGAGGGCCAGGGGGACCCTGGAGGCCAGAGAAGCCACGGTGACCCTTTATGCCTCTGTCGCCCTGTTCGCCTGTCTCACCCTTGTCACCACGGGGGCCTTGGGGTCCCTAGAAGAGAGAAGGGGCATCAAGTGGGGCACTGTCCGCATCTGAAGGGTTCTGAAGGTGTGGGAGACACAGCAGGGAACTTACAGCGGGGCCACGGGCGCCAACAGGGCCGACAGGACCAGCGGGACCGGCAGGACCCTGAGGAGAGCAAGGAGAGCATGAGATCTTGGCCAGGGTAGGCTGAGGCTGGGGTTGCAGGATAAGGCCTCCCCCTTGCTGCATCTCTCTCTCCTCAGCTCCTTCCCACTGTGGCCATCTCTCCCAACTCCCAGGGAAACCTCCCCACTGCAATCTTCATGAGAGCTGGGGCCAGCTCACGGGAGAGGGGGTCCTGTCTGGGAGAGGGGACTTGAGGCTGGGCTTTAACTCAGTTTTTTGGATTAAGGCCCTGACATCTTGCAGGATCTCCTTTCCTCCCCCTGCCTGGGTGAAGTCCGACACCCATCCGCAGGCCTCTAAGGAGGCCTGGAGAGTCCCTGGCCTGACCAGACACAGGGAACTGGAGCCCAGCTACTTACAGTCTCACCACGATCACCACTCTTGCCAGCAGGGCCAACGGGGCCAGGGGCGCCAGGAGCACCAGGAGCACCAGGAGGTCCAGCGGGGCCAGTCTCACCACGGTCACCCTGGCAGGGAGAGCAGGGGAATATGGGCCAGGTCCGGCTGAATGACCAGGATGGGGCAGGGAAGCAGCAGACAAGGCTGTGGTCATGGAGTGTCACCATCTTACCTTGGGGCCAGGAGAACCATCTCGTCCAGGGGAACCTTCGGCACCAGGAGCTCCCTGCAGAGAGAGAGAGAGAAGTGAGAGTCAGCCGGGGAAGAGGGCTTAGGCAAGGCCACAGTGGCCATGCTGAGGGTACTGGCATGGGGGCTGGGGACTGCTCACCTCACGTCCAGATTCACCAGGGGGTCCGGCCAGTCCAGGGGGGCCCATGGGACCAGGGGGACCACGTTCACCACTTGCTCCAGAGGGACCTTGTTTGCCAGGTTCACCCTAAGGGAGAAGAAAGAGTCAGGCCAGGATGGTCTGAGAGGACCCTGGAGTCACCTGAGGTCATCTCTACCAAATCTGTTCTCCTTGGCTCCACCCCACTCCAAGTCCTGTGATGGTTTTTCTCAGGGTCCCCCACTTACAGAGGGGCCAGGAAGACCAGGGAAGCCTCTTTCTCCTCTCTGACCAGGCAGGCCGACCACACCACGCTGTCCAGCAATACCTTGAGGCCCGGGAGTACCAGGAGCACCCTGTGGGAGGCAAACAGGGGTGAGGTGCGGGACAGCAGCACAGGGACCCCTCCCCAGCTCTGGACACCTCCGGAGCTGCAGAGATCTGAGCTGGCACTTACAGCAGGCCCATCAGCACCAGGGGATCCTTTCTCGCCAGCGGGGCCAGGGGGACCAGGGGGACCAACTTCACCAGGACGTCCAGCAGGGCCAGTCTCACCACGGGGACCTTTGCCGCCTTCTTTGCCAGCAGGACCAGGAGGGCCAGGGGCTCCAGCATTTCCCTGGATGGGGATAGGAGCGGCTGTCAGACTCCAGGGGGCTCTGGTGCATCATTGGTTCCTCAGTTGGACCCACCATCCTTCTGGCAGCCCGCACCCACCACCCCCAACCTACAGCAGTGGACTCCACTGCAGAGACTTACAGAGGGGCCAGGAGGACCGACTCGGCCAGCAGCACCAGGAAAACCAGTAGCACCCTGGAAGGGGAGAACAAAGGAACCATCAGAGGGAGAACAGCCAAGTCATCTGACCCAGCTGCCCTCACCTGCCACCGCTGCCTGGGGAGAGGGGAGAGGCTCAGCAGAGAAGCGGGTGATACTCACAGGGGGACCAGCGCTGCCACGAGCACCTTTGGGTCCAGGAGCACCAACATTACCCTGTAGGAGAGCACAGAGGCATCAAGCCGGGACCTGTCCTGGGTCCTAGGACACCAGCATCGTGGGCACAGAGGGCAAGCCACTCACAATGGGGCCAGGGGGTCCAGCGGGTCCGGCAGGGCCAGGAGGACCAGCATCGCCTTTAGCACCAGCATCACCAGGTTCGCCTTTAGCACCGGGTTGGCCATCAGCACCCTGGGGGAGGAAGCAGGGCGGTGAGTGGAGGGAAGGAGGCAGGAGTTTCCACCGGCGGGGGAGGAGCAGTAATGGAGGCAGGAAGATGCTTGGGTGGGAAACAATCCCATCTCCACCCTTCTCCCCAGAGGAGGGCTGACGCCTTTGTCCTCATTCTGTCCCTCGAGGTCCCAGGTCCCAGTCGGTGATGAAAAATGAGGGGGGTCTTGGTACTCACAGGGGGGCCAGCGAAGCCAGCAGGGCCGGGGGGACCAGGCTCACCACGGTCTCCCTAGAAGAAAAGGTGGCAGATTGGAGAGATGCGCTGACATGAGGGAAGGCAGAGACGGGGTGAGGGGAAAGGCAAGGGGTGGAGGCACAGACAGGGCCAGGAGTGCTATGTGAAGGGAGGGAAGGGCCAAGTATGGGGTCTTAACAGGTCTTCTATACTTACGGGGGCACCACGAGCTCCAGTGGGACCAGCAGGGCCGCTGGGACCAGTTTCACCCTGAGAGCAAGGGACAAGAGGCTCAGGGTCAGGGTCTCCCCTGAATATTCCTGGTAGATGACCCCAGGAGAGCCTCCCCTCCTTCTGGTCCCTCCAGGTTCCCGGGTTGACAGCTCAGTTTGACAGGACCTGCTTTCCCAACCCAACCCCATGGAACCGTGCCCAGGCCTGCTGGGGAGCCTATGTGTTAGGGCAGAAGGTGGGGAAGCAGCCACCTCACCTTGTCACCAGGGGCACCAGCAGGACCAGGAGGACCAATGGGGCCAGTCAGACCACGGACGCCATCTTTGCCAGGAGAGCCGTCAGCACCTTTGGGACCAGCATCACCCTAAAGACATGGATAAACTTGAGATTTCCAGTGTGGGGCAAGGAGGTGACCTGTAGTGTTCTGCTTGTGTCTGGCTTTCCTGAGAGGCCCTCTTCTGCTCTGCCCTGCCTCCACCTGGGGCAAGGACTCAAAGGTCCTTTCAGGAAAAAGGGTGCCTGCCTGGAGACTCAGGTGGAACTGAGGTTAAGAGCCCCCGACTCGTGTAGCGGGATGAATAAGGGAGTCTCCATCAAGGAGATGCCCTCACCTCTCATCACCGTGGTAACTCATGGGGAGAGACAGGCCTGGACCACAAGGAGAGGATTCATCAGCAAAGAGGCCAGAGCGGAAAGGGGAAGAGGGGAGGATTAGTGAGAAGAGGAACAGATCCCAGGGAGAAGGAGAGATGCTGAGGGATTCAAAGCAGGCAGAGATGGGAGCCGTGTAGGGCTCAGGGGAGAACGAAGGTTGAACTTACTCTGTCACCCTTAGGCCCTGGAAGACCAGCTGCACCACGTTCACCAGGCATTCCCTGAAGGCCAGGGGCGCCCTGGCTACCGGGAGCTCCAGGGGCACCAGCATCACCCTAGTGACAACCAAGAAGACTGAAGTGAGGCCTGGGGTCCCAAGAGTGGGTCATAGCCCTAAGCCCTGCTTGGTATCTCGCAGGCTTAGTTCCAAGGCCAATGACAGGCCTTGAGAAAAGATGAAAAGAAAAGACTCACAGCCCAGACTCCAGGCTGTTTGTGGGCCCCTACCCTGGTCTTTTCCCCCCACCCCACACCCTATCTCCATGGCTTTGGTCATAGCCAGCCATCCCCTGCTGCAGGAGGGGTGAGACCTGGTCCCCGGGCTGCTTGCCAGAGACCCTTCCACGCTGCCCTCACCTTAGCACCATCATTGCCGGGAGCACCATTGGCCCCCCGGGGACCAGCAGGACCAGGGGGACCTTGCACACCACGCTCGCCAGGGAATCCTCTCTCGCCCTAGAAGGGAAGGACAGGGCATGTGACAGCTGCTCTGGAGACAGGGTCAAGTCAAGGCACCTTGATGGATGTAGCGAGAGAGGCCTACTTACTCTTGCTCCAGAGGGGCCGGGGGCACCAAGGTCTCCAGGAACACCCTGAGGGGGAGGGAGGGAGGGAGGAACAGACAGTGAGCAAAATCTACCTGGGGCCACTCTGCTGGAAAGCACTGTCCCTCCTCCTGGGGTATGGCTGTGATTAGAGAGGAGCCCCTTCTCAGCACTGAAGTGGAATTATCCCAAACAGCCCCTCTCTTCCTCCTGGGGATGTGTCAAAGGCCTCCCTGCTCCCCAAACTATGGGCCAAGATTTACCAATAGAAGGGTTGAGGGAAAGTCACAGCATATTCCAGCAGCTCTTTTTTTTTTTTTTTTTTTTTTTTTTTTGAGAAGGAGTCTCGCTCTGTCACCCAGGCTGGAGTGCAGTGGCCAGATCTCAGCTCACTGCAAACTCCGCCTCCCGGGTTCACGCCATTCTCCTGTCTCAGCCTCCCGAGTAGCTGGGACTACAGGCGCCCGCCACCTCGCCCGGCTAGTTTTTTGTATTTTTTTAGTGGAGACGGGGTTTCACCGTGTTAGCCAGGATGGTCTCGATCTCCTGACCTCGTGATCCGCCCGCCTCGGCCTCCCACAGTGCTGGGATTACAGGCTTGAGCCACCGCGCCCGGCCCAGCAGCTCTTAAAAGAAGTCACCCAGACTAGCAATCATGCAGCCCCCACTTCCCTCTGTGCTGCTCCCTTCACGGTAGGAAGTTCTTTCTGGTGTCTGATCTCAATCCCTCTAGCTGATGGCTGTCTGATTAACTAGGAGCAGCGGCCTGTCCCTCTGGATTCCCTGCATCTCCCACCCTTCTGGCCAGCTGCTCCCTCTTACCTGTTCACCAGGTTTGCCTGCTTCACCGGGAGGACCAGCGGGGCCAGGGAGACCCTGTAGGTGGGAAATGGGGGAAGGAGGGAGGGAAGGTTTAGAATCTGGAAGAGACCAAAGAGCTGTTTCCCACCCCTACCTCCCAGCACCGTGACAGCCATGAGGCCTCACCTGGAATCCGGGGGAGCCAGCAGGGCCTTGTTCACCTCTCTCGCCAGCGGGACCCTGCACAGAGAGAACAGTGCGGTCACGGAGAGGCCAAGGAGACGAGGGGCTGAGGGTGTGTTCCCCTTTCCTGCTCCCCAGATCTCCCTATCAGGGACACTCACAGCAGGGCCAGGGGGTCCCTGAGCTCCAGCCTCTCCATCTTTGCCAGCAGGACCCTGCGGGGAGAGAGCGAAGGGGAACTCAGGGTTGGGAGGCCCTGAGTAGGCTCTGAGCAGCCAACTCAGGTTGGGAACAGCCAAGGACTCTGGCCTCTAGCACCCCTCCTGCAGGGAGGAGAAAGTGCTGGGGCAGCAACGGGAAGGGGGTAGGGAGGGACGGAAAGGAGATACTTACGACAGCGCCAGGGGGTCCGGGAACACCTCGCTCTCCAGCCTTGCCGGGCTCTCCCTGTGGAGAAAGGGAGTTAGGGTTGAGGGGGCTGAAGTAAGAAGCCAGGGCCTCCTGGGGACTCTCATTTACTCTGAGTGGGACTTTTTAAGGGACTTTCTTTTCAAAAGACTCGCCTGTTTGGCCCCCAGGGAATGCCCCCGCAGGCGCTTTTTGCTGGGCCCCTTCGAGCCCACTCCTCCTAAGATGCCCTTCCAGGCTCCTCCTCCTGCACCCTCTCCCCTGCCTTTTCCCTGTTAGATGCCCGCTGTGGCCTGCACTGCAAAGGGCTTTCCTCTCCTCTGCTATCTCCTTTTGGACCTTGAAGAACCCACCAAGACTGAGGGTGCCTATCATATCAAAGGCCTGTCCTATCCCCACGTGTGGGGGGTGGAGGGCCACCAACAACACTTATTTCCAGCACAGAGCAGTGGTCATGGAGCCTGGAGAAGTCTTTCATTTTTTCTTTTCTCCCTTTTTTTCTTTTTCTTTTTTTTTTTTTTTTTTTTTTTTTTTTTTTTTTTTTTTTGCGGAGTCTCGCACTGTTGCCCAGGCTGGAGTGCAATGCAGTGAGTGCAGGCTCACTGCAACTTCCGCCTCCTGGGTTCATGCAATTCTTCTGCCTCAGCCTCCTGAGTAGCTGGGATTACAGGTGCACACCACCACACCCAGCTAATTTTTTGTATTTTTAGTAGAGACATGGTTTCACCATGTTGGCCAGACTGGTCTCAAACTCCTGACCTCATGATCCGTCTGCCTCGGCCTCTCAGTGTGCTGGGATTACAGGCGTGAGACACCACACTCAGCCCAGAAGTCTTTCATTTTACAGATCAGGAGACTGAGGTCCAGAAAGCGAGAGTGAGTGGCCACACAGCAGGCAGCGGCAGAGCTGAGCCCAGAGCCCAGGACTCCTTTGGGTCTCAGGTGTGTCTGTCCCTGGCTCTTCATGGATCCTCACTGAATACTCACAGCAGCACCTTTAGGTCCAGGAAATCCCATCACACCAGCCTGACCACGGGCACCAGGGGGGCCTGGTGGTCCGGGGCGACCATCTTGACCGGCGGGACCCTAAGGATGGGAGGCACGAAAGCAGCAGTGAGGATAGTGAGGAGGTAGACAGGACAGTGGCAGGGGGTCAGGGGGAGTGATACTTACAGGGGGGCCAGTTTTGCCATCAGGACCAGGGCTGCCAGGGCTTCCAGTCAGACCCTAGGAAGGCAGAGAGGTATGAGTGGGTTTGGGGGAGAAGCATGATGGAGGTGGGGGAGGACTCCGGAGGGCAGAACCCTGGGCCTGCTCCAGAATGCCTCATCCCAGACCCTACACGGGATGGCCAAGCCAGACCGAACGACTGGGGCCTCACCTTGGCACCAGGCAGACCAGCTTCACCGGGACGACCAGCTTCACCAGGAGATCCTTTGGGGCCAGCAGGGCCAGGAGAACCACGTTCACCAGCGGGACCCTGGTTGGGAGAAGTCATAGGAACAGTTAGGGTCTCAAGTTTGTGACTCTTTGCCATGGGCCAAAAGAGGAAGACGATGCCCAGGGAGCAGCAGGGACAGCCCCCCGGCCTCAAGGAGAGGTTACCTTGGGACCAGCAACACCATCTGCACCAGGGAAACCACGGCTACCAGGTCCACCCTGCAGGAGGAGAGGAGGCCAGTTAACTTTCAGAGACACACGGGCACCAGCCAGGCACTGAGGGTGGAGTGGGAGGGGGCGGGCAGGGGCACTTACACGCTCGCCAGGGGGTCCGGGCAGGCCAGTGGGTCCGGGTTCACCTCGAGCTCCTCGCTTTCCTTCCTCTCCAGCAGGGCCAGGAGGTCCTTGAACACCAACGGGGCCCTGGAGAGAGCCGACAGGAGGGGGCGGCCTGTGGTGAGGGGCCATCCCGTGCCAGCCTCAGAGCCGGCTGAGGCTGGGCTTCCAGCATCAGGGGTGGGGCAGGGGCTCCCCCAGAAGGCTAGGGGTTCCTTTCTGGATCTCCCTCGGGGGCTTCCAGGGCAAGGTGGGCTGGGCTGCAAGAAGAATGACAGGGAGACTTACGGGTTCTCCCTTAGCACCAGTGTCTCCTTTGCTGCCTGGAGCACCAGGTTCACCCTGCAAGGGGGGAGAAGAGGATGAGCTGAGAGTTGGGGGCGCTCAGTTGGCCTGCATCTTCCTGCTCCCCAGATGAGAGCCGCACTGGAGCCAGTGCATGGGGCGGGCAGAAATTTGGTACTCACGCTGTTACCCTTGGGACCGGGAGGGCCGCTGGGGCCCTGGGGTCCAGAGGGGCCTCGGGCACCAGGGAAGCCAGGAGCACCAGCAATACCAGGAGCACCCTGTGGGAGGCAGACAGCCAGGTGAGCCTAGGAGCAGAGGGAACGGGGCAGGCAGGCTGCAGGCAGCAGGGGTGGGACTGAAGCCTGGCAGGATACTTACATTGGCACCTTTAGCGCCAGGCTGTCCATCAGCACCAGGGTTTCCCTGTGGCACAGAGAAAGGAGTGTGAGCAACAGGCAAGGACTCTGAGGTTAGAAAGCGGCACAGGAGACACTGAGGCAGGGACACTTACAGCAGGGCCAGCAGCACCAGCAGGGCCAGGGGGGCCAGGCTCACCACGCACACCCTGGGGACCTTCAGAGCCTCGGGCACCTTGGGGACCAGCTTCGCCCTGGATCAGAAGAAACGACATATCAGAAGCCACCCTAGGAAACCCAACCTTGCCTCTTGGGATGACAGGAGGAAGGGGAGACAGGGACAGGAGAGCAATGATCAGGACTCTAAGATCAGACACAGAGACCCTGGGACAAAGGTGTTAGTGAACGGGTTGCTCTCTTGCCATTCTGGGTCCCTTTGGTTTGGGGAACAAGGAGACATGAGCCCCTTGGCCTATGAGGGTCATGCTCAGAGGAGAGTGGGGGGGGGGGGGTCTCACCTTAGCACCAACAGCACCAGGGAAGCCAGGAGGACCAGCGGGGCCGGTAGGACCCTGTGAATGAAATGGAGATCTTAACGAGAAGGAAGAGATGGCAGCTGCAAGTCACACCCTGGGACAGAAGAAGCCCTGGGGTTCAGACCAACACAACCTGCCCCCAGTGTCAGCTCCGAGAGCAGACACTGAGACCCCTCCCCACTCCCAGGCCCTGAGGCCTACAGGCCACACTCACAGGGGGTCCGGCAGCACCAGTAGCACCATCGTTTCCGCGAGCACCCTGTAGGAGAGAGGGGAAGCCCCGTTAAGTCCACTGAGCACTGGTCAGTCCCTAGAGCTCCTGGGGAGCCCCTTCCAGAGCCCAGGGTTCCCCCAAGGGGCTAGGAGTACTTACAGCAGGGCCAGGGGCTCCAGGGCGACCTCTCTCACCAGGCAGACCACGGGGGCCCTGACAACCAAACCAAGAGAAGTCAAACGAGATGGGAGACAGCCTCGTTCCCCCAGGCCTCCATCTTGCCCCTGCCTCCTGCCCGTCCCTGCCCTCTGGAACTGGGCACACTCACCATCTGACCAGGAGCTCCATTTTCACCAGGGCTGCCAGGCTCACCCTGTAGAACAGAGAATAATGAGTGAGAAATTCGTTCATGGTGGGACTCTGGGGATGTGGAGGACCATGATGTTCAGACAGCCTCTTACCTTGGGACCAGCAGGACCAGCATCTCCCTTGGCACCATCCAAACCACTGAAACCCTAAAGCAGGAAAGAGGTAGAAGGTGAGGATCTGTGGAGGGGGTGGAACAACCTTGACACCCACCTAGATCTGAGAAAGAGCCTTGGGAGGTCATCACCGCCATCCCCCTGTTTCTGAGCTAGACTAAACCCCAACTGGCTCAAGATCTCCCCCAGTCGTTTAATTGGGACTTCTTTCCCATGGAGGGAGGTGCTTTGGATGTCCACTCTCTGTCCCTCGGGGCTTCTGTAGCTGCCACCCACAATGATGCATCTCAGGATCTTTTGGGGAAGAGGCTGGGACTGGATGGGGGTATGCCGGGGACCTGGGGAGCTTAAATGACTCAAAGGGAACTCACTCTGTGTCCCTTCATTCCAGGGAGGCCAGCTGTTCCGGGCAATCCTCGAGCACCCTGGAGAGAGATGAAGAAGGTGAGGAAGAGCCATTAGAACACACCACCACGGACCCAGCTCCTAAATGAAGCCCGAGTGCAGTGAAGCCCAGGTTCAGCCATAGTCCCCTGCTCACCTGAGGCCCAGGAGGCCCACGCTCACCAGGACGACCAGGTTTTCCAGCTTCCCCCTGAAAGGGGGAGAAAAGACCCTCAGGCCCCTGCCTCCCTACCACCGCCCAGGGGCTGGAAAAATGGGGAAGGTCTCAGTCTTCTTTGGGCTGCTGCAGATCAGGTTTGGGGGCCCAGAATCTTATCTTCGAATCTAGAGCTCAGTTTAAATCTACAGTGAAACCTTGTTTGGTGAAATCTGAGTGCCTCTAAAGGAATTTCTGTCTACTTCTGTCACCAGCATTTCAATCTCACCATCTGTGTGCCAGTTTCCCCAGAGGGATGGGGGTGGGGATTGCTCTAAGGTGGCTGGGGTAAGGAGAACAGTCACCTTGTTGCGGACATGGAATCATCTCACTAAGGGAAAAGATCATTGTTCAAGAGTAGTCCATGCATCAGAGAGGACTTGCCCTCCTTCCTCTGAGTATCGTTCCCAAAGGTGGTGGAGTGGAAATTGCAGGACCCAACCCATAGAGGCCATGGGGTCAGATGGTATCTTCTTGCTGGGGATACTTACATCATCTCCGTTCTTTCCAGGGGGGCCAGGGGGACCTCGGGGACCCATGGGACCCTAGAAAAGATAGAAGAGGTGGTTAGAATAAGGATAAGAAAAAAAGAAGAGGAAGGCTGGGATTGAAGGGAAGAGGCAAGGAAGACCCCAGGCCTGGGGATTCTTCGATAGGAGAGTCTGTGTGTTTGTAGAAGGAGTGTGTATCTGTACAGAGAATGCTTACTGAAGCTCCAGGCTCGCCAGGCTCACCAGGGGGACCTTGGAAGCCTTGAGGACCCTTGAGAAGAAGGAAAGAAAGATGGGGTTAGAAAGCAAGTCCCCGCCAACCTTCTCCAATCTTACCAAGAGATTTACCATGAGCATCTCCCCTTCCCTCATCCCAGTCTTCCCTCCAAAAGACCAAAGCCCAGGGAGGCATATGAATACATCCTGGATACTCACAGGTGCACCAGGGGGGCCAGGGAGACCACGGGGACCAGAGGGACCCTGCAGAAGGGGAAGAAAGGGGGGTCATGGTGATCCCTCTGTAGAAAAGCATGTGGATGTATGTAGTCATTCATGCCTGTTGGGACCACCCAGTCGTCCTGCATCCTTTCTGGACTCTGAGGTCCCAAAGGTGATCTTGACCTCCCAAGCTGTCTATGCCACCTTCTCTGGATACTCATTCTCTCTTCTGTCATCCCTGCTCCCCCTGCTGGCTCACCATGGGACCAGGCACGGAAATTCCTCCGGTTGATTTCTCATCATAGCCATAAGACAACTGGGGAGCGAAGTTCTAGAACAAACAAAAGAAGTCAGGGTCAGGATAGTGACTTGAAAGGCAGAAGATGGCACTGAGGATGGAAGAAACTGACATCATGTGCTTCCTGGTGTGATGTGCTGAGAAGAATAACATTGCTTGTAAGATATTCCTGCCAAAAATGCATCCTGCATCTAATCTAATCAGACAATCCCAAATTGAGGGACAGTCTGCAAAACAACTGGACTCTTCAAAACTCCCAGTGCCACGAAAGACAAAGAAAGTCTGAGGAATGTTCCACATTTGTGGAAACTAGAGACATGATGATTAAGTGCAAAATCCATAATCCTGGACTAGATCCCAGGTGGGGGTAGTGGGGGTGGAATCTATACAGGACGTTATTGGGACATGGGTGAACTTTGAATACGGACTGCACGTTAGAGAGTGAATTTAATCACTGTGCTGTGGTTAGTTAAGAGAATGCTCTTGCTTTTCGGAAAAACACACCCAAGTATTTAGGCGCAAAGGAACCTGATAGCAACTTACTCAAACAGTTCAGAAAAAAAAAAGCTACATATACACAAACAGAAACTAATAAAGCACATGTCACAAACTGTGAAGGGTATGTGAGAGTTTCCTGTAGGATTCTTGCAACTTTTCTGTAAGTTTGAAATTCTTTCAAAGTATAAAATTATGTCATCTGTCAAAAAACAAAAACAAAACAGGGGAGAGTGGACACACAAAGGCCTCTTCACTTACTCCTCCGAGGCCAGGGGGTCCGGGAGGTCCGGGGGGTCCGGGGGGTCCGGGAAGTCCAGGCTGTCCAGGGATGCCATCTCGGCCAGGGGGGCCTGCGGGTCCCTGCAGGGGGAGAGGGCGGGGCCAGGTTGAGCGTGGGACCAGGAGCCACGCCCACCTGCAGCTCCCCACAGCCCAGAGAGTGCAACGCTTACCCTTGGACCTCGGGGGCCAGTGTCTCCCTTAGGTCCCTATGGGATTGGGGAAGAAGAAACAAGAGGCCAGGTTAGAGAAGGGAGGACTGTGAGGAGGCACGGGCGGCGGAGGGACAAAAGTCGAGGGCAGGAGATTACCTCGACGCCGGTGGTTTCTTGGTCGGTGGGTGATTCTAGGGGGCGAAGAGACGCGCGTTAGAGCCAAGGTTTGCTAATGCTGCTCCTGGCAGCACGGAGGGCCAGCGAGCGCCGACCATCCCCAGCCCCAGCCCCAGCCCCAGGCCCCAGGCCCCGAACGCAGCCGCACCTGAGCCGTCGGGGCAGACGGGACAGCACTCGCCCTCGGGGACTTCGGCTCCGGGGCAGTTCTTGGTCTCGTCACAGATCACGTCATCGCACAACACCTTGCCGTTGTCGCAGACGCAGATCCGGCAGGGCTCGGGTTTCCACACGTCTCGATCATGGTACCTGAGGCCGTTCTGTACGCAGGTGATTGGTGGGACTGGGACAAGCGGAGGAAGAGGGGCGTTGTCAGTAGTGCCTGCGACTCCCACCTTGGGGGTCCAAGACCCTCACCTTAACCACCTTTCCCCGGGTCTAAGAGGCACACTTGGATTTTCACTTCCCGCCCCTTCTCCCTGTTCCTCTTTCCTCAAATCCTTAAAAGTTCGCCTGCTCCTCATCAGCGCGGGTGACAGCGCCGAGGCGCCTGGCCAGGGATGCTATAACTCTTTCCAGTTCTCAGGAATTTAAACAAAGCTTTAGGCCGCGGTGGCTTCCAACTCCAACCTCAGCCCATTGGCGCTGAAGCCAAGTGAAATAAAAACCACAGGGTGGGAGGTGGGGAGAGCAGGGGAGAATAGGAGGGGCCCTATCGGGAGGGCAGGCTCGTGGGGAGTGGCTTGCGCGGTGGAGACAGGAGAAGGGCGCGGGAGGAGAGAAGGGAGGTCCAGCCCTCATCCCGCCTCCTTCCCTGGGCAGGTGGGGTGGCAGGGGCGGGGCTAGGAGAATGGGAGCGGCGGATCGGAGGGGAGGCCCCCCAAGACTTGAAATATACCTCAAAATTAGGAGACATCCTAACCTCCAGGACCTAGACATCTTAAAAGCCCGCTCTCGGGGCCATCCCCAGTCCCCCAAAGCTAGCCAATGCCTCCGGGTCACTTTCAGCCAAAGAACCAAAAAGTCCACAAATAGTCCAGAAGTTAGCTAACCACTCCCACCGCGCTAGCGGCTCCCCAGACCGCCGCTAGGTGTCGGGCAACGCTAAGCAATGGGGCCGGGGCGGGGTCAGCCTCACCGGTCCGACTACCTCTTTAAGAGGCTTGGGCTGCCCCATCCCCGGCTTTACTTTCCAGATCTAGAGGTGGGGTCCGCACCCAGCAATAACTCAGGTCTTCCTGCTCCGGCTCCTGCCCCAAGAAGCGTTGGACCGGGAGACGCAGTGCTCAGCACCGGTCAGAAGGGGGCGCAAGGACCCCGCCCCGCCAGGTCCGCGCCAAAGTTTCTCATCCTCCACCCGCCCACGCTCCGCGCCCCCTCCGCCGTGGCCCAGCACCCCCACAGCTCCAGCAACAGTCTAGCCCGGAGAGAGGGCAATCTTTCCTTATGAATCATCCCACAGCCTTCCTGATTACTTCTACATCTTGGGCTTCAAATCCCCCGCTCCGCGCCCCCATCCCATCTTCGACATGCTTTCCTCACTCTGCACCCACATCCCTACTTTCCCGGTTGCGCGCTCGGGATTCTCTCTCGCACCAGCTCACGCCGCGCTCCACCCTCACCTCCCGCTCCCGGGGCGCGTTCATCCCCAACCTCGCCCCAGGGTGAGCTCTGTCCTCTCTCAGGGCGCCGAGAGCCCTCATCATCTCCCTTCCATTCCCGAGTCTCCGGAGCATCCGCGTCTCCGTTTAAGCCGCGGCCCCTGGGACCAAGCGCAAGGCGCGATATAGAGTATCCTTGTACTCCCAAAAGTTTGGGACTTACTGTCTTCGTCTTGGCCCTCGACTTGGCCTTCCTCTTGGCCGTGCGTCAGGAGGGCGGTGGCCGCTAAGAGGAGCAGGAGCCGGAGGTCCACAAAGCTGAACATGTCTAGGCCCTAGACATGTAGACTCTTTGCGGCTGGGGAGGGGGTTAGCGTCCGCTCATGCGTGGCCTCACACTGCGCGTGCCTCCTGCTCCGACCCCGAGGAGAAACTCCCGTCTGCTCCGACGACTGGCCCGGGCCCCTTTTATACTGTCCTGGGGAGGAACCCTGCCCCTCAGAGAGGGGGAGCTGGCCGCCCGTCCCCCAGCCAATCAGAGCTGCCTGGCCCGGCCCCCAATTTGGGAGTTGGAATGGAGAGGGGGAGGAAGAGGGAAGGGAGTCCACCCCACATCTCCCCCCTTCGCAGCTCTGCCTCCCCAGCCCCCCAGCCCAGCCTGGGCCAGAGGTGCTGTGGCAGGGGTGCAGCTGGGTCCTCAGAATGGCCTGGGCTAAGCCGTGGGTAGGGGTGCCCCTCTGCTCTCTTCCTGGGACCTCCAATCTAGAGGAAGTGGAACTGGGGAGCTGGGTGGGGAGACTTCCAAGGGTGGAAGGGTTGGGGGTGTTGAGGGGGTCCTCCTGGCTGTACCCCACTCGCCCTCTGACTTTTCTGGCAAGAGCTAAGGGAGGGGCATAAAGAGGCCAGCTGAGGACCTCTCCAAAACAGGGGAAGCTGGGAATTTAAAAGATGTGCCTGTTTGGGGGTGTCTTCTGGTGTGGCTAGGGGATGGAGCTTGGGAGTATTTGGGGGACAATTTACAGATTCCTTTCTAAACATTAAGAACCAGATATCTGAGGGAAGGGTGCAGGCAAGGGAGTTTTAATTTTGAGGATGTCAATTCTTCTGCTGTGCTCCAGGACAGAATCAAATGCTTTCCTCCAAACCCTAGGCATGATTGAGAGATGGGGTGGGGAGGCTGAGGTGCACGGTGAGAAACATGACTAGGTGGTCTCTCCAGAAGAAAGTTTTGGTGTTGGGTGATGGAGCAGCCAGGTAGGGGTGGGGGATTCTAGGGACAGAGAGGTGGGGATTGGGGCTTGCAATCCCCTAAAAATTCATTCCCCAAGCTCTTGTACCCCAGAGTTGGGAAGTATTTTTAGTGGGAGGCCTGTGATCCTTGGTGACTTAGAGAAGAGTTTTGTTTGCTATGGCTGTGGCCAGGGGCTGCTTAGAGACCCTCCTACCCAACACAGTCAAACCAGAGAGAACTTGGGTGGAGGGAGGGAACTTAGCTAAAGAGATGTCTTTCTGGGAGCTGCATAAAGCCCCTTCTCCAGTTGTACCTGGACTCAGTGTTGAAGATGTATGGGATATTTTGGGTGTCTGGGTGAAACTTGCCTTTGGGGTGTGGGATGAGCTGCAGAGGATGATTGACTTTATTTTTAGGGGCTACTTCCCACTGCCTCATCTCTTTCTTGAAAATCCCGGTCATTGCTCTCTGCCTTAGGAACCAGAGAGAATCATCTGGACACTCTGAAAGGGGCTGGGGACCTGAAGGACAGCAGGCTACATCTAGGGAAGATGCCTCTAGAACTCCATGTCCTTTCTTCCTCCATGTCTGAATCCCCCCAACAGGGCTCAGACTCAACCCCAATCTACCTCGTCCTGACAAACTCTGTAGGGCTGAGAGAAGGCCTGGGGGTCTCCTTGCAGTGCCCTGTTCATTTCTCTCCCTCCTGTGCAGCTCCCCACCCCCGGTGCTCCAGAGCTGCAAACGTGGAAGCGGGGAGTCCCGCCTCCCCCAAACCATCCAAGATTCCATTGCCTCCCCCCGCCCCTCTCCACGCCCTCCCCCAGCTGGTTTTGTGCAACGAAGGCAAAGGGGAAAAAAAAGGAACAGAAGGGGAGGGAGCCACGTCGGCTGGCCGTGGGCAGCCAGGATGAGCGGTGCGGGTGGGGCAGCAAAGGGAGACTGCAGGGGCTATAATTAAAGGGAAAATATAGAGTTTCCAGAGAGGCAGGACTGGAGACAGCAATGGAGGGACGGACCTTCATCAATTATCCCGACCATGTGGCAGCAACTTGTGGCCCAGGGTCTGCCCCCGCCTAGTGCCAGCGACTGCAGGGCAGGACTGGGGGGCTGAGGTGCTGAGATGGCAGTTCTTGAACACACCAAAGTCCTGCCCTCTACTGTGGGTCAGTTCCAAGAGACCCCCTCCCTAATAGGGGACAGGGGTCCTGTTTTTGGAGGGAACAGACGTTTAGAGTGGTGGTCTAGGGCAGGGTGTCACAGGACTTGGTAGTATGAGAGTTAGTGACCTGTCCACCTTGCTTCTTGGGTTTTTGTAGCGAGAAGGGCTCCTGCCTGCAGCTTCCCGCCCCTCCCCACATGTTCCCCATCCAGGCTTTCCCACGCCCATCTTAAAGAAGAGTTGAAACCTCCAAGGTGTGAACTGGGGGTTGTACATCATGGGCCTGGGGTTCTGAAGGATATTTGGGGATCCCTGGTATTGGGGTTGTGTGTGCCTGGCGTGTGACAGCCACCACCCCAATGTCCAGTTCCAGGCCTTCCTCCCAGGGGCCAAGGCAGACAGTTTCCAAGCATCCTTTACACGTGGCATGGAGCTGAGGCTCAAGGCCTCCCCTGCCACTCTTCAACTTAAAACGCTTGGCGGGCGCCCAGGCTGAAGATGTGTCTTTAATTTTTGCAGTATGACAGTGAGAGGAAGAATGTGCTTGGGGTCTCCTCCCAGCCTGGCTGGGCCTTCCTGGCCAGGATTGAGGGCTGCAGACTGGGGGGATGGGAAGTGGGAGGAGGAGGGAGCTTGTGCCTGTGAGAGGAGGAGACGCCACCTCATCTTTAGGAAACTCTGAAGCTCTGGCTTCTTGTGGAATGTAAGACTTTGTCCGGCACTTAAAGTGGGGGGGAGCAAAAGCCAAAATCTCCTCCCCACACCCCCAAGAAATGGTAAAGTCATCAGCAGTGAGGGAAAAAAAAATTCCTTAAGAAGAAAAACAGAAAGAGGAAAGTGCTGAGCTCTGAGTTCTCTCCTTCTCCAAATTTCCCCAAGTGCCCCCCCAACACAAAGAAGGAGGGAAAAGGCTCCCACCCTCAGAGCTCCTCGGGTGCCCCATCTGGACTCCATGGTGTGGGACAAAGGAGAACACACCTGGAAGAGGTAGCCCAGGTGCTGTGCACCTGGTGGGGGGCATGCCCCCCTGCCCTGCACATCCGGGTCACCCTTTCCAGCTGCTGCAGCCTCCAGTTGAGTTTCTGTTGCCCTTGCCCCAACTCCGATTCTCCAGAACGCTTCTCTGCTCCCATCTCTAGCCCCAGACTGGTAATAGAGAGGGAGTTCCTAGGAGAGGGGCTGAGGAGAGAGAAGAGCGGGGTCTAAGAGTGGGGTGCAGTGAAGACCCCAGGGTGAAGCTCTCCGTGAGTCTCTATCATGGAGCCCTGCACAGTTCCTGTTAAGGGAGCCTGGAGCAGAGTCTGGGGACCCCTGGTGTGTGCGGGTCCTTCTTCTTCCCTTGCTTTAGCATTGCATGGTCTGAGCCCTTTGCTAGGTTCCTCAGCTTCCAGGTACAGCTCTGCTCTTCTATGCCTTAGCCCCAAACCCAAGTCCTCCAGCCTCCTAGGATTTCCCTCTTTCTCTTCCTCCCTCCCTCCTTCCTTTCCAGGGTTAGGGGGAAGATGCTGAAGCAGCTTTTGTCCGTGCTGAGTGTTTGAAGCCTGTGAGACATCCAATTAGAAATATGGAGGAAACCCTTGGGTGCCTGGGTCGGGAGTTCAGAGGAGAGACAAATGTGGGGCCCAGGACGATGGTAACTGAAGCTGGGGTTGTGGATGGTGTTGTCTCAGGGAAAGCATGGAGGGAAGAGTGTGGAGGGGCTAGCACTGAGCCTCGGGGACCCTCAGGGTGTAAGGGCTGGGTGGAGGAGGAGGAGGAGACAGGGCAAGAGTGGCCAGAGAAGGAGGAATGGGTGAGAGGGATTGGGTGGTCATGAGTGCAGAGGAAAGAGATGGTGCTAGAAGGAAGGAGAGTTATATGCTGCAGAGAGAACTAGTATAGTAAGGAGTAAAACATTCCCTGGACTTAGCAGAATGGTGGTGATTGATACTCCCCAGTGTGAGCTGCTGTGGTGGAGCGATGGGCAAGGAAGCTGGACTGGAGTGGGCTAAGGAGTGTGTGAGAGGCCAGGAAGCAAGGTCGGAGGGCAGCCACTGGGAGGAGGAGTCTGGCTGTGGCAGGAGTCTAGAAAGGCATCTGTCCCCTGCTCTTTCTCTTACTTTCCACCCCGGATCCTGCCTTCCTTTCAGGTCCCTGCATCCCTCCTCTCCCTTCCGAGTTACCTCGCTGCTTTCTCCATCCCCCTCTGTCTCCAGAGCTCCTTTTCTGGATCTCATTTGCCTCTTCTGCTCTCCTTCCCCCTTTCCTTTTCTTCCCAGGTGACCCGAGTTCTCAAATGTCCACAGCCAGGCCCAGCCTCCCACTCATTCTCCCCTAGAACAAGCCCTCATTCCAGACTCCTGAAGATGAGCCTTGTTTTCTAGTCCTGTACGGATACCATCCCATTCTTTGCCCCTGCCCCCACACCCCACCCCAGTCCTAGAAGGAGAACTTGGGAGCTGGAGAGAGAAGGGCTGGGGGTATGGCCTGTCACGGGCCCGGGCTCCCAGGCCCTCTCCAGCCACCTCACCAGGTCCCAGCCAGGCCCCAACTGAGAATAATGCACTGGATGGGGGATGCTGTTGAGTTAGGGGACCCCAGTTCTCACTGCCGCTCTCTAGTAGTCAGAAGTAAGGGGTCAACCTCATCTTTCCTGCTGGAGTGAGCTCCCGCCTGGGTAGCTGGCAGCTTCTCTGTCACATCCCTTCCTGCTCCTGATGTCTGGAGGCAGTGTAGTCCTTCTTAAAAGTTGGTTTGGCCAGGCGCAGTGGCTCACGCCTGTAATCCCAACACTTTGGGAGGCTGAGGCAGGCGGATCACCTGAGGTCAAGAGTTTGAGACCAGCCTGGCCAACATGGTGAAACCCCATCTCTACTAAAAATACAAAAATTAGCCGGGTGTGGTGGCATGCGCCTGTAGTACCAGTTACTTGGGAGACTGAGGCAGGAGAGTCACTTGAACCCAGAAGGCGGAGGTTACCATGAACCGAGATCGTACCATTGCACTCCAGCCTGGGCAAAAAAAGCGAAACTCTCTCTCATCAAAAAAAAAAAAAAAAAAAAAAAAAAAAAAAAAAAAAAGAAAAGTTGGCCTCATGAATTGATTGAATTTTTATTTGCACCTTTCTGGTTTGGTTCAATTCTGTGCCTGTTTTATCCCATTTACTTTTCTCCATTCCTTTCTTCCTTTCTTTTTTCTATTCATTTACCTTTTCTCTCCCCCTCCCCCAGCCTCTCTCCCTTCAAATTTTTCTCTTCATGCATTTTTCTTCCTTTTCTTAGTTTTTTTTTTTCTTTCCTTTTCTTTCCTCTGTCTTTGGCCCATTGTCCCTCCTCTCCACCCACACACTCTTTTTTCTCCCTCCCTCTTTTCCTCTCTTATTCTCTTTCGGTATCTCCTCTTCCCCAGTCCTCGGTACTCTGGTGCCCATCCTGGGGATGGTGCTCTGCCGGGTCTCCTCATGCTGTAGGCGGGCGTGCAGCCTTCATGAGCTGCTCCAGGGGAGAAAGGGCAGCGGCCATAGGGGGTGTGGTCAGGGGGGCGGGTGGTGCAGGGCTTGCCTCCCAGCCAGATGTCTGGTTGCCGTGTTGTGTTTGGGAGATAAATGCCAGGGTTCCTTTGAATCCTGAATTTAAATAAAAGAAGCGGGGAGCTGAGGAGAAGCCTCTGTTGGACAGAGGTACCTTCCAGATCTTGATCTCCTTCCTTGGTACCCACCCCCCACAACCCCCACCCCAGGTAAGCCTTGGCCACCGATGTCTCCTGTCTTCCACTTCTGCCCCAGCCACCAGTTCTTCCTCCTGGCAAACTTGAGATTCTGGAGTTTCAGGGCAGGGTGTTGGGCAGGGGTCCTGGCAGAGGACCCCTTTGGACAGTCTGGCTCGGACACAGAAAGGATTCCGTAGGGATAACATGACCTTGCCTTCTTCCCAAAAGCCACCGGCACCCCATTTTGCTAAGGAGTTACATTCATTTGCTGATGAATTCATTCAACAATACTCACATGCCAGGCACTTTGCTGGGCACTGGGCATTCAATGGTGAGCAGCATAGACCCCGTGTCTGCCTGATGGAGTTTGTGTCTGGTAAAGACACAGCCAGCAATGAAATCACATGAATAAACATGAAGGTGCAACCACTAAGGTTACTAAGGAGAAGAATGCAGAGCTTTGAATGGGCAGACATGGCAGAGGGTCTGCTCTAGTCGTGGAGCCCTAGGAAGGCTTCCCTAGGTAGGCTGATGGGAAGGGGTAGGAGGCAGGGTGGGGAGTGATGGGACCACATATGCAAAGGCAGGTGGGAGCATGGCGAGTGCTGGATGCCCAAGGAATTCAGGGAAGGCCAGTGAGGCTGGAGTGCCACAGGAAAAGGTTGGGCAGGCCAGAGAAGCCCCATCACGGTGTAGTTTGCCTCCTTTGAGCTATGGGCCCCAGCAGAAGGCCTGAGGCAGGGGAGGGTCACAATCAGGTCTGCATTTGTAAAAGAACACCATGGGCACTCGATGGAGTAGGTACCTGCGGGACGAGGGCTGTGGGCGAAGGTGGAGGAGCAGCTGAGAGGCTGCTGCAGTTGTCCAGGTGAGGGGCTTGGACCCGGTAGGTGGGAATGGAGACAGAGAGAAGAGGATGGGCTTGAGAGCCCTTTATGAAGCAAAATTTACAGATACTGGGGTTGGATTGGATATGGGGTGGGGGTGGTGAGGAACAGGGATGACCCTGGGCTTCTGGCTGGGCAAGGACCCTGCTTGGAGGAGAATATGCTGAGTTTGGTGCCTGTTGCTGACCCTCTAGTTGATCCTATTCACTGGGTGGTTACTTCAGGTCTTCTGGGGCCAGCCCTGTGCTGGGGAGAGCTCTGGGGAAAATAGCTCCTATTCTGGGAGAGTGGGGAGCCAGGAAAAGAAATAAAACACACACAAAAATGCCCCTCACTTGAGGCAGCACTGGCTGTGTGATTTTGAGTAAATGTTCCATCTTGGAACTTCATTTTCCCAGTCTGTGAACTGGGGTAGTAGTGAGACCACCTTGCTGGTCTATGTCTTGCTCAGTAAATGGAAGCCTCTAGACACAAAGGATGATGAGAATGCCAATGGGAGATAAGGAAGGCTGCGTGGAGGAGGCGGCTTTCCAGCCAGGCTTGGGAGGGTGGGTGACAGGGTTCAAATGCATGGTTTAAATGGGAGGAAAGGCACCGCCCAGCCTGGGAAGCTTGACACAGATTGAGTGAGAGACAGACAGACAGAAAGAGGGATAAGGCCATGGACAGAGGAAGATAAGACTGGAAAGATAGGCTGGGGCCAACTTCTAGAGGTCCGGGGTTAGTTATATTCAGTGGTGGCCATAGGGAGTTGGTGACTGCCTTTGAGAGGAGAATGGTTGTGATTCTTTTGCCAAGAACTCACCCAGAGGACTTATACCTTGGTGACAGCAGAAGGACTCAAGTTAGAAGGCTGGGGCCCTTAAATGGTGGAGGGGAAGATTAGAGGAAAGTGTGGGTGGGTTGGGAGGAACTTGTGGATATGGAGATGAACAAACAAAGGGGGCCAGGAGCAGGTAAAGAGGTAGACCAGATAACCGCTCCAGAGTTGTGGTTTGACCTCTGCTGAATGCCAGAGCTTTAGAGTCTCTAAGTGGAAATATCACAGAATAAGAGACGTTCTGCTGGAAGGAAACTTCGAGTTTATTCTGTCTTCCCCTCCTTGTACAGATTAGAAAACTGAGGCCCAGAGAAGGAAAGTAGCTGCCAGAGATCACACAGCTGGGATTGAGAGATCAGAGGTAAGAACCCTGTGACACTTCAAGAGCCCAGGTGGTTGGGGCTGGGGAGCTGGCAGGGCCAGGGAAGTCACTGAGGATGGCAGCGACAGCATGACATGGGGATCCCACATAATCCCACTTTGGTCCTGGAAGGACAGCCCAGGAGAGCTGCTCCCCAACTCTCAGCTGAGCCATGTGGCCAGAGGGGGAAGGGAGCCTGGTGGGCAGGGAGGAACTGCCACATGGAAAAGCCTTGATGCGAACCATCTGGCCTGGGCGGGCGGAATGTGGGCTGCAGGGAGGGGAGGAGCAGGAGACGGGAAGGAGGCCATGGTGGGCGGGTGGATGGCGGGTTTGGGCTGGGAGTGGCCTGACCCAGAGGCCCCTACCTTCCAGACTGCTGCAGCCCAGATGCCTTCACAGCCATGGCCTGGCCCATCCAACCCGCTGACCTCATTCCCAGCTCCCCTCCCTCGCAAGCTCCCCCCTTGCCTGCCACGTAGACTGGAGGCTTAGCTGCATCTTCGCTGGAGGGAGGAAGAGCAGAACACAGAGGCCCTGAGCCCAGAGCTCTGCTGGGTCAGGCTGGCCTGGGGAGAGCAGCTGTGTTCTTCAACACCCCCCATGACCAGGCTGGGCCTCAGTTTGCCCTCCTCAAATCTGAGGCCCAGGAAGTGGAGGGGACAGAGGTCATGGGAGAAGCATGACAATGAAGTGGGTTGGAGTGGGTGAGAATTGGCGGGGGAGGGGGGGGCTCTCTGGAGGTCATTGTAGCTATCCCCCCTGCCTCCTCAGGGCAGGAGGGTGCTAGGATCAGACCCAGAAAGGGACAGGGGCAGGACATTCCTCCTCTTTTCAAGCTGTTCACAGGAAGAGGAGTTCCATGGTCTAGGAGGGGCCTCTGTAAGATCTAATGTTCCTCCCCATGCTGTGTGAGGACCACGGTATGTGGCTAGGATGGGGTGGGCGGTACACTGTCTTCTGTCTGTCAGCTGCTCTCAGGCCTTCCCTTCAGTCCTGTCTCTAGGCTCTGCCTCTGACCCCTGCCTCCCCCTCGCTTCGCCTCCCTGCCCCCCAGGGTCCTGGGTCTCCAGATGCCCCAGCTGAACAGGGGGCTGTCCCTGCCCCGCTCTCAAGGCGTTCCGGGGCTGTGAGTCATCGGGAATGTCTGTTCTGGCTGCAACTTCCCTCTCCTGACGTGGACCCTCTTTCTCCTCCTCCCCCACACTCAGGGAGAGGGTGCCCCTCCCAGGCAGGGGGCTCTGAAGTGGGGGAGGAAGCCACAGGCAGGCCTGGGATGAGGTCTTGCTCCCCAATTGCCACTGGAAGGGGGCTTCGAAGACTTGCACGCCCCTCACCCAGATTCTGCCTTCCCACGGCAGATAGAATTCCCTGACTTTCTCCCATTTCCCAGGTGGGGACACTGAGGAGAGGTGGGGAGGGGAGGGCCTGAACTTGGGTGGGCCCAGGTTCACCCACTCCCTTTTAGGGCTCAGCTTTGTCAGACTGGGAACCTGCCCAGGCGTCCTTCTGAAGGCCCTCCCAGCGTTCGAGGCTGGATCTGGCAGAAAAGCTGGAGAGGCTCTGCTGCCCGCTCCAGGGATGACACGTCTCTGCTGGGTGGGGAGTCCACGTCCGCAGAAAAGGGGGATGCCACGTATCCAGACCCTTCCCACAGAGCCCCTGTGCCCTGCAAGTCTGCCTCCCACCCCTCTCCTCCTCTTCCTCTTCTCGCCCGCCAGCAGCCCTGGCCTGCCCCCTCCCTCTGACCTCAAGAAATAGCTGGGGGGTAGGGGGAGGGGACACTGAAGGGAAGGCCAAGCTAGGAAAAGCTCCTCTCCGCCCCCTCCCAGCATGCCTGGGCATTTCACTCCCCATCAATAAGCCTCAGTTTCCTCAGCTGGAAAATAAGGGGGATGAACAGAAAAAGTCTCCACCCATGGGTGAGTCTATGATTCTGTCTCTGCACAGTCAGTCAGACTCAGGCGCTCATACCCACTCACTCAAACCCACCTGCTCTCTCACACACATTCATTCATTCACACATTCACTGATGCACACTTACACACACATCTACACGCACATGTGGCCCTTTGCCTATTTTGGGTACAGCAGATCCCCACAATTTCTGTTTCCCTCTTTCTGACAGCCCACCATTTCTTCTCTCATTCCAATCATACCTCCCCCAGCCCCCACCCCACCTGCTTTAGCCACCCTCTTTACATTTTTCTACTCCTGGTTCTCCTCCTCTTGAGGTCACTGGCAGGGCAGTGAGATTTGAACTTCAGAGTATTAGACCTCTGACCTTGCCAAAGACCACTCTGACTATCCCCTGAGGCTCTTTCTGAGTTTTGGGTGGGAGGGAGTCTGAGTGGGGAGAGGGAATAGAACTGAGAAAGGCTGGTTCTTTCCTACCCAGCTGGGGATCTGCAAAAGGGTGTCCCTCACTTGTCTTTCCTGAACATCATGAACATTCACTTTCCAAAAAAATCTGTCCCACTGACATCCGGAGGCCTCCTCTGAAGTGTGATCATTTTAGCAGCTTGCCCTGGCTGTTGCCCCAGGTTGCACCCTTCTAGGAACTTCCGCCTGAGGGAGACTGGTCAGAGCTCAGGAGGGACTGTTCCAGGGGATGAGATATCTGCTGGCCAGGAAAGGCGTGGGAATTGGGCAGCAGAGCACACCCTCCAGACCCGGCCCAACTTCGGAATAACAACAAACGATTGTGCCAGGCTCTGCCGTAAGCACTTTACATCTTTGTACTGCTCCAAAAGCCCTCTGAGATGGGTGCTCCAATTGTCTCCAATTTCAGAGGAGAAAACAGAGGCACAGAGAGGTTAAGTCAGTTGCCTGAAGTCACAAAGCTAGCAAGTGACTGAGCTGGAATTCAAACCCAGGCAGCCTGGCTCCAGAGCCCCCACGCTTATCTGCTACTCCCAGCTGGTCCAAGGGACCCAGGATGGTCCAAGGGATGCCCTTCCACTTCATCTAAAGAAGTGGCTGTTTGCACAAACAGGCTCCCATCTGTGTGCACTCATGGAAATATCACAGGATGATGTGGCTGGAAACTGACCACAGGCACCACCAGTAGTTGGAAAGATCAGAACAGAGCCGCCTCCCTCCCATTTGCCGAGGAACTATTATGAGCTGACCACACCACACACGACATCTCATTTCATCCTCACAACAGCTCTGGGATGTCAGCCTTAATACCTCTGTTTTATAGCTGGAGAGTCAAATGGGCCGAGGCATTGTGCAAGATCCCCTTTCTCAAGCTCAGAAAGAACCCAGGTGTCCCGACAGCCAGATCAGTCTTCTCTCATTGATCCACACATCTCCTATTTCCAAATCTACACAGCTTCTAGACACACACAGTCACATATAACAGACCACATAGAACTTTGGAAAGAATTACAGCTCTTGGTTGGGCATGGTGGCTCACGCCTGTAATCCCTGCACTTTGGGAGGTTAAGGTGGGTGGATCACCTGAGGTCAGGAGTTCAAGACCAGCCTGGCCAACATGATGAAACCCCGTCTCTACTAAAAAAAACAAAAAATTAGCTGGGCTTGATGGCGGATACCTGTAATCCCAGCTGCTCAGGAGGCCACGGCAGGAGAATCGCTTGAAACCAGGAGGCAGAGGTTGCAGTGAGCTGAGATCGCGCCACTGCACTCCAGCCTGGGCAACAAGAGCAAAACTCCATCTTAAAAAAAAAAAAATTACAGCTCTCGGTAGCGTTTGAAGAGGCACTGTGCACCTCCTCACTGACAATGTCCCAGGAAGGGCTTATGCCCATTCTCTTGTGAGGGGAAGCCCCTTTCTGGGGCTCCCCACCAGCTGGGAAGTGGTAAAGCTGTGAGTAGATCCCACGTCTGCCTGGCCTGGCCACAAAACTAGTGCTTCTCCCACCCTACAATACCACCTGCCACCCTCACTGTCACAGACAGGAAAATCGTACTCACGTAGCACCTGCACAACACAGGCTAAGGGCTTTTTGGTGTTTCCTGTGTGCCAGGCCCTGTTGTAAGGTCCATGTAGGCATGAGCTAGATGCAAGGCCATAACAATCCTATGATGAAGATTCCTTTAATATTCTTATCCTCATTTTACAGATGAGGAAACTGAGGCTCAGAGACATTAAGTAATTTGCCCAAGGTCACACAGCTAGGAAGCTGCAGAGCTGAGATTTGAATGCAGGCTTTAACCACTGTGCTGTGGCCCATTCTCTAATATTGATTGCATGCTACTCATTTAGTCAGTCATCAACTATTACTGACTACCGTGTTGTGCCCAACTCTGCACAGGTCCCTGGGACGGCTCTTCCCTGCCCCCTTCTCCTGACCTAGACTGGTGTGTGCCAAATGGTAGATGGGGGCTGTGCCTCCTGTCACTCTCCTTCTTTTCCAGAGGTTCTCCTCCTCCACCAGCTGGCACATGTGGATACTGGCTCTGTTTGCCTTTGACCCCTAGTGAAAGAAAATACTGAGGTAACGCCTGAATGGGGAGCATGGAGACAGGGAGATGCAAATGGGGTGCCAGCTGGGGCCAGGGCAGGGGTGGGGGATAGGGTAGGGGGTGAGGGGAGGTCTGGGAGCAGGAATCTCTCTTTGCTTCTGGCTGCATTTTAATCATATACTCATATCTATTCTTTTTCTTTTCTTTCTTTCTTTTTTCTTTTTATTTTTTAGATGGAGTCTCGTTCTGTCACCCAGGCTGGAGTGCAGTGGCTAGATCTCGGCTCACTGCAACCTCTGCCTCCCAGGTTCAAGCAATTCTCCTGTCTCAGCCTCCAGAGTAGCTGGGACTACAGGCGCGTGCCACCATGCCCGACTAATTTTTTGTATTTT
Source organism: Rhinopithecus bieti (assembly GCF_001698545.2). Taxonomy (NCBI): domain Eukaryota; kingdom Metazoa; phylum Chordata; class Mammalia; order Primates; family Cercopithecidae; genus Rhinopithecus; species Rhinopithecus bieti. Next base: position 1,082,889 of record NW_016815820.1, on the reverse strand, counting down.
TAGTAGAGATGGGCCTTCACCATGTTGATCAGACTGGTCTCGAACCCCTGATCTCAGGTGATCCACCAGCTTCAGCCTCTGAAAGTGCTGGGATTACAGGCGTGAGCCATCGCGCCCAGCCTCATATCTATTCTTTATCACTCCATTTCAGATCTTCTTCCATATATGGCTCTGCATGTCTCTATTTTTCTGTCTCCTGTCTTTCCCTGTCTCCTCACTGCTTTTCAGCTGGGTATAGACCCCTGTGGGGACAACAAATCAGAGCTTGGTCACCAATATGGACATCTATGTCTGAGCAGGGCCCACTCCCCGGTGGACCACAGGTCATCCTCAAGCCTTCTTCCCAGGCTCTCCTTGTCCCTGAATACTAATATCTAGAGGTCAGCCTAGCTACCACCAGTGTGCATGTGATATGTCCCGTTGCCCCTGCAGATTGGAAGAAGAAGCCGAGTCCCTCCCATCAGAGGGGCTCCTTAAAGGTAGACATTGCATCCACTTGTTCAGACAGACAGCTCTCTGAAATCAGGGAGTATGTCTCCCATACCAGATTGGGGTTCCTTGATGGTATAACATAGGTTTCCCCATCAGACTAGGAGCAGGCCTGTGTCACCTCCTTCCTCTAGATTCTCCTGGTCTCCAGCTTGGGCTCTGCTGGAAAGTAGAGGAAGTATTTAGCAAGGATGAAGGTGTGACGCCCTCCCCACCATCCATCTCTCCCTCCAAACCTGTTCAAACTGGAACTTTAGCATTCACCCCCAATCCAGTAAGCTCAACTTCCTTGAGTCCCTCTTCAGTCCTGTCCCCTCTTTCCCAAATGGGTTCTTACTTCCCTGAGGCAGCCAGAGATAAGGAAAGACAGGAATATGAATATCCAGCATTCCATAAAGAATCCTACAGGCAAGGATATTGCCCAATCACCAATGCCTTTCCTCCCAGTTATACCCAAGATCCAAGCTTGATCTCCTCCCAAAAGACTTCTGAATCAGGTCACCAACATGGACATCTGAACTTCCTGAATCAGGTCACCGTCTTTCTTCTCATCTCTGAACGTATTTGGAGCTCATTTGTCTGATGGTTTTTGAATGCTATTTTTTTTTTAATAAACTTTTACAATTTGGATTTAATAATGTTAGATTTACAGAAAAGTTGCAAAGAAAATAAAGAAAGCTCCCATATATCCCTTATCCAGTTTCCTTAATGTTGACATCCGACATCATCATGGAACCTTTGCCAAAATGAAGACGTCAACACTGGTGCGTTACTGTGAGCTAAACTCCAGACTTTATTGAGATTTCAGGAATTTTTCTCTTAAGGTCCCTTTTCCGTTCCAGCATTCCATCCAGGATATCACATTGCATTTGGTGTTTGTGTCTCCGTGGTCTCCTCTGGTTCTTGAGAGTTTCTCAGGCTCTCCTTGTTTTTCATGACTGAAGTTTCAAGTACTGGTCAGGTATTCCATAGAATGTCCTGCTGTTAGTTTTCAGCAGTAAAAGCCTTTCCTCAAAACCTTCTGCAGAGTCCTAGTCTGTGAACAGAAAACAATGGAGTTGCCCTGGTCACAGCAGTGATGAGAAATGACCCCCTGAATATGAATCTCCATGGAACCCCCTGAGAATGATGAGAAACTCCCAGGACACCATGGAACCCAGTTTGAAAACCATTAATTTAGGCCAAGCTCTGTTCAGTACTTGGTTTTGTGCTATAAAACTCTAGACAGGGAATTATAAACTAGGTCTTACATACTTCTGGTGACAGGGCCACCACAATTTTCTTTTCTTTTTTTTTTTTTGAGACAGAGCCTCACTCTGTTGCCCAGGCTGGAGTGCAGTGGCACAGTCTTAGCTCACTGCAACCTCCACCTCCCAGGCTCAAGTGATTCTCCTGTCTCAGCCTCCTGAGTAGCGGGGATTACAGGCATGCACTACCATACCCAGCTAATTTTTGTATTTTTAGTAGAGATGGGGTTTCACCATGTTGGCCAAGCTGATCTCGAACTCCTGACTTTGGGTGATCCACTCAACTTGGTCTCCCAACGTGCTGGGATTACAGGCGTGAGCCACCACGCCCGGCCCACACATTTTCAAGAAGGCTACAGTGGCTGGAGAGATCTATGAAATCTGCCTTTCCTCAGCCTGTATTGTGGGTACCCCTGCAGGATGGCAACACCCATTTCCCCAACTGAATGCTGGAATTCGCTGTCTTGATATTCCTCTCCAAGTTTCACCCTCAGGCAAAGGGAGTCCGGAGGTCTCGCTCCCGCCCTGGGGGGCAGTCATCCTAGGGCTGGTTGTTGTAAGGGTATAAAACCCTTAAGGCAGGGACAACTCCCAGGGGTTACCTCAGCTCCAGAATTCCTTGTGGAGTCGACTGAGGCCTTTGTTGTGAATCCACTGCAGTGAATTATCTGTCTCTGCCCAGTCCTACAGCAGTCACTACTCTCAAAATTTCTGCACATAAAACTCCACCTTAGAGTCTCTTTCCTGGGACCTCACCTAAGACAGCTGGTGCCAGGAGTGGCCTAAAGAAGCCGACTGTGGGCTGGGCGCGGTGGCTCACACCTGTAATCCCAGTGTGAGATTTTGGGAGGCCAAGGCGGAAGGATAGCTTGAGCTCAAGAGTTTAAGACCAGCCCAAACAACATAGCGAGACCTCATCTCTATTTAAAAAAAAAAAAAAAAAAAAAGCTGGGCATGGTGGCTCATGCCTGTGATCACAGAACTTTGGGAGGCCAAGGCAGGCAGATCACTTGAGTTCGGGAGTTCAAGATCAGCCTGGCCAACATGAAACCCCATCTCTACTAAAAACAAAAATTACCTGAGCATGGTGGCACACACCTATAATCCCAACTACCTGGGAGGCTGAAGTATGAGAACCTCTTGACCCAAGAGGTTGCAGTGAGCCAAGATGGTGCCACTGCACACCAGCCTGGGCAACAGAGTGAGACGCAGTCTAAACAAACAAACAAACAAAAAATTAGCCAGATGTGGTGGCACACGCTTGTAGTCTCAGCTACTCAGGAGGCTGACGTAGGAGGAGCTTGGGAGAGCGAGGCTGCAGCGAGCCGTGATCATGCCACTGCACTCTAGCCTGGGTGACAGAGTAAGGTGCTGTCTCAAAAAAAAAAAAGAGAGAGAGAGAGAGAACAGGCTCTGAATCACCCACCAGCCGGCTTTACACTAAGTATGACAGAAATGCTAGAACTGTCATAGCAGACAGTGGAAGATAGGATCAAAAAGCTCAGAGAAGTGGGCATGCTAGAGTGGATATATTATGTAAAAACCAAACAATTCACCAGATAGTTTCTAGAGGATGATGGCGGACCAGTGCAAACACAACTGAGTATTAGCCCCAATGGTGGCTGCTGGACCAGGAGTCATACCTTTGCTAAAGCAGATGAACATGCCTCAGGTGCATAGTATGTGGGAATTGATCTGAAGAATGCATTCTTTTTCATCCTTATCAGAAAGAAATAGAAACAATTTGCACTCACTTGGAAAGGACAGCAATATACATTTAAGGTCTTGTCTTAGGGTATATTAACCCTCCCACTCTGTCATAAAAGTCTGAAGGCACCTGGATCATCTGGACATTCTGCAGAATAGTGCATTGGTCTACTCTTCTTTCTCTTTTCTTCTTCTTCTTCTTCTTCTTCTTCTTCTTCTTCTTCTTCTTCTTCTTCTTCTTCTTCTTCTTCTTCTTCTTCTTCTTTTTTTTTAGATGGATTTTTCCTCTTGTTACCCATGCTGGAGTGCAATCGTGCGGTCTTGGCTCAGTGCACCTCTGCCTTCCAGGTTCAAGTGATTCTCCTGCCTCAGGTTCCCAAGTAGCTGAGATTATAGGCATGCACCACCATGCTTGGCTAATGTTTTTGTATTTTTAGTAGAGATGGGGTTTCACCATGTCAGTCAGGCTGTTCTCAAACTGCTGACCTCAGGTGATCCACCTGCCTCAGCCTCCCAAAGTGCTGGGATTACAGGCGTGAGCCATGGCGCCCAGCTGCATTGGTCTCCTCTTCAGATGACATCATGTTAATTGGACCAGAAAAGTGCCAAGGAGCCTTGGTAAGTGCATGCATTCCAGGGGATGGGAAGAAAAAACCCCTACAAAGATTTAGGGTCTTATTAACATCAGTGAGATCTTTAGTGGTTTGGTAGTCGGAAGCATGACTAGACATCCACTCCAAAGAAAAGGAGACCAACAGATAAGAAAGCACATCTGGTAGGCCTCCTCGGACTCTGGAGAAAACATGTTCTACATTTGGGAATATGTTTACAGCTGACATTAAGGTTGTCAAATTTGAATGAGATGCAGAGCAAGAAAGAGCTGTTCAACAGTTCTGGGTGTGGTGCAAATGGTCCTGCCACTTGGACCCTAAGACCCACAGATCCTATGGCATTGGAGGTATTTGTGGCATCAAAAAAGGCTGACAACGCAATAGGAGAATCACAATGCAGACCTCTAGAGTTCTGGAGGGTAATTCACTAGTCAAAAACAGCTTATGGCATGCTACAAGACCCTGGTAGAAACAGAACACTTAACCAGGGGCATCAGGGGACCAGAGCCACCCATCATAAACTGAGTCCTGACAGACCCTGCATCTTCCCATGAGTATCCTCCAAACTGAGCTGTCCACGTTTCTGCTCATTACATGTCCTGGGTCTCTCTTGATGCCCCTTATGTGTCTATCAAGGTCCCTCCCACTTAACATGTCACTTGGCCAAGGATGCACTCTTCCAGCTCTAGGTGGCCAGAGACCAGGGTAACAGGACGATTCCCCCCACCCCACTACATTTCATGATTCAGACAACAGACTTAATGGCTATAGAATTATCCTAAAGTGTGGTTCGTGGACCATTGGAGGGTCCCTAAAGGTATACAAGTGGTCCATAGGAAACCTCTAAGGCAAAAAAGGATGGAATTGCTCTACTCATAAATCTGAAATGCAAAATTGATTAACTGGTTAAGATTCTTGCAACAATTCCCTCTTGTACATCTATCTATCTATCTATCTATCTATCTATCTATCTATCTATCTCAGAGACAAGTTCTCACTCTATCACTCAGAGAGTGCATGGTGTGATCACAGCTCACTACAGTCTTGCACTGGGTTCAAATTACCCTCCTGCCTCAACCTCCTGAGTAGCTGGGACTACAGGCGCATGCCACCATGCTCAGCTAATCCTTACATTTTTTTTTTTGGAGATGAGCTCGCACAATGTTACCCAGGCTGGTCTTGAACTCTTGGGCTCAAGTAATCCTCCCGCCTCAGCTTCCCAAAACACTGAGATTCCAGGCGTGAGCACCTGCACCCAGCCCCATTTTGTTCTTAATAACTGTCACGTTCTCCAACATTGTGCATCCTCCAATTTGAATTTGGCTGATCTAGCTTGGGCAGATCATCTCCAGAGATATATTTTCATGTCACTTATGGGTTTTTGGTTATTATTTTTGTGATGTGTAATATCCTCAATCCAAATAATAAGCCAATGATTCAAAAGTGGTTAATTAAAGCCTAAGAAGAGTGATGAAAATAGTAACCCAAATACTACAACTGAGAATGGTGTTATAAAAGTAAGTGCGTAGTGTCCAGGCATATGGCTGGGCTAAAAAAGAAAAGGAAGAAAGAAGAAAAGTAAACACATAATGAACAAGCATCTAGTTCAAAAATCTGTAAAATCTCTAAGAACTGGGACACGTCTGACAATTTCACACAAGCAGCTGAAAAAGTGTAAATAGTGAGTACGATGTTGAAGATCTGAAACTAAACTTTACTGGACTGGTGATCTATTCCATTTTAATCCCCAGCGAGTTGTGTGTTATGAAACTTTGTCAAATAGTGGCATAAAGCCATCAAGATTTTCACATCATTTTCAAACACAGCACAGTGACCTTTCTGGTAAACCATCAGAGACGTTTCTTTTTTTTCCAGAACAAGAGCAAAATAGGCTTTCCAGGACAAAATTAATGGATTTTCCCCAGTGAAGGCAGGAAGAAAACGAAATGACAGAGGCAGCATTTAAAAGTACACTCCTCTTAGTAAAACACAGCTACAAAGTAATACTGTCTGAGAAGATTGTAACACAGCTGTGTTATTAATGATACACATTTCTCTCACAGAGAATGAAAAACCAACTTTTGGCAAATTTCCTTTATCAAAATACAGTGTTGGATATCACATAGTATCAATTGCAAATATGAGAAAATTGTTTGATTTTAATAAATCTGGCTATCATATCCTCCTCATTTAAAAATGTTTTTGCCCAGTGATAATTTGTCTAATACCAAAATTTTAAAAAAAGATAATGACATTTTATTCCCCTAAGATGAGGTTTGAACTGTCAGTTATTACATATGTTGTCATCTGAGCAAGCTGTTTAAGATCTTAGAACTGATCTTCAGTGGCCTAGTCAATGACTTAAGGAAATGGTTTCATTTCATCTCTTTTTTCAAACATTCTTGAGGCCCCATGTGAAGTTGGCTAAAAATCAATGATGTGCTGCTGGGTCTGGTGGCTCATGCCTGAAATTCCAGCATTTGGGAAGCCAAAGCGGGTAAATTGTTTGAGTCCAGGAGTTCAAGACCAATCAGGGCAACATGGCAAAACCTTGTCTCTACAAAAAGTACAAACAAAATTATCCAGACACGGTGGTGCATGCCTGTGGTTCCAGCTACTGGGGTGGGGTGGTTGGGAGCTGAAGTGGGAGGATCACTTGAGCCTGGGAGGCGGAGGCTGCAGTGAGCTGAGATCATGCCACTTCTCTCCAGCCTGGGTAACAGAGTGAGACTCTCAAAAAACAAAACAAAACCAAAAAAACCCCCATTTCTTCTAAGGCCACTCAAGGCCACTTCTGAGATCCTGAGTGACTTGCTCAAATGGCAATATATTCAATATCTGTATTGTCCAGACATCATCAATTACAATGTTTACTGTTGAGGAGCAAGTTAGCAGAATTTCTTTCTTTTTTTTTTTTTTTTTTTTTTTTTTTTTTTTGAGACCGAATCTCAATCTGTCTCCCAAGCTGGAGTGCTGTGGCACGATCTTGGCTCACTGCAAGCTCCGCCTCCCGGGTTCCAGCGATTCTCCTGTCTCGCCCTCCCGAGTAGCTGGGACTACAGGCGCATGCCACTATGCCCGGGTGATTTTTTTTTATTTTTAGTAGAGACGGGGTTTCACCATGTTAGCCAGGATGGTCTCAATCTACTCACCTCGTGGACCACCCACCTCGGCCTCCCAAAGTGCTGGGATAACAGGCGTGAGCCACCGTGCCGGCATTAGCAGAATTTCTTAAAACTAAACAGCAGTATGACTGCTCCATTTTGATTTTGATTCTTTTTCAGCACTTGGTGATTTTTGTTTCTGAGCAGGAGAAAGGAATCGGTGACATACTATTAAGACTATTTAAAAACCACATCCAAACATTACATCAGAACTTAAAGAATTCTTTCCGGAGTCAAATTCAACCAAAGAAAGGATCATGGCTCTGCTTGCTCCCCCCAACCCCACCCCCCTCTCCCTCGGTGAAATACTCAGTCTTCTGGCTTTTGGAAGCTTTGTACCTGTTGACCTAATGTCCGAGAGAGGGGAGAGCAGTCTTCGGGAAGAAACAGGTCTGTGATTTCTGAATTCTTGTTTGGTCTGAATCCAGAGCCATCTGTCAGAGCCACCAAACATTTGCTGCCCTTTCTAATGGCCTATAATTGTGGTTTAGGATTTTTCTAATTTGGTACGAATAAGGAATAAGAAAAGAAACGGACAGGATATGAAAACTCCTTATGGCACCTACTGTCACACAGGGCGCAGATGTACTGGCAGAAATTTTCAGAAGGTATCATCACCCTCCCCGATATGTAACAATTATCCTTCATGTTACTTTTTACACAGTTGCATTTCAAAAATGATTTTAGAAATACACTGTTGTTTTTAAACTTGTTTAAAATGGGTGGTTGACGTGTGAGCTCAATGCCCAGTAAGGGCTCCTGATGTTGAGTGTGAGAAACACTCCCGTTACTGCCGAGGCTGCATTCCATGGCAGATAAAGAAATCCCACAGGGAATCCAGGGAGGCCCCTAGGATCCTGTGAGCCCTGCTTGTTCAGCGCAGCCCTGCTGTGTCAGCTGAGCTGACCCTTGTCACAGCCTTCTGGTGGGTCACTAGCTCTTGCTCACACAAAATCAATGCTCTGCTCCATGTCCAACAGCTCTGTCCCAGCTGTTCTGCTCAAAGTCCAGTGAAGGGAATGCTAGTAGCCCCATTTTACAGATGAGAACCCAGACGCTCAGAGAGCTTCTCCCCAAAGCCACCCAGCTTGGAGGGGAGAGGCTAGGAGAGGACCCAGAAACTTTTTATGCCCCTTGCCCCAAAGACCCTTTCCCCCAGACTTAGATGTCTGCAAAACGACCTAAAGGACAGTGTCCAGAAAGCTCTGGTTTACTTAGGACTTAGGTCTAGACGCCTGCTTACATTGTCTCAATCTTTACAGCAGACTTCACAATGAGATACATGGGTCATTAGCTCTGCTTTACAGATGAGGAAGCTGAGGTTCAGAGAGGTTAAATCACTTGCCCTTGGTCGCATTGCAAATGAGTGGCAACTTCTGCTTCAAACTGAGGTCTGGCAGCCAAGTGTGGGCTTTTAACTCCCCGCTGCAAAATGGCCATCAAATGGGGTTCTCCCTGTAAAATCTCTCCACCCATGGATTCTCCCCGAGCGCCCTCTCCTTCCTCCTGCCTTGCAGTCTCTGCAAACTCCTGCCACAGCCTCCCAGCTCCTCTCCCTGCCCCCTCCCTCCTAGGGCCCAAATCTTTCTCTGAAAGGCAGCAGTCAGAGTGGTCTTGCCACCGGGTGCCTCATCCTTCCTCCCGACTCTGCCTCCTGCGCCATCGTCCCCTCCCACTGGGGAGGACCCGAGCTCCCCCGTCACCCCAAGGCCCTGCCGATCAGGACGCTCAGGACTAGCTAACGTGCCGGCCGGGCATCGCGGCTGATGCTCTCACTGCCCTCCGGCCTTCTAGCTACCTCCATCTGCCTGCGCTCGCCTCCTGGGCCCCAAGGCCCCAGGCATCCCGCCCAGCGCGGACCCTGCCCTGCTCTGCCTGGAACAGGCCCTTCTCCGCCTACCATCCCACCCCTGGCTCTCCCCTAGGCGTTTCTGGCTACCCTTCTCTTCAAGGACTCGCCTCGAGTCCCTGGCCGCCCCGCTGCGGGGTCTCTCCCAGGCTCTGCTCTGCCCCTCCCAGCGCCCCGCTCTGCCTGGCTGCCCAATCCCATCCCACCCTCCTGAGGATCCTCTCTGGGAGGACTGGGGTACGACTGTCAGGTTCATCCCGGCTCCTAGCACAGTGCCTGGAGCACAGAAGGAGCAGTGCAGTCGGGCTATGAGAGCTTGGCCTGCAGGCTCAGACTTCCAGTTCAAATCCCAGCCGTTCCTTTTCCCAGCAGTGTGACTGTGGACAAGTTACTTCCCCTCTCTGTGCCTCAGTTTCCTCATCTCTAAAATGGGGATCATAGATCTTGTTCATAAGCTTGTGAGAACCTAAAGTAGGTAGAACAGTGCCTGGTGGAAGTAAGCATGTAGCATGAATTAGATCAGTTATCATTCCTCAAGTAAACTTGTTAGTTTACTTTCCTTCTCAGCCCACTTCCCTCTCCTGAGGACCTCATGTGCCTCTGAAAGTCTGCCCCTACCCCTCCCCACTCACTCAAGAGAGGTTTCAAAACCCAAGGGGTGGATTCTGTCTTCCACCACATCCCCCATACCAGGGAAGCTGTGCCATCTCCCAGCTCTAGCTCAGACATTCTAAAACTCAGAGAGTTCTGGAAAGAGACTTGGAGAGAAAAGCCCTATCTCCTGGTCCTGGCTTTGCCCGCCAAATAGCTATGTGACTTTGGACAGGTTGCTTTACCTCTCTGAGCCTTACTTTTTACTCTTGTGAAGTGGGAATAATCCCAGCCCCACCTCCCCCATAGGGTGGTCCTGATGCTCAATTGCATAATCTGGAGACAGGGTATTTTGTCAACCAAGGCAGGGTGAAGAAATGCAGGGTCTGGTAACCACAGGGTTGGAAGAGAAGACCAGGGCCAGGCCTGCAGGCGTCTCTGGTCGGGGATGTGCCAAGGGTGTGGCTACTGGGCTCCGGGCTGGGTAGCAAACTGTTATGAGGTGGTGCTGATTGGGAATAAGCCTGGGCCCAAGCTTTGTCCAAAGTCACTCAAAGACTTGTGCTTGGTCACTGTCTGCCTGCCACCTGCTCTCCCCACTTCTCCAAAGCACCTTCAAGTGCTTCTCAGGTCCCCAGAACGCCCACTGGATCCTGATACCCAGAGGCCCGGCCAAGTCTGACTGTCAGCCACAGCTCTCCCCACCCCTTTCCCACTCTCAATTCCAGCTCAGCTGAATTAGGAATTTCCTAATATTAGTCATGATTTTTTCAGTTTCAAGTGCCAACAGCTTAACTCAAAGTTGCTTAAACAGAAAATTAAAGATATTTGGCTTATTTAACCAAAAAGGTCAGTATAGTTGGATGTATGGGCTGAAATAAGATCAAGAAGATTCAGTTTCTCTACTTCTTCTTTTGCTTTTCTCTGAAATAGCTTTTTTCTTGGACATCTTGGCTCTGTGTGGTGGTCTCAGGCAGCTGCCTTAGGCTTATTTTCTAAAAGCTAAGCAACCTCAGGAGAAAAACAGAACCTCTTTCACAATAGTTTCAAGGGGGGGAAAAAAATCCCAAGATTTGCCAGGCACGGTGGCTCACGCCTGTAATCCCAGCACTTTGGGAGGCCGAGGTGGGCAGATCACCTTAGGTCAGGAGTTCAAAATCAGCCTGGCCAATATGGCGAAACCCCATCTCTACTTAATATACAAAAGTTAGCCGGGGGTGGTGGCAGGCGCCTGTAATCCCAGCTACTCGTGAGGCTGAGGCAGGAGAATTGCTTGAACCAGGGACGTGGAGGTTGCAGTGAGCCGAGATTCCGCCACTGCATTTCAGCCTGGGTGACAGAGCATCTGTCTCAAAAAAAAAAAAATAATAATAATAATCCCAAGATTGGCCTGTATTGGATGGACTTAGGTCATGTGCCCTTCTCTAAACCAGTGACTGTGGCCGGCGCATGAAATATGCAGGTTGACTTGGGCATGTGCCTACACCAGCAACGCATCGACCAAGAGTGGGGGAAGGGCAGTTCCCCAAAATAAAGTCTGGATGCTGTTTCTGGAAGAAGGAGAAACAAATGCTAAGGCAGGTAGAAACACTCAATGTCCAAAACATTCCACCCCTTGGCTGCTAGCATATATACACACACGTACTTTTCCCATACACATAATTTTTGTAAACTTTTTTTGTTGCCATTTTTTTTCTTTTTATTTGGAAATAATTTCAAGTTTATAGAAAGGTTCCAAGAATAGTGCAAAGCAGTTTTGTTTCCTGAAACATTTGATGGTAAATTGCCAACACGATGTTCCATCACCCACGAATACTCTGGTGTGTAAATCCTACAATAATGTTCTTCTAAACAGCCACAATGCAACCATAAAATATAAATACTTCACTACAATTTATTTATGTTGTGCCATTTGTCCCAAATATCCTTTGTCACAAAAAGACCCAATCCAGTATCATACAGTGCATTTGTTTTCAGTCTTTCCTTGCTGTTGATGGCCTTGTAAATTTTGAAGATTGCAGGTCATGATTTTGCAGTGTCTCTTGGTTTGGGTTTGTCTGATGTTTCCTCATGATTAGATTCAAGTTATGAACTTTGGGTAGGAATATCACAGAAGTGATGCCATGTTCTTCTCACTGCATCTTATTGGGTGGTGCATGATTTTGATTTGCCCCATTACTGATGATGTTAACTTTGAACGCTTGATTAAGGTGGCATCTACAAGGTCTAGCCACTGTAAAGTTACTCCTTTTCCCATTGTTTTCTGTGGGGAGGATCTCAGACTATATAAAGTCCCATTCCTTATCCAACCTGTACCCATTAGTTTAATTTATTTTATTTTATTTTTTTTATTTTTATTTTTTTTTTTGAGATGCAGTCTCACTCTGTTGCCCAGGCTGGAGTGCAGTGGCATGATCTTGGCTCGCTACAACCTCCACATCCCAGGTTCAAGCAATTCTCCTGCCTCAGCCTCCTAAGTAAAGTAGCTGAGATTACAGGCACATGCCACCACGCCCAGCTAATTTTTGTATTTTTAGTAAAGATGAGGTTCACCATGTTGGCCAGGCTGGTCTCAAACTCCTGACCCCAAGTGATCTGACCACCTTGGCTTCCCAAAGTTCTGGGATTACAGGCATGAGCCACCACATCCAGCCTGCACCCATTAATTTTAGAATCCATTGAGGGCTCTTGCCTGAAATATTTTTTTAATTATATTTGTTGCTGTCTTAGTTTGGACTGCTACAACAAAGTGTCATAGACTGGGTGGCTTATAAATAATAGACATTTACGTCTCATGGTTCTGGATGTCATGGTGCCAGCACAGTCAGGTTCTGGTGAAGGCCCTTTTCTGGGTTGCAGATGGCTTCTTGTTGCATCTTCACATAACAGAAAGAGAGCTTGAGAGCTTGAGAACTATCTGGGGTCTCTTTTATAAGGCACTAATCCCATTAATGAGAGCTCCACCCTCATGACCTAATGTATTAGTCCATTCTCTCACTGTTAATAAAGACACATGCAAGACTGTGTAATTTATAAAGAAGAAGAGCTTTAATGGACTCACAGTCTTACATGGCAGCAGGCAAGACAGCATATGCAGTGGAACTTCCCTTTATAAAACCATCAGATCTCGTGAGATTTATTCACTATCATGAGAATAGCATTGGGGAAAAACCTGCCCCCATAATTCAGTTACTTCCTACCGGGTCCCTCCCACAACATGTGGGGATTATGGGAACTACACTTCAAGATGAGATTTGGGTGGGGACATAGCCAAACCATATCATTCTGCCCCTGCCCCCTCCCAAATATCATGTCCTCACATTTCAAAACACAATAATGCCTTTCCAACAGTCCCCCAAAGTCTTAACCCATTTCAGCATTAACCCAAAAGTCCAAGTCTAAAGTCTTATCTGAGACAAGACAAGTCCCTTCCGCCTATGAGCCTGTAAAATTGAAAGCAAGTTAGTTGCTTCCTAGATACAATGGAGATACAGGCATTGGGTAAATATACCCATTCCAAATGGCAGAAATTGGCCAAAACAAAGGGAATACAGGCCCCATCCAAGTCTGAAATCCAATAGGGCAATTATTAAACCTTAAAGTTGCAAAATTATCTCCTTTGACTTGATGTCTCACATGAGGGTGTGCTGATTCAAGAGGTGGGCTCCCATGGCCTTGGGCCACTCCACCCCTGTAGCTTTGCAGGGTACAACTGCCCTCCCAGCTGCTTTCATGGGCTGGCATTGAGTGCCTGCAGCTTTTCCAGGTGCACAGTGCAAGCTGTCAGTGGATCTATCATTCTGGGGTCTGGAGTTTTGTGGTCCTCTTCTCACAGCTCCACTAGGCACTGCCCAAGTGGTGACTCTGTGTGTTGTCTCCAACCCCACATTTTCCTTCTGCACTGCCCTAGCAGAGATTCTCCATGAGGGCTCTGCTCCTGCAGCAAACTTTTGCCTGGACATCCAGGCATTTCCATACATCCTCTGAAATCTAGGCAGAGATTCCAAAACATCAGTTCTCGACTTCTGTGCACCCGCAGGCAAAACACCATGTGGAAGCTGCCAAGGCTTGGGACTTGCACCCTCTGAAGCCACAGCCTGAGCTATACCTTGGCCCCTTTTAGCCACAGCTGGAGCAGCTGAGACACAGGGTACCAAGTCCCTAGGCTGCACACCGCAGGACATCCTGGGTCCAAGAAAAGCATTTTTTCCTCCTCAACCTCCAGACCTGTGATGGGAGGGGCTGCTGCAAAAGTCTCTGACATGCCCTGGAAACACTTTCCCCATTGTCTTGGTGATTAACATTCAGCTCCTTGTTACGTATGCAAATTTCTGCAGCAGGCTCCAATTTCTTCCCAGAAAATGGGTTTTTATTTTCTATTGCTTAATCAGGTTGCAAACTTTCCAAAATGGTAAGCTCTGCTTCCTCTTCAATGCTTTGCCGTTTAGTAATTTCTTCCAGCAGATTCCTTAAATCATCTCTCTCACATTCAAAGTTCCACAGATCTCTAGGGCAGGGGCAAAATGCTGCCAGTCTCTTTGCTAAAACATATCAAGAGTCACCTTTGCTCCAGTTCCCAACAAGTTCCTTATCTCCATCTGAGACCACCTCAGCCTAGACTTTATTGTCCGTATCACCGTCAGCATTTTGGTCAAAGCTATTTCACAGTTCCCTAGTTCTGCCCGCCAAAAAGGCTTCCCAATGAGCACCTAACACTTACATTTTGGTTTCTAGGTATCATTTTCCACTAAAAGGGGGCAGAACTCTTCTGAGAAGTGGTTGGTTTCAAAATGACATCTTATATATTGCCTGGGACATTTTGTGACAGAAAGTAAGGAACTGCTCAAAGAATGATGGTGACTATTTAAGTCGTCTTAAGCTCCCATAATAAAACACCACAGATGGGAAGCTAACGTAACAGTCATTTATTTTCTCACAGTTTCGAAGGCTAGAAGTCCAAGGTCAAGACGTTGAGAGGGTTGGGTTCTCTGAGGCCTCTCTCCTTGGCTTGCAGATGGTAGTCTTTTGCTGTGTCTGCACATGACCTGTCTCTGTGCTTACATCCTCCTGGTGTCTCTTTCTCTTCTTATAAGGACAATAGTTCTATTGGACTGAGGTCATACACTTATGGCCTGTTTTAACCTTAATTACCTCTTTAAAGGCTATATCTTCAAATATAGTCATATTGGGGATTAATCCTTCAACATAGGAATGCTGGGGGAGGGGACATAATTCACTTCATAGCAGGGATGAACAAAAAAACACACAGAAGCCAGCTTGAAGAGGTCTCACTGGCTGCATCTGAACAACTTGAGCATTAAAATAATAACCTTAATACTGACAGAGAGAGAAGGAAAATAAAAGAAAAGAGAAGAAAGAAGGAAGGAAGGAGAAGAAGAAAAGGAAAGAAAGAAAGAAGAAAGGAAAGAAGGAAGGAAGGAAGGAAGGAAGAAGAAAGAGAGAAGAGAGAAGAAGGAAGGAAGGAAGGAAGGAAGGGAGGGAGGGAGGGAGGGAGGGAGGGAGGAAGGAAGGAAGGAAAGACAAAGCTTTTTCAGTAAGTAGAATGACAGAAGGAATGATGGAATTAGATAATTACCATTTGGGACCAGGCACAGTGGCTCATGCCTGTAATCCCAGCACTTTGGGAGGCTGAGGTGGGTGTACCACCTGAGGTCAAAAGCTAACAGCCTGGCCAACATGACGAAAACCCGTCTCTACTAAAAACACAAAAATTGGCCAGGCGTGGTGGTGGGGGCCTGTAATCCCAGCTACTTGGAAGGCTGAAGCAGGAGAATCGCTTGAACCTGAGAGGCAGAGGTTGCAGTGAGCCAAGACTGCACCATTGCTCTCCAGCCTGGGCAACAGAGCGAGATTCTGTCTCAAAAAAAAAAAAAAAAAAAAGAGAATAATCATTTGGCATCTGTCATGGACTGAGTATTAGTGCCCCCCTAATATCTATCTGTTGAAATATCAACTCCCAAAGTGATAGTATTAGGAGGTGGGGCATTTGGGAGGTTACTAGGTGATATGGTTTGGCTGTGTCCTCACCCAAATCTCATCTTGAATTGTAGTTCCCATAATCCCCACATGTCATGGAAGGGACCCAATGGGAGGTAATTGAATCATGGGGCAGGTTTTTCCTGTGCTGTTCTCATGATAGTGAATATATCTCACAAGATCTGATGGTTTTATAAAGGGCAGTACCCCTGCGTACACCCTCTTGCCTGCCGCCATGTGAGATGTGCCTTCATTCCTCCTTCTCCTTCCACCATGATTATGACACCTTCCCAGCCATGTGGACTCTTGGACTTACACCAGTGGTTGGCCGGGGCTCTTGGGCCTTCAGCCACAGACTGAAGGCTACATTGTTGGCTTCCCTACTTTTGAGATTTTGGGACTTAGACTGGCTTCCTTGCTCCTCAGCTTGCAGACAACCTGTTGTGGAACTTCACCTTATGATCACGTGAGTCAGTTTGCCTTAATAAACTCCATTTCATATATACATCTATCCTATTAGTCCTGTCCTTCTAGAGAGCCCTAATACAGGAATACACAATCATACACATATTCACAGCTACATTTCTTTATTTACCTGTATATACTGAAAACTATGGATTCCTACAGATGACTCCAAATCCAGTCCAGTACCACAGGGTTCATTCTAGTGTTCTGCCTTTCCCTATTTGTAACGTCTTTCTCCAACAATGAGAAACCTGGCTTCTATTATCCTTAATATATACACTTATTTGATGAATCCCCCTCTTTGTAACCACTCTTTACCACTCTCCATCTCTGCTGCCACTTCCTTTTCAGGTGGATGCCCTCCTTACTCTTCTTAGGCTCTGGTACCCCCAATGTGCCCACCCCAATCCCTACATGTAGAATACTTTTTT
>NW_016815820.1:1061544-1063644 GCF_001698545.2 Rhinopithecus bieti | reverse complement strand
AAAAAAAAAAAAAAAAAAAAAGAAGAAAGAAAGAGAGAGAGAGAAAAGAAAGGAAGGAAGGAGGGAAGGAAAAAAGGAAGGAAGAAAGAGAGGGAGGGAGGAAGGAGAGAGCAAGAGAGGAAGAAGGAAAGAAGGAAAGAAAGAAGAAAGAGAGGGAGAAAGAAAGAAGAAAAAGAAAGAAAGAGAAAGAAAGAAAGAAAGAAAGAAAGAAAGGAAAGGAAGGAAGGAAAGAAAGAAGGAAGGAAAAAAGGAAGGAGAGAAAGAAAGAAACTGAAAGAAAGAAAGAAAAAAGGAAGGGAAGGAAGGATAAAAGGAAGGAAGGGAGGAAGGAAGGGAGGGAGGAAAGAAGGAAGGACAGAAAGAAAGAAAGAAAGAAAAAAGAAAAGAAGGAAGCAAGAAAAGAAGGAAGAAGAAATGAAGGAAGGAAGAAAGGAAACATCTTTCACTCTGTGGCTTGCCTTTTTACTCAATGATGTCTTTTGATGAATAGATGTCCTAATTTTACAGAAATCCAATTTATTAGTGTTTTCCTTGTGGTTAGTTGTGTGTGTATGTGGGTCTTGTTTAAGAATTATGTGTCTAATACCAACATCATGAACATATTCCCCTTTGTTAGTCTCTGTATTCTTTTGCAATTCACAATTACTTTGTAAAAATGTACTTCTAATTTTTACCAAAGGTGTATGTGTGCATAATTTAATTTAGACGCCAGGAATCTATGGGGCAGGTTAAAAAAGAGCAGCTGTCCCGTCCTTCATACTATCTCTTTCTCCCCAGTGCCAGTGATCTTCAATGCAATCAGCTATTTTTTATATAGATATTCTCTAAATAACTTGCTTTCATTATGACTTCTTGATATTTCAGTTTAGGAAATCATCTTTTGACTTCCCAGTATGGAAGATGAGGATTTAGTTCTCTCTCAATCTCTCTCTCTCTCTCTTTTTTTTTAAGACAGAGTCTTGCTCTGTTGCCCAGGCTGGAGTGCAGTGGCGCAATCCAGGCTTACTGCAACCTCTGCCTCCCGGGTTCAAGTGATTCTCACGTCTCAGCCTCCCAAGTAGCTGGGATTACAGGCAAATGCCACCATGCCCAGCTAACTTTTGTATTTTTAGTAGAGACGGGGTTTCACCATGTTGGCCAGGCTGGGCTCGAACTCCCGGCCTCAGGTGATCTGCCTGCCTCGGCCTCCCAAAGTCCTGGGATTATAGGTGTGAGCCACTGTGCCTGGCCAATTTAGTTCTCTTTGACTCCTCACCTTTACCACATTCAGTCACACTTCCAGTCATACCAGCCTTCCAATGTGGTTGCATGATAATTTTGTTTAGCCAATATTCAATGTGGACCTTACTATAACTACATAATCGTCATTCTTATCTGAGCTGTGTCAGGTGCTATGATCACTTTTGCTCTTTGTTCTTCTGGAGTTCATGCTTATCTTGTGTTGTTGCTGATGTTCATTTAGTCTTCCATGTAATTACCACCATTTCAATCCTAGTGGTCCAAATCCCCGTTAGGATGTTCAGACACATCAAGAATTCTGCTCGTTTCCTTTTCTTGAAGCAATCTCTTCTGAAGGCTTTCCATCCATCCTAATCCCAATTGGTTGCTCTCCAGCCCAGGTGAACAGCCCTCAAGCTGTAATCTCCTGCACCATCCTTCCAAGATTGGATTCCCCCATTTCCTGAAGCCCACATCTTCCTTTTTTGTGTTTTATTCTCTTGTTTTTTTTAGGAGTTCATCTTCCAAAAGATTTGTGAGAAGGTGTACATCTGAAAATGTCTTTAATCTACCCTTACATTTGAATGATTAATTTACTGGGTATAAAAGTTTAGGTGACAAATGCTTTTTTTTTCAGAATTTGGAAAGTCTGTTTCCATTGTTCTTCACAATCTAGGTTGATTAATAATCTACCTAGAACGAACTTTTCTATATGGTCTAAGGTAGCAGTCAAAGTTCATTTTTTTCCCACATGAATATTAAATGTATGCAGTATCATTTGTTGAAAAGGTCGTTCTTTCCTTATGTCATTTCACTGGACCGTATAGATGTGGGTCTGTTTCTGAACTCTTTGTTGTGTCGCATTGGTCTATTTGTCCGTAA
>NW_016815820.1:1048720-1057826 GCF_001698545.2 Rhinopithecus bieti | reverse complement strand
AGACGGAGTCTGCCTCTGTCACCTAGGCTGGAGTGCTGTGGCCGGATCTCAGCTCATTGCAAGCTCCGCCTCCCAGGTTCACGCCATTCTCCTGCTTCAGCATCCCAAGTAGCTGGGACTACAGGCGCCCGCCTCGTCGCCTGGCTAGTTTTTTGTATTCTTTAGTAGAGACGGGGTTTCACCGTATTAGCCAGGATGGTCTCGATCTCCTGACCTTGTGATCCGCCCGTCTCGGCCTCCCAAAGTGCTGGGATTACAGGCTTGAGCCACCGCGCCCAGCCAAGATTACATTCTTAATTAGAAAATTGCAATTTGGTTCCATTGCACCCTGACTATTACAATATAGTTTTCTCTATTCTTTGATTTCCCCCTTCCCCATTCCTTTATGTACATAAAGTAACTGATATATGTGCACAAGCATGCTGCATTTTAAAAAACTGAACAGCCAATGGTATGTTTTGATTGGCATCAAGTGGAGACAGGATGGGGAAAAATATGGATTCTGTGAAAATATCCCCTTTCTCCATTAGTGGCATGTTCATTCAACTTCTGCCTTTATATTCCAGTAAGTTATTTTGCTCTCACTGTTTTAACAACAACAACAAAACCACATAAAATCCTTGCATACCTTGTTCAGTTGGAGAATTTTAATGTTTTTCATTTGTCATTATAAAACCAAGAACAATTTCATAACTTTTTTGTACATAGCTGTTACATGTAGGGCAATCTATCTTTAAGTAGGGAGAAATTACTCTAAAAAAATAAAAAAGAATCCTCGATAGTTTTCCCTTCAAGTCAAGTGTCTTGTTATTTAAATAAACTTATTGTTTTTTAAAAAAAAAACTAAGCAGAAGGCACAGAGATTTCCATAAACCCCTTGTCCCCACATAGTCTCTGCTACTATCAAAATAGTACATTTGGGCCGGGAGCAGTGGCTCACACCTGTAATCCCAGAACTTTGGGAGGCTGAGGTGTGTGGATCACCTGAGGTCAGGAGTTCAAGACCAGCCTGGCCAATGTGGTGAAACCCCGTCTCTACTAATAATACAAAAATTAGCTGGGCATCGTGGTGCGTGCCTATAATCCCAGCTACTTGGGAGGCTGAGGCAGGAGAATCACTTGAACCCAGGAGACGGAGGTTGCAGCAAGCTGAGATCATGCCATTGCACTCCAGCCTGGGCAACAAGAGCGAAACTCTGTCTTTGAAAAAAAAAAAAAAAGTACATTTGTTGCAATAGATGAACTTATATTGATACATTATTATCACCCAAAGACCATAGTTTATATTAGGGTTCACTCTTGGTGTTGAGTATTGAGTTTGGACAAATGTATATGATATATATCCACCATTGTAGCGTCATACAGAATAGTGTCACTGCCCTAAAAATCCTCTGTGCTCTGCCTGTTCGTCCTTCTCTCTCTCCACCCCCGGCAACCACTGATCTTTTACTATCCTCAAAGTTTTGCCTTTTCCAGAATGCCATGTAGTTGGAATCATACAGTAGGTAGCTTTTCCAGATTGGCTTCTTTCATCTAGAAATATGCATTTAAGTTTCCTTCATGTCTTTTCACGGCCTGATAGCTCATCTCTCTTTAGCACTGAATAACATTCCATTGTATGAATGCACTGCAGCTTGTTTATCCATTCACCTACAGAAAAACATCCTGATTGCTTCCACGTTTTGGCAATCACAAATAAAGCTGCTATAAACATTCATGTGCAGGTTTTTTCTGTGTAGACATAAGTTTTAACCTCATTTGGATAAATACCAAGGGACAAAATTGCTAGATTGTATGATAAGAATGCGTTTAGTTTTGTAAGAAACCGCCAAACTGTCTTTCAAAGTCGCTGTACCATTTTGCGTTCCCATCAGCAACAAATGAAAGTTCCTGTTCCATATCCTTGCCAACATTTGGTCTTGTGAGTATTTTGGATTTGGGCCATCCTAATATGTATGTAGTGGTATCTCATTGTTGTTTTAATTTGTAATTCCCTAATGACATATGATGTTAAGCATCTTTTCTTATATGTAATTGCCATCTGTATGTCTTCTTTGGTGAAGTGTGTGTTTAGATCTTTTGCCCATTTTTTAATTGGATTGTTTGTTTTCTTATGGTTGTGTGTTAAGAGTTCTTTGTGTATTTTGGATGAGTCGTTCATCAAATGTGTCTTTTGCAAATATTTTCTCCCCGTCTGTCAATTGTCTTCTCATTCTCTTAACAGTGTCTTTTGCAGAGCAGAAGTTTTTCATTTTAATTAAGTCCATCTTATCAATCTTTTCTTCCATGAATCAAGGCTTCGGTGTTTTATCTAAAAAGTAATCCCAAGGTCATCTAGGCTTTCTCCTGTATTATCTTCTGTGAATTGAAGATATATAGTTTTGCATTTTATTTTTTCTTCACTTCTGAAGGATAATTTCACAGGTCCCAGAATTCCAGGTAGGTGGTTTTTCTCTCACAACACTTTTTAAATATAATCATGCGTCACTTAGCAACAGAGATAATTTGAAGAAATGCATCATTGGGTGATTTCATCGTTGTGCAAACATCATAGAGGGAACTTACACAGAGCTAAATAACAGAGCCTACTATACACCCAGGCTGTGTGAGATAGCCTGTTGCTCCTGGGCTACGAACCCTTACAGCATGTTATCGTACTGAATGGTGTAGGGGACTGTAACACAATGCAAGTGTTTGTGTATCTAAACATATCTCAATGTAGAATACCTACAGTGAAGGTATGGTGTGATAATCTTATGGGACCACCGTACGATTGTACGTGGCCCATCATTGACCGAAATGTCTTTATGCAGTGCATGATTCTATTTTACTCCACTCTGTTCTTGCTTACGTGGTTTTTGAGGAGATGCCAGATGTAATTGTTATCTTTGCTCTCTATGAGGAAGTTGGTTTTTTTCCTCTGGTTTCTCTCAAGATTTTGCATTTATCTTTGATTTTCTGCAGCTTGCATAGGATATGCCTAGATGTAATATTGCTTTTTTGGGGTTTTTTTTGTTTTTTGTTTTTGCTTTTATCCTGCCTCGTGTTCTCAAATTCTTCCTGGATCTGTAGATCGGTGTCTGACTTTAAGTTGGGAAATTCTCGGTCATTGTGGCTTCAAATATTTCTTCTGTTCCTTTATTGCTTCTCCTTCTGGTATTCCCATTTTGTGTATGTTACACCCTTTGCAATTGTCCCACAGTTCTTGGATATTCTGTTCTGCGCTTTTTGTGTGCGTGTGGTGTGTGTGTGTGCACGTGCGTGCATGTGTGTGTGTGTTTTCAGTCTTCAGAAAGAAGAGTGTTTTCTCTTCTGTTTTGCGGGGTTTCTGTTGACATATTCTCAAGCTCAGAGATTCTCTCCTCAGCTGTGTCCAGCCTACTGACGAGCCCATCAAAGGCATTCACCGTTTCTGTTATGGTGTTTTTGATCTCTAACATTTCCTTCTGGTTCCTTCTTAGAATTCCCATCTCTCTGTCTACATTATCCATCTGGACTTGCATGCTGTATGCTTTATCCATTAGCACCCTTAGCATATGTATATATTTTTGAGACCAGAGTCTAGCTCTGTCGCCCAGGCTGGAGTGCAGTGGCACAATCTCAGCTCACTGCAACCTCTGCCTCCCAGGTTCAAGCAATTCTCCTGGCTTAGCCTCCCAAGTAGCTGGGATTACAGGTACCCGCCACCACGCCCAGCTAATTTTTGTATTTTTAGTAGAGACGGGGGTTTCACTGTGTTGGGCAGGCTGGTCTCAAACTCCTGACCTCAGGTGATCCACCTGCCTCTGCCTCCCAAAGTGCTGGGATTACAAGCGTGAGCTACCGTGCCCGCCCCCACTTAGCATTAATCATAGTTATTTTTACATTCCTGGCCTGATGATTCTAACATCCCAGCCATATTTGAGTCTGGCTCTCATGCTTGCTCTGTCCTTTCAAATTACGTTCTATTGTCCTTTAGTATGTATGTCTCATAATTTTTGTTTTTTTTGATAGTGAGACATGATTTATGTGCTGAACAAAAGAAACTGCAGTTTCTTTAGTAATGTGTTGGTAAAGTGTGGGAGAGTGCTCTCTAAACCTATGATTGTCTCAATCTTTCAAAGAGCCTGTGAAATTGTAGGCTCTGAAAACAAAACAAAACAAAACAATACTTTAGGCTCTGGTAAAATAGTTCCTCTTGAGGGCAGGCCTTGTGAAGCTGAACAGAATGCTCTGGCATATTTCATATGAGAACCCAGTTAACCTCCTGGAGGTAAGTAAAACTCACAAAAGTGTGTGTGTGTTGGGGGGTCCCTCTGTAACTAGGTCCCCCTGGAATTTTTTTTTCTTTGAGATGGAGTCTCGCTCTGTCGCCCAGGCTGGAGTGTAGTGGTACAATCTTGGCTCACTGCAACCTCTGCCTCCTGGTTTCAAGTGATTCTCATGCCTCAGCCTCCTGAGTAGCTGGGATTACAGACAGGTGCCACCACACCCAGCTAATTTTTTAGTAGAAATGGGGTTTCACCATGTTGGCCAGGCTGGTCTCGAACTTCTGGCCTCAGGTGATCCGCCCAGCTCAGCCTCCCAATCTGCTGGGATTACAGGCGTGAGCCACCACAGGTGAAGACCTGGAATTTTTAACTCTCAGACTTGTTGACGTTAAGCCTCCAACAATTCATCAGTTACAGTTCAGGTCTGGTTCCCAGGGATATTTTTGCTCATGGGTTTCTTCTGCTCTGGTAAATTGTGATTCTCCATATCCTCCTGTCTTTTTCTCCAGTGTTGAGTACAGCAGCTTGCCCTGTGATGAATCCAAGAGGAAGCTGTTGATTTTTCAGTTGGTTCAGCTTTTTACTTGTTGGCAGAGTAACAACTTACTTCCAAGCTTCTTACATGTCAGAATGGAATCTTCTTCTCCTTCTCCTTCTTAACAGAGTCTCACTATGTTGTCCAAGCTGGCCTCAAACTCCTGGGCTCAAGCAGTCCTCCTGCCTCAGCCTCCACAATAGCTAGAACTACAGGTGCATGGCACCATGCCCAGCCTCTTCATCTTTTAGAGAATATTTTCACTTGTCTAGTTTGCCAGTTATTTTACAGCATTTCAAATATATAATATTTTTTGAGACCAAATCTTACTCTATCACCCAGGCTGGAGTGCGGTGGTATGATCTTGGCTCACTGCAACATCCGCCTCCTGGGTTCAAGCAATTCTTGTGCCTTAGTCTCCCAAGTAGCTGGGATTACAGGTGCCCGCCACCATGCATGGCTAATTTTTGTATTTTTAGCAGAGTCGAAGTTTCACCATGTTGGCCAGGCTGGTCTCAAACTCCTGGCCTCATGTGATCCTCCCACCTTGGCTTCCCAAAGTCTGGGATTACAGGCATGAGCCACCATGCCTGGCCTTCAAATACATCATTTAATTGTCTCCTGGTTTCCATCATTTCTCTGAAATTATTAGGTGCCAATCTTACATATCAAAGATAGCATAAAGTTGAGTCTTGTTCTTTGTTTTATTTTATCCAGTTTGATAATTAGGTTTTAGAATATTTAGATTATTTACTTCTGATGTAATTGTGTCAACATCATTGGGCTCAAATCTACCATCTTGCTATTTGTTTTCTATTCGCCCCATATATACTTTATTTCTTTTTCCTATTTTCCTGCCTTCTTTTGAATTAATTGAATATTTTAAAATATTTATTTTATCTCTACTAATGTCTAATTACCTATATTGCTTTAAAATTTGTTAGTACTTGGCCAGGCGCGGTGGCTCATGCCTGTAATCCCAGCACTTTGGGAGGCCGAGACGGGCGGATCACAAGGTCAGGAGATCAAGACCATCCTGGCTAACACGGTGAAACCCCGCCTCTACTAAAAAATACAAAAAACTAGCCGGGCGAGGTGGTGGGCGCCTATAGTCCCAGCTACTCGGGAGGCTGAGGCAGGAGAAAGGCATGAACCCGGGAGGCGGAGCTTGCAGTGAGCTGAGGTCCTGCCACTGCACTCCAGCCTGGGCCACAGAGTGAGACTCTGTCTCAAAAAAAAAAAAAAAAAAAAAATTTGTTAGTACTTGTTCTAAGGCAGTTAAGTTAGCATATGCCCCATGACGTGATTTTTATGGCCCATGAGCTATGAATGTTGGTTTTTTTTAGTTATAAACTTTATTTTTAGAACAGTTTTAGATATACAGAAAATCAGGAACATAGTACAGCATTTTCATGCATCTTGTATCCAGTTTTCCTTATTATTAGCATAGTACATTAGTTACAATTAATGGATCAGTGATACCTTATTATTAACTAAAGTTCATACTCTATTCAAATTTTCTTAGTATTTTGTTTGTTTGTTTTTTGAGATGGGATCTCACTCTGTCACCCAGGCTGAAGTGCAGTGACGTGATCTCAGCTTATTTGCAACCTCTGCCTCCTGGGTTCAAATGATTCTCCTTCCTCAGCCTCCTGAGTAGCTGAGATTATAGGTGCCCGCCACAGTGCCTGGCTAATTTTTGTATTTTTAGTTGAGATGGTGTTTCATCATGTTGGCCAGGCTAGTCTCAAACTCCTGGCCTCAAGTGATCTGCCCACCTCAGCCTTCCAAAGTGCTGGGATTACAGTCCTGAATCCCCACGCCCAGGCGCCTTTTGAACACTGAATAACGTTCCGTTGTATGGCTATCACACATTTTGTTTACTCCCTCATCTGTCAATGAGTGGACACTTGGGAGATTGCCTTAGTTTTAACCTAATGTCCATTTTCTGACCCAGGATCCCATCCAAGATATCACATTTATTTAGTCATCATATCTCCTCCGGCTCCTCAAGCCTGTGACAGTTTCTCAGACTATCCTTTTTCTAATGACCTTGATGGTTTTGAGGAGTATTGGTCAGGCATTTTATAGAATGTCCCTCTATTGGGATTTACCTAATGTTTTTCTCATGGTTAAACTGGGGTTATCGGTTTTACAAAGGAAGACTACAAAGATAAAAGTGCTGTTTTCTTCACATCAGGTCAAGAATACATACCATCAGGCCGGGCACAGTGGCTCACACCTGTACTCCCAGCACTTTGGGAAGCCAAGGTGGGTGGATTACTTGAGGTCAGGAGTTCAGGACCAGCCTGGCCAACATGATGAAACTCTGTCTTCACTAAAAATACAAAATCAGCTGGGCATGGTGGAGTTGGACTGTAGTCCCAGCTACTCGGGAGGCTGAGGCAGAAGAATCACTTGAACCTGGGAGGCAGAGGTTGCCCAGTGGTGCGATCTCGGCTCTTCCATGCCCGGCCTGACTTACCATTATTGATATTGACTTTGATCACCCAGCTGAGGTTAGCATTTGCCAGGTTTCTCTAAGTTTACTCATTTTTCTCCCTTTCCACACTGTAATCTTTGGAAGGAAGTCTTTATGCCTGCTCACATTTAAGGAGTGGGAAGTTATGCTCCACTGGTTGAGGGCAGACTATCTGTGTAAATTATTTGAAATTCTTCTGGCTGAGAGATTTGTTAAGAATAGGCTTTATGGCCGGGCGGGGTGGCTCACGCCTGTAATCCCAACACTTTGGGAGCCTGAGGCAGGCGGATCACGAGGTCAAAAAATCGAGACCAGCCTGGCCAACATGGTGAAGCCCTGTCTCTACTAAAAATACAAAATGTAGCCGGGCATGGTGGCTCATGCTTGTAGTCCCAGCTACTCGGGAGGCTAAGGCAGGAGAATCGGTTGAACCCAGGAAGCAGAGGTTACAGTAAGCCAAGATCACACCACTGCACTCCAGCCTGGCGACACAGCAACACTCCATCTCTTAAAAAAAAAAAGAAAAAAAGGAAAAAAGAAAGAATAATTTTTACTTTTTTGTTTTGAGACAGAGTTTCACTCTTGTTGCCCAGGCTGGAGTGAAGTGGCACGACCTTGGCTTACTGCAACCTCCATCCCCCAGGGTTCAAGCAATTCTCCTGCCTCAGCCTCCTGAGTAGCTAGGATGACAGGCACCCGCCACCATGCCTGGCTAATTTTTTTGTATTTTTAGTAGAGACAGGGTTTCCCCATTTTGGCCAAGCTGGTCTCGAACTCCTGACCTCAGGTGATCCACCTGCCTCAGCCTCCCAAAGTGGTGGGATTACAGACATGAGCCACCGCTCCCAGCCTACTTTTTACTTTTTTTCCCTCACATCAGATCATCAAATGGGTAAAGTGCTGACATCCACATGGTAACAAGGTTGGAGGGAGGCACATCTTACACATGACCATGAATACACAAAAGAATCTCTCTCTGTTTTTGAGACAAAGTCTTACTCTCTCATTCTGAGTGAAGTGCTGAAGAGCCATCATAACTCGCCGCAGCCTCAAACTCTTGTCCTCAAGCAATCCTTTCACCTTGGCTTCCCAAAATGCTTTACCTTTTTAAAAGTTGAAATGAGGCCGGGCGCGGTGGCTCAAGCCTGTAATCCCAGCACTTTGGGAGGCCGAGACGGGCGGATCACGAGGTCAGGAGATCGAGACCATCCTGGCTAACACGGTGAAACCCCGTCTCTACTAAAATACAAAAAACTAGCCGGGCGAGGTGGCGGGCGCCTGTAGTCCCAGCTACTCGGGAGGCTGAGGCAGGAGAATGGCGTAAACCCGGGAGGCGGAGCTTGCAGTGAGCTGAGATCCGGCCACTGCACTCCAGCCTGGGTGACAGAGCAAGACTCCGTCTCAAAAAAAAAAAAAAAGTTGAAATGGGCAGGGACACAGTGGCTCATGCCTGTAATCCCAGCACTCTGGGAGGCCAAGGCGCCAGATCCCTTGAGGCCAGGAGTTTGAGACCATCCTGGCCAACATGGTGAAACCCTGTCTCTACTAAAAATACAAAAATTAGCCAGGTATGGGGATGCACACCTTTGTCCCAGCTACTCGGGAGGCTAAAGCATGAAGATCACTTGAAGCTGGGAGGCGGAGGTTGCAGTGAGCTGAGATTGAGGCACTGCACTCCAGCCTGGCAACAGAGCAAGGCTCTGTCTCAAAAAAAATGTTTTTTAAGTTGAAATGATTCAAAAGAGTAATATTTTGGGGATATATGAAAATGCCATAAAATTCAAATTTCAGAGTCCACAAATAAAGTTGTTTTTTTTTTTTTTTTTTTTTTTTTTTTTT
>NW_016815820.1:1006527-1048434 GCF_001698545.2 Rhinopithecus bieti | reverse complement strand
TCTGCCACCACGTCTGGCTAATTTTTGTGTATTTTTAGTAGAGACGGGGTTTCACCGTATTAGCCAGGATGGTCTTGTTCTCCTGACCTTGTGATCCGCCCGCCTCGGCCTCCCAAAGTGCTGGGATTACAGGCCCGCGCCCGGCCTAAATAAAGTTTTATTGGAACACAACCACGCTCACTCATTTGAATATTGTCTACAGCTGCTTTCTTGACCAAACAGCAGAGTTAATTAGTTGCAGAAGAGATTATATGGCCTTCAACACCTGACATATTTGCTATCTGGCCCTTTACAGGAAAAGTTTGCCAACCCCTGTTCTAAGGTTTACAAAAGCATCTTTAGTTTATCAGTTTTCCTCCAAATAACCTTATATCACATCATGTAAAAGTTAGATACTTAAACTAGCGTATTTTCTTTTTGCCCCCATGCTTCGTGGTATTGTTATCATACCTTTTATTTCTACACATGTTATAAACCCCATAATACGTGGTTATTCTTTTTTCTTTAGGTAGTCGATGATCTTTTAAACAAAATTTTAAATGAGAAAAATATATTTTACATTTACTCACATATTTTCCATTTCTTGTTCTATTTATTCCTTTGTGTAGCTCCAAGTTTCCATCTGGTATCATGTTCCTTCTGCCTGAAAAAACTTTCTTTAACTTTTTTTTGTTTTGTTTTTTGTTTTTGAGACAGAGTCTCACTCTGTCCCCCAGGCTGGAATGCAGTAACGTGATATTGGCCCACTGCAACCTCCGCCTCCCAGGTTCAAGCAATTCTCCTGCCTCAGCCTCCCTAGTAGTTGGTATTACAGGCGCCTGCCACCATGCCCGGCTAATTTTTGTATTTAAGTAGAGATGGGGGTTTCACCATGTTGGACAGGCTGGTCTAGAACTCCTGACCTCAAGTGATCCACCCGCCTTGGCCTCCGAAAGTGTTGGGATTACAGGAGTGAGCCACCAGGTCTAGCCTCTTTAACATTCTTATAGTGTAGGTCGACTGATGGCGAAGTCTCTCATTCTTTGTGCGTGTGAAAAAGTCTTTATTTCACCATCATTTTAAAGATATTTTCACTTGGTTTAGAGATCTACGTTGAGAGTACTTTTTTTCTTCACAACTTAAAAAATTGTATTCTATTATCTTCTGGCTTACGTTGTCTCTGACAATAAGTCCATGATCATTGTTATCTTTGTCCCTCTATATGCAATGTCTCTTTTTCCCTCTGGCTTCTTTTAAGATTTTCTCATCATCTCTGATTTTCAGCAATTTGATTATAATGAATCTTGCTGTCATTTACTATCTTTACAGTTGGTATTGAGATTCTGGGATCTTTGAGTTTCTAGTTTTCATCAAAGTTGGAAAACTTTTGTTCATTATTTCTTCAAAAAATTTTCTGTTTTCCTGTTTCTCCTCTCTTTCTGGTCTTCAACTACAAGTATGTCAGAGCACTTGATATTATCCCGGGAATGACTGTGGCTCTGTTATGTTTTTGGTTATTTCTTTCCATGTTCTTCCTTTCAGAAACTTTCTGCTGATAATGTCTTCATATATCTTGACGTTTACTGATCTTTTTTTCTGTGATATTTCATCTGCTGTTAATCCCATCCATTCAAAATACATTCAAATTATATTTAGGGTCAGGCACATTGGCTCATGCCTGTAATCGCAGCATTTTGGGAGGCCAAGGCAGGTAGATCACCTGAGGTCAGGAGTTTGAGACCAGCTGGGCCAACATGGTGAAGCCCTGTCTCTACTAAAAATACAAAAATTACAAATACAAAAATTAGCCAGGCTTGGTGGCAGGCACCAGTAATCCTAGCTACTCAGGAGGCTGAGGCACGAGAATCACTTGAACCCGGGAGGCAGAAGTTTCAGTGAGCCAAGATCACACCACTGCACTTCAACCTGGGCTATGTTTTTTTAAAAAAATCTATATTTAGGCCGGGTGTGGTGGCTCAAGCTTGTAATCCCAGCACTTTGGGAGGCCAAGACGGGCAGATCATGAGGTCAGGAGATCGAGACCATCCTGGCTAACATGGTGAAACCCCGTCTCTACTAAAAAAATACAAAAAACTAGCCAGGCGTGGTGGCAGGTGCCTGTAGTCCCAGCTACTCAGGAGGCTGAGGCAGGAGAATGGTGTAAACCCAGGAGGCGGAGCCTGCAGTGAGCTGAGATCCGGCCACTGCACTCCAGCCTGGGTGACAGAGCGAGACTCCGTCTCAAAAAAAAAAAAAATCTATATTTAGATTTTGCGATTTTCATCTCAAATATAATTTCAATTTGTCAGTCTATGGTTGTTTCTTTGGAGGAATGTGCTTTTGTTTTCTTTTCTGGTGCTTTCCAGATTTTTCCCTTTGAATTTAACATTTTACAGTTTAAGTACAATGTGTCCAAGTATTATTTATTTGTATTAAACCTGTTTAGCTTGATGTGTTAGTTATAGAAAAATTTTGGCCAGTAATATTGCCTCTACCCCATTCTCTCTCCTTCTCCTTTTGGACTCCAGAAACACATATGACATAACTTTTATTGTGCTGCATATAATATTAATGGCATTTTTGTGTTCTCTATCCTTTTTCTGTCTATGCTACGATCAAAGTATTTTCTACTGACCTGTCTTCCAATTCACTAATTCCCTCTTCTGCTCTATCTAATCTGCCTTTAGTCCTGTGAAATAAATTCTCAATTTCAGTTAGTATATTTTTTTCCACTCTAGGACTCCACTTCATTCTTCATTTTTTATTAATTCCAATTATCTAGTGAAACTATCCAGCTTTTCATCTATTTTCTTACACAAAGTAATGATAATTAGTTCAAAACTCCAACTGTTAACTCCAGTATCTGGATCTCCTGTGAGGCTGTATTTTCTATGGTTTGCTTTTCTCTTGGTTTTCAGGTATTAGTCCAGTTTCTTCTTCACATGCATGTATTTTTTTTTTTCAATCCTTTCCAAGCCATAGTAGAATTTTTTTAACTTTGAAGCAGTCTCAAATGTACAGAAAGATCACAACTATAGTACAAAGAACATTTTTCCTGAAATCATTTGAGATTAAGTTGCCATCACCACTCAAACACTTCAATGTATAATTCCTATGAACAAGGACATCCTCCTAGATAACTATAAAACCACCATCAAAATCAGGAAATTAACACTGGTAGATTACTGCCAGCTAATCCACAGCAAAGACTCTATTCAAATTTCACCAGTGTGCCCAGTAATGTTTTTATGGCAAAAGGATTCAGCATAGAATCACATATTCCATTTAGTTCTCAGTTATCTCTGGTCTTTTAAAATCTGGAACAGTTCTTCAATCTGTTCTTAATTTCAATGACATTTTTATAGATTATGAGCCAGTTATTACCTAGAACGCCCCTTAATTTGTGCTCATTCAGTGTTTCTTCATTATTAGATTCAGGTTATGCATTGTGTGCAGGAATATCACAGAAGTGATTCTGTCTTTCTCACTGCATCCTATAGGTGGTACACGATTCTCAGTTATCCCATTGCTATTGATGTCCACTTTGGTCATTTGATTAAGGTGGTGTCTGCTAGTTTTCTCCACTGCAAAGTTACTGATTTTCTCTTTGTAATTAATAAGTATTTTGTGAAAAGGTGCTTTGAGAATATGTAAATAGCCCATTCCTCAACAAACATCCCACATATTCATTTATTTACAACAGTATAGAGTCACAGATTCCTATTTTATTCTGTAAGTTATAATCCATTGATATTATTACTTATTTTGATGCTCAAACTTTCCAGCTCCAGCCAGTGGAAGCCCCTTCTAGCTGGCTTCCATGTTGTTTTGACATGTCTCCATCGCTCATTTGAGCACTTTTCTTTTCTTTGTTTTAAACAGCTTTATTGAGGTATAATTCACATATGTTACAACTCACCAATTTAAAGTATACAATTCAACGATTTTAAGCATATTCACAGATATGTGCCACCGTCACCACAGTCAATTTTAGAACACTTTCATTATCTCTAAAACAAGCCTTGTAACCTTCAGCTATCATCCCCCTATGCTCCCACCCACTCCAGCCCCTGGCAGCTACTAATCTGCTTTCTATCTCTGTAGATTTCCTTATTCTACATAGTTAATATAAATGGAATCATACAATATGTAGTCTTTGGTAACTGGCTTCTTTCACTGAGCATAATGTTTTTGAGGTTTATCCAGGTTGTAGCATGTACAATTACTTCATTCTTTTTTATGGCTGAACAATATTCCATTGTAAGGCTGTACTACATTTTGTTTATCCATCCATTGCTGAGCATTTGGTTTGTTTCTAACTTGTGGCTACTATGAATAATGTTATAAAAATTCACATACAGGCATATCTCAGAGATATTGCCAGTTCAGTTCCAGACTGCCACAATAAAGCAAACATTGCAATAATGTGAGTCACACGAATACTTTGGTTTCCCAGTGCATATAATACTTTGGTTTGCCAGGCACAGCAGCTCACTCTTTTAATCCCAGCACTTTGGGAAACCAAGGCTGGCAGATCACTTGAGGCCGGGAGTTCGAGACCAGCCTGGCCAACATGGTGAAAACCCGTCTCTACTAAAAATAGAAAAATTAGCCAGGTGTGGTGATGTGCGCCGATCATCCCAGCTACTCAGGAGGCTGAGGCAGGACAATTGCTTGAACCCAGGAGGCGAAGGTTGCAGTGAGCCGAGATCGTGACGCTACACTCCAGCCTGGGCGACAGAATGAGACTCTGTCTCAAAAAAAAAAAAAAAAAGTTATGTGGGAGGATCACTTGAGCTCATGAAGTCAAGACCAACCTGGGCAACATAGTGAGAACTCATCTCTATTTAAAACCGAAAAAAAAGAAGAAAGAAAGCAAGAAAGAGAAAGAAAGATTATTGCTAAAAATTAAAATTAAAATTAAAAAAAAGTTAACAATGTTAACAATCAGCTGAGCCTTCAGCAAGTCATAATCTTTTTGCTGATGAAGAGTCTTACCTCCATGGTGATAGCTGCTGGCTGGTCAGGGTGGTGGCTGCTGAAGGTTGGGGTGGCTGTGGCAATTTCTTAAAATAAAACAACAACGAAGTTTGCTACATTGATTGACTCTTTCAAGAAAGATTTTTCTGTAGCATGTGATACTATTTGAAAGCATTTTACACCAGTAGAACTTCTTTCAAAATTGTAGTCAATTCTCTCAAACCCTGCTGCTGCTTTATCAGCTAAGTTTACGAAATATTCTAAATCCTTTGTTGTTGTTTCCACAATGTTCACAGCATCTTCACCAGGAATAGATTCCATCTCAAAAACCCACTTTCTTGGCTCATGCATAAGAAGCATTTCCTCATCTGTTCAAGTTTTATCATGAGATTGCAGCAATTCAGTCACATCATCAGGTTCCACTACCAATTCTAGTTCCTTGCTGTTTCTACATCTGCAGTTACTTCCTCCACTGAAGTATTGAATCCCTCAAAGTCAATTAGGATTGGAATCAACTTCTTCAAAACTCCTAT
This sequence comes from Rhinopithecus bieti, assembly GCF_001698545.2. NCBI lineage: Eukaryota > Metazoa > Chordata > Mammalia > Primates > Cercopithecidae > Rhinopithecus > Rhinopithecus bieti. Next base: position 1,042,942 of record NW_016815820.1, on the reverse strand, counting down.
TAATGTTAATGTTTTGAGCTTGTCCCATGAATCATAAATGTTCTCAATGGTATCTAAAATGGTGAATCCTTTCCAGAAGCTTTTCAATTTACCTTGCCCAGATCCAGTAGAGAAATCAGTATCTCTGGCATTTCCTATAGCTTTAGGAAATAAATTCCTTCAATAATAAGACTGAAGAGTCAAAATTACTCCTTGTTTTGTGGGCTGCAAGATGGATGCTATGTTTGCAGGCAGGAAAACAACATTAATCTCCATGTACATCTCCATCGGAGCTCTTGGGTGATCAGGTACATTGTCAATGAGCAGTAATATCTTGAAAGAAATCTTATTCTAAACAGTAGGTCTCAGCAGTGGGCTTAAAATATTCAGTAAACCATTCTGTAAACAGATGTGCTGTCATCCAGGCTTTGTTATTCAATTCCTAGACCACAGGCAAAGTAGATATAGCGTCATTCTTAACAAGCCTAGGGCTTGGGTTTTATTGTTTTTTGTTTTGAGACAGGGTCTTACTCTATTGTCCAGGCTGGTGTACAATGGTGTGATGTTGGCTTACTGCAACTTCTGCCTCTCAGGTTCAAGAGATCCTACCACCTCAACCTCCCCGGTAGCTGGGACTATAGGTGCAGGCCACCACACCCAGATAATTTTTGTATTTTTTGGTAGAGATGGGGTTTCACCGTGTTGGCCAGGCTGGTCTCAAACTCCTGACCTCAGGCGATCCGCCTGCCTTGGCCTTTCAAAGTGCTCGGTTTACAGGCACTGCACCCAGCCAACAACCCTAGGGTTTTTGCAAAGGTAAATGAGCATTGGCTTCAACTTAAAGTCATCGGCTGCGTTAGTTCCTAACAAGAGAGTCAGCCTGTCCTTTGAAGCTTTGAAACCAAGTATTGCCTTCTCCGCTCTAGCTATGAAAATCCTAGATGGCATCTTCTTCCAAGAGAAGGCTGTTTTATCTACATTGAAAGTCTGGGGACCAGTCGCAGTGGCTGATGCCTATAATCACAGCACTTTGGGAGGCCGAGGTAGGCCGATCATGAGGTCAAAAGATTGAGACCATCCTGGCCAACGTGGCGAAACAAATCCCACCTCTACTAAAAATACAAAAATTAGCTGGGCGAGGTGGCGTGCACCTGTAGTCCCAGCTACTCGGGAGGCTGAGGCAGGAGAATGGTGTAAACCCAGGAGGCAGAGGCTGCAGTGAGCCAAGATCTTACCACTGCACTCCAGCCTGACGACAGAGTGAGACTTTGTCTCAAAAAAAAAAAAAAAAAAAAGTCTGTTGTTTAGTGTAGCCACCTTCATCAATGATCTTAGCAAGATCTGAATAACTTGCTGCAGCTTCTCCATTAGCAGTTGCTGCTTCACCTTGTACTTTTATGTTTTGGAGACAGCTTATTTCCTTAAACCTCATGAACTAACCTCTGGTAACGTCTAACTTTTCTTCTGCAGCTTCCTCACTTCTCTCAGCCTTCATAGAATTGAAGAGGCCTTGCTCTGGATTAGGCTTTGGCTTAAGGGAATGTCGTGGTTGTTTGATCTTCTATCCAGACCACTAAATCTTTCTCTATATCAGCAGTGTAAGGCTATTTCAGTTTCTTATCATTCGTATATTCACAGAAGTAGTACTTTTAATTTTCTTCAAGAACTCTTTCTTTGCATTCACAACTTAGCTAACCATTTGGCACAAGAGGCCTAGCTGTTGGCCTGTCTCGGCTTTCAACATGCCTTTCTTAATGAGTTTAATAATTTTTAACTTTGATTTAAAGTGAGAGATGTGTGATTCTTCCTTTCACTTGAACATTTACAGGTTATTGTAAAGTTATTAACTGGCCTGATTTCAAGAGTGTTATGTCTCAGGAAACAGAGAGAGAGATGGAAAAATGGCTGGTTGATGGAGCAATCAGAACACATACAACACTGATTAAGCTTGCCATCTTCTATGGGCATGGTTCATGGAATTCCAAAACAATTGCAATAGTAGCATCAAAGATCACTGGCCACAGATCATCATAACAGATAGATACAATACTAATGAAAAAGTTCGAAATATTCTGAAAATTGCCAGAAATGACAGAGACACAAAGTAAGCACACGTTGTTGGAAAAATGAAGCCAATAGGCTTGCTCAAAGCAATGTTGGCGCTAACCTTCGATTTGTGAAAACTGCATTATCTGTGAAGCACACTAAAATGAAGTGTAATAAAACAAGGTAAACCTGCACAAGTTTTGTACAAACATATGTTTTCATTTCTCTTGGGTATCCTTAGGAATGGAATTGCTGGTTCCTGGGATCACTCTGTTTAATCATTTCTGAGCACTTTATTTTCTGGCACAAGAGGATTCAGGCTTATCTTGTACTTTCCCTGCCCTATCCCTATAATTAGCCATTTCGCCAAGGAGCCCTGGTTTCTTCCAGTGGACAGTGGTATTTAGACATTAAGACTTGGGTGCTATTGGCCGGGTAAGGTGGCTCACGCCTAGAATCCTAGCACTTTGGGGAGACTAAGGTAGGCAGATCACCTGAGGTCGGGAGTTCGAGACCAGCCCAACCAACATGGTGAGACCCTGTCTCTACTAAACATACAAAATTAGCCGGACGTGGTGGTGCATGCCTGTAATCCAAGCTACTCGGGATGCTGAGGCAGGAGAATCGCTTGAGCCCGGGAGGCGGAGGTTGAAGTGAGCCAAGGTCATGCCATTGCACTCCAGCCTGGGCAACAACAGTGATCCTTTCAAAAAAAAAAAAAAAAAAAAAAAAAAAACTTAGGGTGGCTATCAAAGCATGATGTAGGTCTGATTAAAAAAAAAAAAAAAAAAGGCTGATGCTAGCTACACTCATTATTATTAACGTGTCCTGGCTCCCAGGCCTCTCAATGGATAAAGCCGGGAAATATCTTATGTATACACATAAGTACATATATTGGACTCATCACACACAACATAAACAGCAATACATTACATGCATTTGCATCATATTATTTCTACACCTGCCTATTTGTTATTCTTGTTTGTGTAAGATGGGATCTCACCATGTTACCCAAGAGGTCTCAAAATGCCTGGCCTCAAGTGATCTCATCGCCTCCCAAGTGTTGGGATATGGCGTGAGCCACTCACCCAACCTCTAACATCTCTCCATGTATTACCTCCATCTCCATCCCGGTATGATACATGTAGACCAATCAGAGGTTCATTTCCTTCCCCCTTCCCCTTCCCTTTCCCCTTCCCCTTCCCTTCCTTTCCTTTCCTTTCCTTTCCTTTTGAGATAGGGTCTCACTCTCTCACCCAGGATGGAATGCAGTGGCCTGATCATGCCTCACCTCAGCTTTGACCTCTTGGGCTCAAGCGATCCTCCCACCTCAGCCTTCTGAGTAGCTGAGACTACAGGCATGTACCCCTGCATCCAGCACATTTTTTGTATTGTTTGTAGAGACGAGGTCTCACCACATTGCCCAGGCTGGTCTTGAACCCTTAGGCTCAAATGATCCGCCCATCCTGGCCTCCCACAGTGATGGAATTACAGGCACAAGCCCCTGCACCCAGGCTACTTTTCCATATTATAATCTTCTTTGCCGACAGTGAGAAACCTAGCTCACTTTTTCTCATTGAGTCAGTCCCACTGTATATAATTGTTCTGCAGTGGGCAGGTCCAGGCAAACCTGTCCCCAAAGGCTGAGGAAGCTGAGAGGCTAAAGAAAGAGGCTGACAAACCCAGTTCCTCAGAAAGAAACATTTAATAAGGAATTAAAAAAAGAAATCATGTCTGACATCAGCAAGCAAAATGGCGGATCCCCACACTGTTGCTCCCAACTCCAAGGCTTGTATACCCCAGGGCAGCAATGTTAAGACAGTTGAAATTGGCCCCTCGGGGAAAGGCAAAAATGCTATGTAATATGCCTAAGGGCAAGATTTAGTTAACAGTAGTTAAAGTAGAAATCTTAAAGGCCTCCCTGGAACTGGGGTTACTCAGAAGTCAACATGGCGGATTAGTATCCAAGATGGATTTGCTTTAACTTCCACGGCAACCGATATCCCATGCCCTCCACCCTACTCACACTCTCCTCAGCAATCTTGGGCTCTGACACCCTGCCCTGGGCCAGCCCACCACATGGATGCCTCTTTGTCTCTCAGACTCCAGCATGCCACCTCTCTCCCCACACGGAAGCCACCCTCAGCCTTCATGGGCTCCATCACTCTGCCTTGGGCCTCCCTACCCCCACCTCCCCTCATGGACGTGTTCCTCCACTCAACAGGCTCTGAGGTCCTACATCAAGCTCCTCCTGGATGCCCTGCCCACTCCTGCAGGAATACCCTTCTCATTCCCCCTGAATTCCCCTTCTTTGGGCTTGGTCACTACCCTGGTCAGAAGACCTCTTCACCTTTCTCATGACTTACTCTCCCTTGCTGAGCTGGGACCCAAGTGGACATCTTCCTTACCTTGCTTGGGTTTTGACATCCCACACTGGACTGCCCTCCCACTTGGATGTCCTCCTTTGCCCCTCTTTCTCCTGCTCTGGCCACCCCCCACATCGGAAACACCCTCCTCACTTCACTTGAGCTCCAGAACCATTTGCTGAGCCACTGCATCTCCCATCCACCCTATCCCTGGGGACCCCCGCTTGCTCCGGAGGGTCAGTTCAGTCTTCTGGACTGAATAGGAGGAAGAGGAGGAGGGGAAGAAGAGGAGGAGAAAGAAGAAGGAAAGGGAAGAAGAAGTAGAGAAGAAAGCGAAGGAGGAGAGGAGGAAGAAGGTGGGGAAGAAAGAGAAGAGGAGGAGGAGGAGGAAGGGGAAGAGAGCCGCCTGGCTAAATTTTGTGGAATGGTGGATGCTGCGGGTGACAGATTGTAGAGGCTGTGGCTGATATCATCTTCTTTCAGGGAGAATTTGATTGCCTTCTGGTAGCCAGACAGCATACAGGGAAGCCATCCTGATGCAGTGAAGCTGGTCTAGGTCCAGTTTGCCCTTATTCCTGGGTGTGGCTGTTTCCAGGGTCTCACCTGTAAGCCACATTGATGGAAGTAGAGACAGTGCTTGTAAAAAAATTGAGGCTGGGATGGGGAGGAGAGAGCTCAGAGGTGATTTGGGGGCTCAGGAGCGCAGGATGGTGGGGGACACTAGTGTGTGTTTGTGGGTGGATGGGAAGGAAGTTCAAGTCGGAGGTGAGGACAGCCCAAAGAGAACAGGGGACTGTGGGTGGTGGAGCAGGAGGATAGGGGAGCCTAGGGGAGAGCAGGGGTTGCGGGTAGGGGTGCGGGGAAGCCAGCAAGCTTGCTTGTTGGGGGTATGGGATTGTGGTAGGAACCTGCCTGCCTCCCTGTGGAGTATCTGGAGAGGGGCAGGGCAGCCGGGGTGGTGTGGGCAGATGGAGAAGGGATGCAGTGAGGGACTGGGGCTCAGGAGGAGGAGGGGGCCAAATGTGGGGAAGAGGCTCAGTGAAGGGAGGGACCCTTGGTGGGGAAAGAGCTCAGTGAGAAGAGCGGGAGGCATGATGGAGGCCTCATCTCTTTATCTAGCTGGGGCCATCTGAGAGCAGTGACCGCACCCCCATCCAACTCTGTCCCTCCCCCACAACATGGAGGCCCTAGCCCAGGACTTGCAGTGGGGAGTGAGGGGGCAGCCTCCAGTGCTTGTTCTTGTCCAAGGCTGGGGTGGGGAGCAATAAGCCCAGGCCCCAGACTTTCCGCCTCATGGTGGGTGTGGGTCAGTGAGGTTCCGCACCCACTGCCCGCCCCCCAACCCGGGGGCTGACACTTTTGCCCCTGGGTGCTGGTGCGTAGGAATGGAGGCAGGGAAGGGGCTGGGGGCTCACTCTCCCCTCCCTCCATGCACTGCAGGGGCAGGCAGCGGGACAGGCAGTCAGACTGGATTTGCTTCTCATTTGCTCTTGGCTCCTCTGGTGGAAAAATCGAAGCTCTCCCCCTGGTACTGCTGAGGCGGAGAGGGTGAGCGTGGCTGGGAGGCCGTCCTGGCAGGGAAGTCCAGGGGCAGGCGGGGCCTGGCTGGGGAGAGGCTGCCCCCTGCTCACACCCCCCTTCCCAGCCCCCTTGCTTCGACGTGGCTCTCCAGGCCCAGTGGGAAGTCCTGCCTCTGCTGAGGTGGAGGGGCCAGTCCAGGGAGGAGGTCAGACTGGGCTTGGGTTCAGCCTCAGGCTTGTAGCACCCTCCCTCCCTGGGCCTGTCTCTAGAGCGGTCTCCCAAGGGTGATTTAAAATCCCCCGAGGGTCCTCCAAGAAAGCGCTGTCAAGCTGCAGCAGGAGGGGGCTGAGTCAGACCTGTGACAGGCTTTCTCAGCATTCAGACTTGGCCTAAGTGGGAGGTGAGCTGTGTGCTAGGAGGGGAAGGTTCCACGGGCAGCTGCTGGATATTTCCTGAACATCCAGGGACACGAGAAGCCTTTTCTGTACATCATCCCATGTGGCCCTCACAGATACCCCAAGGTCAGTATTAGCCATCCCATTAAAAAAATTTTTTTTTAATACACAAGGTTTTGCTCTGTTGCCCAGGCTCCAGTGCAGTGCCGCAGTCATAATTCAAGGCACCCTCTAACTCTTAGGCTCAAGCAATCCTCCTGCCTCAGCCTCCCAAGTAGCTAAGACCACAGGCACAAGCCACCACACCTAGCTCATTTATTTTTGTGAAGAAGGGTCTCATTATGTTGTCCAGGCTAGTTTCAAATTCCTGGCCTCAAGTGATCCACCCACCTCGGCCTCCCAAAGTGCTGGGATTACAGGGGTGAGCCACCACACCTGGCTCCATCCCATTTTACAAGTGAGGGACTTGAGGTTCCATGAAGTCAGGTGCCCCACTCAAGGGGCTACACAGCCTCTATGTGGCAGGGCTGGGATTTGAACCCAGTTGTGTCTGGCTCTTTTCCAAACACTGGAAAAGCAGGCCTTTTCCCCTCCACACCAGGGCCCAGGAGCTCCTGAGGAGCTCCTGGGTAGGGCTGCCCCACAGGGAATCCAGGCGGTCTTTGGGCTCTGCGGCACAGTGGAGTGCCTCAGGAGATCTCCTCTCCACCTACCCTCCTCTTGTGAAGTTGGACCCACCCCCACCCCATTTTTTCAGAGGGCCCTCACCCCAGCCCTCCCCATCCCGGTGGAAAGAGGAGCCCAACCTCTTTCCCTCTGGAATCCGCTGCCTCGGCGGCTCTCTGATGGAGAGACCATCTGGAGTGCATTATGGGCAGAAGAGAAAGCCGAGAGCAGGAAAATGTGAGTTGGCCCCAGCAGCTCCCGTCTGCAGGGGGGCGGCGGGGGCTCAGCACTCTTCAGGGGATGCCTCCTGCTGCCTCCACCTCCCCAGTCCCTAGAAGGGGCAGATAAGAGATGTGCTCAGGAGAGGGTGGCCAGGAGAGGGCAGGGCCCAGGCTGCCAACACCTCTGCAGAGCCCAGTTTGAACCTGCTAATCTTGCCAACCTGCCCATTTCACAGAGGAGAAGACTGAGGTCCAGAGAGGGGGAGTAACTTCCCCAGGGCCACACAGCAAACCCTTTCACAAATATGCACGTCAGTGGGCACCAAAAGTCTCCAGTGTTGGGGGCAAGCAGAGTTAGCGCTGGGAGTGGGAAAGAAGTCAGGGTCAGCCTCCAGAGTAAAGTGAAGGCGCAAAGGCTGATGCAAACATCGAGGAATGCCTTCATTGTTTCGAGATCTCTCTTCCTGGCCTCCCAAGCCCACTCCCTGCCCCAAGTGCCACCCTTCCCTGGCGCCTGATCCCTGAGGACGTTGAGTCCTGGGGTGGGGGCCTCTGGGCTCTTCCTCTGGGTCCCAAGAGCCCCCTCCCCACTCCATGGCCCCAGCTCCAGACGTGGCAAGGCAAGCCAGAGTGAGGTTTCTCTACTCCCTCCCAAGTGCTGCGCTGGCGGCTCCCGAAATAAAAATCAAATGTGGGCTTGGCAAAGGGAGCGGGGTGGGAGAAGCAGCGGCAGCAGGGCTGGGGCTTCATTCTTTCCATTGTAACTTCACCTCCTAACCTCTGGCATTTTAATTATGTCTCCTACCCCCCTTGCTCTGCCTGGGCCAGGGGGTGAGCTCACCCTTTCCTCTAGCCTGGGAGGGGCAGCTGCTGCCTGGACCCCAGTTCCCGGCCTGCTTGGGCGGGGTGGGGGGGGAATCTGGGTGGGGCCACGCTGGGGGTGTCGGCCTCAGGCTCCCTCCAGCTTCTCCAGTCTCAGAGGGGCCTGGAGAGGGCCCAGCCCCCAGGGAGCAGGGTCGACACCTCAAGTTCCATATGCGAATCATTAGTCTTCACACCCACTGCTCCATTTAGTGGTGGCCACCGTCCTAAGACAAGGCAACGGCAGGCTCACCAGCCCATTCTATGGATGACTTAGCTGGGGCAAGAATAGCTCAGGCCTGATAATTTGCCTCATCTCTTTGAGTGTCCATTTTTTTCCAATGGTAAGTGATGGAAAGCATTATTTTGATACTAAAACATACAAGGACATAGCATGGGGTAGGAAGTAAAATGCCTGTGAATGTTCAAGGTAGAAAACAAATCCTTAAAGAAGATCTCGTGGGGCTGTCTGCAGGCAGGCCCCAGGGAGTAGCATCCTTCTCCTTGGCATGGCTGTGGATTGGAGTGAGATGCAGTCATATGTGTTTGTAACCAGTCTGTGCAGACCGAAGGCTGCTGTGGAAGATGCCAGTGGGTGCTGGGTGCTGGCAGACGGCCTTGGCCCACCCCAGGATGCAGAGGCCTTCTTCCCCTCCAAGGCCTACAGTGGGAGTCCTGCCGACTCTCTCCGTCTCCTGGGGAGGAAAACCTCCACAGGACAAGCAGCCTGCGTGGGGGTGGGGGCTGCCTCCACGGATAGTGCAGGCACAGGGCAACCTTGACTGTGAGCCCAGCGCCAGCACCCCAACCACCGCAACTGAGGCTTCATCTCCGTCCCCTGGGAGCTTCCCGACTGCACTGCCTTAGAGGCCCAGCCCCTCAAGGAAGCCCTCAGTTTTCTTCTCTCTTGCCCTCCCAGTCTCCCTGAATGCATGTTCCATCAGCAAACTCTGCCTCAGGCCTTGCTATGGCCTCTGCTGCAGTGGAACTTCTAGATAAAGAGGGTGAAGTCCTATTTACCATGCTAGGTGCTGTGATGGGGAAGATTAAGGTGACAGAAGCTCCTGGAAGGGGACTCCTGACCCAACCTCGGGTGTGAAGAGCATAGAGAAGGCTTCCCAGAGTGAGGAGTGACCAGCAGGAGCCCAGGAGGAAGAGCATGGAGGGCGGAGGGAGCAGCATCTGCAAGTCCCAGAGGTGACAACGTGCCTAGGGCAGGGCCATGGGAGCATCAGGCCTGGAGGGAGCAGCCAGGACCCCGGGAGCTGCGCAAGCTGTTAGGGTGCATCTTAGGAAGATTTCTGGGCAGGCTGTGGAGGATGAGTTGGAAGGTGCTCAGAATGGAGGTGGGGTGGCCTCCTAGAAGGCTGCCACAGAGGCCCAGGTGAGAGGTGATGGTGGCCAGGCCCAGTCCAGTGGCAGCCAGGTGGAAAGAGGTGGCCAAACTGATAAGAGATTTAAAAGGCAGAAGCCAGAGGACTTGGTGACTGATGGGCAGAAGGATGGGGGCCAGTGATCTGCTCAGGCTGGTTCCTGGGCTTCTGATGAATGAATGAATGAATGAATGAATGAATGAATGAATGAATGAACGAACGAACTGGGAAAAGCACTAGATCTGAAAGCCCCAGGTTTCAGTTTGACCATCCGGCTAGGAGTTTGCTGCTGCACTTGCGTTTGGTATACCTGCAGGGCATCCAAGTGGAGGTGCCCATGAGACAGCTGGATGCATGGAGGTGCCCTGGAGAAGGTGGAGAGAGAGGAAGCTGGCACAGCCTGCAAAGAAGCCAGAGAATGATTAGCCAGAGCCCCTGAAGCCTCACAGGAGGAGGTCTTAAACAAGGCACAGCCAACAGTGCCAATGGCTAGAGATGAAGCAGGTGAGGCCCAAGAAGGGACATGTGTTCAAGGGACCCAGAGGCTTCTCTCTGTCCCCAGTCTTTCCTTCTGTCTGTCCCCAGCCTTTGCCCACCCCTCTACGCCCCCTCCCCTGGGCTTTCTCCTATAGTACTCTTCCTCTTGATCTCCTCCTCGTCTCTCAGAACAGAAGGCTCGACATCTTTCTAAGGGAAACTTTGTGCTACCCTACCCAACTGGGGTCCTGGTTGCCCTCCCTGGCTTCTCTCTTTTTTTTTTTTTTTTTTTGAGACGGAGTCTTGCTCTGTCGCCCAGGCTGGAATGCCGGGGCGCTATCTCGGCTCACTGCAAGCTCCACCTCCTGGGCTCCACCTCCTGGGCTCAAGCCATTCTCCAGCCTCAGCCTCCCGAGTAGCTGGGACTATAGGCGTCTGCCACCACACCCGGCTAATTTTTTGTATTTTTAGTAGAGACAAGGTTTCACCATGTTAGCCAGGATGGTCTCGATCTCCTGACCTCGTGATCCGCCCGCCTCGGCCTCCCAAAGTGCTGGGATTACAAGCATGAGCCACCGTGTCCGGCCCCTCCCTGGCTTCTGAAATCACCCCCCACACCCCCAAAAACCACCACATACACCTTTCACCATAGAGCACTGGCTGCCCTGGTGTCAGCCCCAGTTCCCACCTCCAGCACTTCCAGAAGCTGGGGCAGAGAGGAGCACACACGACCACCTGCCTACTGGGCAGCTCACACTTCCTCCAATGGAGCCACCTCAAGGTACTGGCCTCCAGGGCAACTGCAGGCAATCCTGGCTCCCAGGGCCTTATGGACTAAAATGGAGAGAAGCCATGACCCCAGCAGGCCTATGCAGACAAAGTGAGAGAATAGGCCCAGAGAAAAAGCTACGGACATTTAGATCCAGTGGAGGGACATGAGCAGGCTTCCTGGAGATGACTCTGCATAGGGCCTTGAAGGACTGGCAGGATTAAGTCATGTGGCAATGGGAGCAAAGGCAGTTGCAGGAGGAGGGAGTGTAGTGAGGAAAGGGGTGGAGGTGGGAACTGGGGCTGACACCGGGGCAGCCAGTACTCATAGCAGCTGGTGGCTGAAGAGTGTGGCCAGAGGGGTGGGAGGCGGCAAGGTGGAGGGTCACATCACACAGGCTGGAATGCGGAAGGACTTTAGAGTTTGTCCACTGCTGCCTCTTGACGTGTGGCTTTCAGATCTGGTGCTGTTTCCCAGTTCATTCATTCATTCATTCGTTCAGGAAATATTGCCCGCTTGGTGCTAGGCAAGTGCCGAAGATGCTGTGAGAGGCAGCTAGAAGGCCCTGCTGTCACAGATCTTAAGTTCCAGGAAGACACACAGATACAGAGTCATGAACAAGTAAAGACTAAAAATTAATATCATGGTGGGGGCTGCCATCATGACTGGCCACTCTGAAGGCTGGGCTTGTGTCCTGTCTCCCCTCAGACTGAGGGCACCCTGAGGGCAGAGCCTGTGCCCCCTCCATCAGACAAAGGTAGAACCAGCTTCTCCATTGGGCTGGAAGCACCCTGAGGCTCAGGGAAAGGCATGGAGCATCTGGGAGCAAGAGCTGAGGTGTCCTAGAAACCTCCCAGGAACGGACCCAGGCATAGAAGTTGGCAGGCAACGGGGGAAGGACTCCCTTCCCAGCCACGCCAAATGTGGGAGGGCTTCCCTCTCCTCCTCCCCATCTAGCCCTCGACCCTATTAAACCTTTAAATTAACTTCAGCTCCACCCCGAGCTAGAAAGAGTGCCCCAAAATAAATCCTAAATTACATGCTGCTTGGGGGCAACCATAGTTCTCCTTCCTCCCTCTCCAGCAAGCAGACCCGCCCGACACCATGCTGGGGGGGCTCCCCCAAAATGGGCTATTTATACAGTTCCTGCTCCCCTGTTCGCTCTCTGGCCCTGTTGTCCTTGGGTGAGGCCAAAGCGGGCTATACAGCTCTCCTGGGAGGATAAAGGGAGCTTTGCCAGGGTCTGACTGGCTGTGGGGGATATAATTTCTAGTCCAAACTAGGATACTGTGGGGTGCTTGTAGCAATTACATCCAGGCAATGGCATAGATCTGAACTGTCCTGGGCACACGGGGTAGCTGGTCACCCAGCGATGGGGCTCAGACTCCAGCCTCTCAGCCACCCAGAGCATTGCCTTCTTGGGGATGAGAGAGAGAGAAAAAAGAGAGAGAGAGAAGAGAGAGAGAGAGAGATCTGCCTTCATCCCCGTTGCTGAGACAAGCAGTTCTGAATATGGGGGCACTGGGGCTCCCGTACCACCTGGCAAGGCAGAATAGGCTCTGGCTTCAAGGACTCCCAGACACAGAGAGGTCCTGTAGGAGGGTCTGGGCAAAGAAGTAGGGAGCCGGATGTGGCTGTTTTGAGACCACGGGCTTGGGTCAGGGGCCTCCCTCTCCCTGGACAAAGCCACCTTCCATTCTGGGAAGCTGGCCCCAGATACTGGATCTGCTCCCCTTGGGGGAAAAGAGAGAGGGGAGGGAAACTGCAGGAAAGGAGAAAAGGGAGAAGAGAGTGGGAGATAGAGAAAGACAGGCACACACAGAGAGGCGGCAGAGTAAAGGACAGAGACAGGAACAGAGGTGAGCAATGACGGAGGGAGGGAGAGTGGGGAGGGGGCACTTCCAGAGCCCCAGGATGGCAGCACCCCCTTCCTACCCACAGGGTCCGCTCTCCCTGCTCGGAGCCCCAGCGCAGTGAAGTGGGGGCAGGGCCTCTGGCCTGCCAGCTGCCCAGGAGGACACCTTCCTGCTCCTCCACTGCCTCCCTCCTCAGGACCAGCAGTGGGTGGCTGGGCCCAGAGGTCTGCTCCCTGGCTACCGGCGGGCTCAGGTGTCGGCAGAGCATCCTCCTGCTCTCTGCCATCCCTTGCACACCCCTCTATTTCAGGCAGCCTGGCCCCTGCTCAGTGCCCTGCCCAGAAGCCTGTTCTTCGGCCTGCAGACCTGGCTCTCCCAGGTCCAGCCTCTACCTGCCCACTCCTCCCATCCCCTCGAGGGGGCTTTACTTCAGGGGGTTGGAGCTAGGGCTCCTCCTCCCTGTGAGGTTGCCCTGGGGGTAGGAGCCTGGAGGGGTGTCAGAGGCAGGGCTGAGGAATCGGAGGCTCCTCTCATTCTGAGTCAGATACAGGGAGGGGAGGGTGGAGGGGGCGGCAAGGAGGTGGACCGAGAACAAGCCAGCCACAGTGATGTCCAGGGAATGGGGCAGGGCTGGGTGGCAGCATCGCAGTGTCTGGAGGGCCAGGTACACATCCAAGTGCACACCGTCATGCAGTGATTTAGAGATGTGGCTCAATCTTTGCGGGCTTCAGCCTTGGATTGTGAACAGAGGGGACGCACAGCACAGGACCAGCTGACCAGATCCCAGCCACCGCTTGTTTGCACTCACAAGTAAATTGATGCTGAGAACCTGGTGCAGAGGGCTGGTGGTGTGTGAGTGTGAGTGTGTGTGCGTGTTGGGCGAAAAACAGATGATTCAACCAGTGTCACCCAAGAGGGGCAAGGATCCCGCAGCACTGGGAGAGGGTCACAAAAGCCTTCCTCACCTTCGAGGAGGCGACATGCTGTCTTCCCAGTCCAACTTGATTATCTGTCTGCTCAGCAGCCCCATGACCCCCACCTCCCAAGAAAACACTGTTTATGGGGCCTGGGGCATCAGGCCTGTCATTTAGCTGGAGGAGGCAACCCAAGCCGCAACTGGGAGCTGAGCCCTGTGTGGAGAAGCAGTGCCCAGCCTTAGGCAGGCACCAGCCCAGACACTTAGCGCCCTGTTTACCCTGGCAAGGGTGGCTGGCACAGGTGGGCCTCTCCAGGGAGCAACTGGTGGCCCTGCCAGCAGACCCCCCTGCAGGCCAGAGAGGAGGCCAGGACAGCAGCTCTCCGGTGTGGGGAGTGAAGCACCTTGCCCACTGTACACCCTGTGCTGCAGTTTGCAGGGTGCCAGCCTCTGAAGCTCAGGAGTCTCCCAGCTGCCCTGCAAGGGAGACCATATGGCCCAGGGCCCAGCAGAAGAAACCACAGCTCCAGGATGCTGGACACTGGTCCCCAAGGCTCCCCAGAGGAGGCTGAAGGAAGCCCCAGGTCTTTGGGGTCCTGATCTGGTAGGCCCAGATGCCACTCAACTCCCCAGGTTTGTGGGACCCACCTTCTGCCTCCAAGGGCACATGTAACTTGGCATAAACATACACTCTTCCCCGCCACAGCCCTTCACTACACAGTTGCTGTCCCCACAGTCCTTCTCTATCACACAGATGGTATAGAACATGCTCCTGCACCCTGCCACACCCAACATACACATCATCATTCAGCACCCAGCTCACCAACACAGCTGACGCACCAGACACACAGTGCTCACCCAACACAGCTCCTTCCCCACCCGTGTAACCTCCACTCCAGCAGCGAGGTCACATTTGCTTGCACACGCGTGCACCCACCCACACACACACACACACACAGTCCTCTGAACAAATACACTCTTCCCACAGTGACACACTTGCAAGTGGGCCCAAGTAGGGGGCACCATTTTAGTCCTGGGCTTCACCCTGCCCCTCCCACTCTCCGTCCTCTCTCCCACTCTGGGTCCTCCTCCAACCTCCTCTGCCTGCCTTCCACTTTCTCCCTTTCTCTCTCCTAGCTGAGCCCCTGGCCCTGAGGTCTCTTTCCCAGCACATATGGTGGGACACTTGGGGCCACACATCTGGGCAGCTCCCAGCAGCTATTAAATACCATTTTGCCTGCCTTTGGGGTTTTGAGGGGCTGCAGGTTCCGGAGGACAGGAGGCAGCAGCTGGCAGCTGCTCAGGGCCTCACATCCCCCTGCTCACCATCTCCCCATGCACCGCCCACCCCTCCCCATTCTGGGTTGAGTCATCCCCACATCTGGAACCTCTGCACATCTGGAAGAGCTGAAGCCTGTGCAAGCAGCTCCACGTAGACACCCCCTCCCCCCTACTCCATCTCAGCCCCATCCCTGCTAGCAGTTGGGGTCCAGCATCCCCCACCTGGAGCAGGACCTCGGTCACCTAGCAGCAGGCACCCCTGGGCCAGCCTTGGGAACCAGGATTGCCCACAGGCCTCTCCCCGGTAGCAGTAACAGTGGCATCTTGGTGCCCACCGCAGTAAGCAGGCAGGGCAGTGCTGGTCTTGGAGGAGGCCAGGCCCAAGGCTGGGGGAGGCAGGAGAGCCGGGCGGGAAGGAGGCAGTGGTTTGGCCCAGCAGGCAGAGGGAGTTTATCCTGGCACCGGGCCCTGAAGCCAAACATCCTCCACGAACCTCGCAGACACATCAAAGCCCGCATGGAAGGGGCCCTTCCGTAGAGGAAACCTACAATCCTGGAGGCCTGACAACCTGACTCCAGGCACAGGACCACCCTGTCCCACTCGGCAATCCAGGCTCAGGCTGGGCACAGCTGCCTGGAGGGGACGGGCAGAAGAGGACATTTCTACCCAGAGGCCCTGTCCCTTCACCCCACCCGTTCAGTGCTGTCACAGAGTGGGGTTTTACCCCCAGGAGGGGGCAGAGTTGGCACCAGATTTAGCTTTAGCCCCTAGTACAGGAGTCCCTCCCAAACTGCCCCCTCCCCACCCTCCAGGCAGGGAAGGCTGATGGGGAGGGGCTCACTTTGTGCGCCAGCCTTTCAGCCCCAGCCTGGGAGAGAAATCGTGCTCAGTTGTGGAGGCAGCCAGCTTCCTCCCCCAGGCTCTGATGTCCTGCAAAAGACCCCTCCACATGGACAAGAGGGAAATGGAGAGGGCAGGGGGTTAGGGTTTGGGAGAAAAACCAAGCTTCGAAAAGTAGAAGCTGAAGTGGAATCAGAATGCAAGAACTGGGCTACAAGCCACAGGGCCTCTCTCTGGGGGAACAGCTGGGGCTGGAGGAGGAAGAGGGGTTGTGAGGCGCTAACAAGGGAGAGAGGAGGTGCTAACAGGGCCACTGGGGTGAGGGGATCCTGAAGCCAGCCCCCTAAAGGCTGGCCCGGAGATAAGGAAGCCAGGCACTGGCAGTGGGGTAAGGGGTGTAAGTGGGAGCTGCCAATCAACACAGGAGGCTGGGATGCTCTGCATGCACACACGTGCACATAATATACATACATGCACACATGCAGCTCCCACACAACCAAAGCCAAGTCTGTCTTCAGCTGGGAGCCAGATGATGTGGCTGCTTAGAGGAGCTACGATTTGAGGAAGAATGTGATCTCTGCCTGCCTGAGTCCCTCCCCACTGCTCACATTCATTCTCTGCCTTTACAGCTTCAGACGTCTTCTCAGGCTGTGCCTGGGCCCCACTCTAGTCTGAGCCCCCAGACCATGAAAGGGCTCCCCTTCCCATGGCTGTCCTGAATCCGCAGCTCCTTTGGATCTGAAAAGTTCTTCTAGGTCTAACTACAGCCCCAGTAACATTTGGGTCAGAAACAAAGGAACCCACAAACAGGGTGCAGGAGAACCCTCTTTTCAGGAGCCAACAAGAACAGAGCTAGAAAGTGAGGATCCCAAATTCCTTTCTTCCCTCTGGCTACAGGATCCGGTCTCAGAGAGTAGACAGTGAGGGTAGGTGTCAGACTGGGGCTGCAGACTGAAGGAGGGGGCCCCAGAGGAAGGAAGCCAGGCATGGGGGCTCTCAAGACCCTCGCCCTAGTCTTAGCTCAGCCTCTCCTGCCCAAGCCTTCATGGCTCTGCTCCATCTGCCACCCCGGAAGCCAAAGCCCATCAGCTCAACCTTCCCCTGACCCTCCCCACCCGACACCCATCCCGACTCTTTGAGGTGTTTTCCTTTCCACCCCGGCCTGCACCCCAGAAACCTATACTTTGGAAGGATAATGGCTCCCAAATGGCGTTTTTGTCTCTGCTAAGCCTCCGGGAAAGTGAGCATCAGTGAGTCCCTCCAACCTGCTCATCGGGATAATAAGCGCCCTGCACTGTTAATTCTCAGGTGGTTTGCCCTCCCTCCACCCTCCAGGCCCACAGGTTCACGGCTCAGACTTGGAGCTGACTCCAGAAGTGATCTCCACCCCCATGCCCATCACCCCAAGAATGGGAAAGGGGCTGGTGGGCTTCAATTTCCAAAAAAAAGAAAAAAAAAAAAAATGTTGGAAAGGGAACTGAGGTCCCCGTCCCATGGCCAAGAAGTCCTATCATTGGACTCTGCCTCCTCCAGGAAAGCGGACCGTAAGCCAAGCTTTCCTTGCTACACCCCCTTAGGATTTGCTCAATCCCTAGGGAGCCATCGTCCTCACTTGCTGAGCGAGGAGTCACAAATTTGAGCACACCCTTTGGAGGGGGTGCAGGAAGCAGAAGAGGTGGATTCCCCAAACCACACAGCCAGTGTGGTGGGGAGCCCAGTCAGTCTGGACTCCTCCCACCCCATCCACGAGTCCTTCACCAAGGACTTTGGAAATGAATTCCCTATCCACTTGGAGAAATCTGGCCCCTGACCCAGGAAGGCCCCTAACCAGCTTGGATTCAATGACAACAGAGCCAGTGTTTACTTGGAACAAAGCACCAGGGGGAAATGCATGCTGAATCAGAGCTGGCCAGCCCCCGCAGCAGCCGGGTGGGAGCATTAGGACATGTCCACACATCTTCAATGGAAAACGGCCAAGGGCTGTCAGAGAGGCCCAGGGAAGAGGCCTGGGTAGGGGCAAGCAGAGAGCAGACAATCACTTGTTGAAGGAAGATCCAAGTCCAGGTAGGCTTTCTGGAGGAGGTGGCATTTGGGCTGAGCTTTAAAGGATGGGGAAGAATGTGTTCGGTTTCTGGGAGGGATTTGGGGAAGAAACTAGGTGGAAAAAACTGCCTGGGCAGAGGCAAGGAGAGAAGCAGAAAGAGTAAGAGGAGGGGATGGAGAACACGGCAGGGGTGGGGGTCAGGTAGGGACTGGTTATGGGAGACCCTGAAGGTCTCTCTGGGATGGGACTTTATTCAGGTGGCAGTAGCGAGCCTCTGAAGATTAGGGAGCAAGAGAGCGACATGCCCAACATGGTCTGTCCCTCTTTGGCAATGAGGAGACCAAGCTAGAGGCCTTGTTGAATATGGCTATGAGAGTCCTGACGAGCCAGGTTGCACAGGAGGCCAATGGCAGTGGGGATAAAGGGAGAGGACGCCTGTGACAGGCACAGCTCCGCTCTCCATGGGCTCTCAGCCCATGTGGAGAGGCAGGCCTCTTCTGTGAAGTAGACCCAGGCAGTGCTCAGTGGGCTGTGCGGGAGTAGAAAGGGGGAACAAACTGGGAGTGGAGGGAATCACATATCCAGTCCCAGCACTACGGTCAGGAGTAGTCGGCACCTGGGCATCCTCTGGGATCTGTCACCAGCCCCACCTTCTCAGGCCTGACTGGCCCTTAGTGGGGCCCAGTGGACAGCCGGGGGTTTAGTGAGCAAGGTGTCCTGGGGAAACGGGCTGGATGCTGCAGCCCGTCCAGGGGAGTGAGCAGTCTGACAGCAGCGAGACCCTGCACTCCTTGGCACCCCACTCTGCCTCCATGTGAAATGCAGAGAAGGAAGTGTGGGCCCCTTGTCTCTGCCAGGAATGACAGCTAGCATTTATTTGCCATTACTGAATGCCAGACACTGAGCGGCCTATTTCATCCTTATCATGGCCTGTGTGATGAAGGAGGTGCTGTTATCCGGCTCCTGCCTCTCCTTCCTGTTGAGAGAGACCCAGAGAAGTTCCATTTCTCGTCTAAGGTCACACAGCACAACATATTCAGTGGCACACTGACTAACATGACACAATACTGCCCCTACAGGCAGAGCTGGTCTAGAGCAGAGCATTCTGCTGGCTTTGAAAAGAGATCCCAGCCCAGTGCCATCAGCCATTACAGATATTAGTGTCCACCAAAGTATGGGGGTGGAGGGGACTGCCAAGTAAAACAGAATTCAGCCTGTCTCTTCTCCTTCACCCAGGCCTGGCCCCCTGGGCTGGGCTAAGCCAGGCTGGGCAAGGCCACCCACCCTGAGTGATCCTCCATCCGGAGCAGTGGAGCAGGGCTCCCGAGGCCCGAGGTGAGTCCCACCTGTGCTGGGCGTGGCATCTCCAGCACCGCTTCATTCTGATCCTGACTCAGCCCCTCCTGTCCTGTGCGATCTGGCCTTCCCGCCCTCCAGGGCCCGGTTGCCTCCTCTGAGAAGGGCATAAGTGGGCCGGCTGGCCTCGGAGGCCCCTCCTTCCAGCTGGGCCCCGGCAGGATGCACAATCAGCTCATTCTTTAGTGAATGCACTGGGGGGCCCAGCGAGCGCTTATGAAGACGTTTCGAAGTGGCTGCTCTTGGGAAACCCCAGATGGAATTTGGCATTGAATTTAGGGGGCCGCTGACTGCATGAGGCCTCTGGGTTTCCATGCTCGTGTATGCCTGAGCACCTGCATACACTGCCCTCCTGGTGCCAGATGACGCGCCGAACAGAAGATGCTGGCCTTGTCCAGGACCCTCCTTCCTCTAGAACAGCCCCTCCCTCTCTGCTCAGTCTAGTGGGGTCCATGGTGCTCCCACCCCCTTCTGACCTCACCCACCAAGAATCCTAGGGCCCTGTGGCCATGATGAATGCTAATAGGCCCTGGTGTTCTTGGCCTGGCCTGGGGCCACCCACCTCCAGGCTCCTCGTCTGGTCCCCATCTGCAGGAAGGAACACAGGGCCTTTGGTGTCATGGAAGGAACTGGGGGCCCAGCCGAGGGGCTCGAGAGCCCTTCAGACTCTGCCTGGTGAGTCAAGTGCTAGGGACCTCACTTCTCCAATGGAAGATGTGGGGTGGGGGTGGAGTTTGTTCCTATGACATTGTAGGGATGTGGATAGCATTGGCAGATTTTGTTTTGCTTTGTTTTTTTTTTAGAGCCAGGGTGGTGCTCTGTCACCCAGGCTGGAATGTAGTGGTGTGATCTCAGCTCACTGCAGCTTTGAACTCCTAGGCTCAAGTGATCCTCCCAACTCAACCTCCAGAGTAACTGGGACTGCAGGTACATGCCACCACACTGGCTTAATTGCTTTTCTTTTCTTTGTTTGCAGAGACAGGGTCTCGCTATGTTGCCCAGGCTGGTTTCAAACCCCTGGGCTCAAGTGATCTTCCCACCTCGGCCTCTCAAAGTGCTGGGGTTATAGACGTGAGCCACTGTGCCTGGCCTGGTTGCCAGTTTTAACAAAGAAAAATACAGAACATCCAGTTAAATGTGAATTTCAGATAGAAAAGTAAATTTTAGCATAAGTATGTCTCAAATATCGCTTGGGCCCAGGCGTGGTGGCTCATACCTTTAATCCCAGCACTTTAGGAGGCCGAGGTGGGCGGATTACTTGAGGCCAGGAGTTGGAGACCAGCCTGGCCAACAAGGTAAAACCCTGTCTCTACTAAAAATACAAAAAATTAGCTGGACATAGTGGCACATGCCTGTAATCCCAGCTACTTGGGAGGCTGAAGCGTGAGAATAGCTTGAATCTGGGAGGTGGAGGTTGCAGTGATCTCACACCACTCCACTCCAGTCTCGGTTCTAAAAAAAAAAAAAAATATATATATATATATATATAGAGAGAGAGAGAGAGAGAGAGAGAGAGCGCATGGGACATAATTATACTAAAAGAAAATTATTCATTGTTTATCTGAAATTTGGATTTACCTAGGCCTCCTGTCTCTTGTCCGGCAACCCTAGATCTGGATCAGGTTGATGCCAGAGACCCAAAGAGCAACCATGCCAGCCTCCTCCCCCTCCTCCTGCCCCTCTTCAGGGCACTGGTGCCTGCCTAGTTCCCTCATCCCCACCCTGCTGGCCCCCCATATCTGTCCCATGAGTTCCCACATGCCCTTTTCAGCACCCTCATCACCCCCCAGGGTATCTTCCTCCTCTGAGCTCAACCATTTTCTCATTTTCTTCTCCCATAAGGGCCACACCTCTGTAGGGCTCCCAGCCTGGGCAGGATAACAGGGAGTGTGGCGTAGAGACCCCAGCCCTTACTGGTGCAGCGGGGCCTGGGTGGGAATAAAAAGAACCCTAGAAGCCCAAGCTGGCAACGACTCAAAAGGCGGAGGCTCCAGCACTCTCAGGACTAGGTCTCCCTGCCAAGGTCTACCTGCAGGGGAGGAGGGGAGAGGGCGGCCCCTTCCCTTCTCCAACCTCACAGTCACTTCAAATACAGAGGGGCCAGATCACAATACCCCTCGGATCAGGAGACTGGAAGATTATCTTCTTAAGGGCCGACAAGGGCTAGGAGGTAATGGGAAATAGACAGGGAAAGGGAGAGAGAGAGCAGGGAGACAGCATAAGAAACAGACCGAGAGACTAGGGGTGCAGCACCAAACGACGGACAAGGAGAAGGGACCAGAGAAATCGAGGAAAAACAGACGCCTCCGCCGAGGCAGACAGAGGTGAACAGAGAGAGGAGAAACAGACGGGAGAACAGAGGGAAAGGCTGGGAACTCGAGGGAAACTGGGTGCAGACAGATGGGGAGAAACTGAAGCAGAAAAACAGAGACTGGGAGAAACCGTGAAAGACACAGAGGGGTTAAATGTAAGTCAGAGAACATGGACTGAGAGAGATGAGGGAGAAGGGTGAGATGCAGACACAAGGAAAGAGAAGAAATGTCCCCGACGTCGGGGGTGTTTTTCAGGGGTCAGGACAGATGGGCGACACAGCAGGAGGCGCTCAAGGACATGACGTTGAGCCTCTCAGAGTCCCCCTTCCCCGGGCCAGGGAGCAGCGCCCCACGTTCCATCGCCCTCTCGCCCCCTCCCGCGGTCCTGGCTGCACCGCTCCTGTCCCGCCCTCGCCCAGCGCCCCCAGCCCACTAGCCCCGGCCGCGCCCCTCCCGGCTCCCGGGGACACCCGCGCTGGGCGACGCTGCCACCTGCCGGCCCCTCCCGGAAGTTCTGAGCCTGGAGTGCTGGAGGCGGCGGCCGCAGGGGGCTCGGAATCCGGCCCCTCCGCACTGAGGAGGCCTCCGCGGGGTCTTTCCAGGAATCTGGATGGGCCTGCTCGCCCGCGCCCCGGCGGGCCTGGCAAAGGACCAGCCCCAGCTGCGGATCCCGGGGCAGTCTAAACCCTGGGACCTTGAGTTCCCGTTTTGTCAATGGGAGGAAATGCACCAACACCTCCCGTAGGATTTCAAGAGGGAGGGCACACGAAGGTACCCATGTTGTGCTCCTGGTCTTGCTTTCTCGACCTGGAAATCTCAGGTCACTCTGAAATCAGCCAGGCTACCCCCTCCCTCCTTTTTTGTCCAAAACGCAATGGGGTGATATCCCCCAACCATAACACCTCGAAATCTACCCTAGAACCTTCGCCTTCCCCTCCCTCAACCTCTGCCCCCATGACTTCTCACCAGACCCAGCAGTCCAGATGAGAAGGGTCTTCCACGTCCCCCTCCCACTCCTGCCGGTCCCGGCACCCCTCCCTGGAGTCCGGGGCACTTAAGAGTGGAGGAGTTGGGGGTTAGGAAGGCCCAGCTCAGCGGTGTGGAGTTGACCCCACCTCTTTTTAAATTTAGGTTATTTATTTATTTATTTATTTATTTATTTTGAGATGGAGTCTCACTCCATCGCCCAGGCTGGAGTGCACTGGCGCGATCTCGGCTCACTGCAACCTCTGCTTCTCGCGTTCAAGCGATTCTCCTGCCTCAGGCTCCTGAGTAGCTGGGATTACAGGCACCCGCCACCACGCCCGGCTAAATTTTTTATTTTTAGTGGAGAAGGGGTTTCACCACGTAGGCCAAGCTGGTCGCGAACTCCTGACCTGAAGTGATCTGCCCGCCTCGGCCTCCCAAGGCGAGTATTACCTAGTATTACCAGCGTGAGCTGCGCCCGGACGTAGAAGAGATTAACAGAAAAATCCGTTAACCTCTTCTACCTCCCAATTCCCAAAACCCAACCGAGACCTCTGCGCCTCCCTTCCTCCTCCCAGCCCCTCCCTGCCCCGAGTCCGCCTCTCCCGGTGCAGCTCCGCCCCCATCCCGAGGCGGGGCCCCATAGATGGAGAGAAGTGGGAGAGGTCGGAGCCCCGCCTTCTCTACACAGGAAAGCTCAGTGGCCCCCAAGTCAGGATGTCCCAAGCTTGGGTCACCGGCCTCGCGCCCACCTTGCTGCTCAGCCTGCTGGCTGGCCCCCAAAAGGTGAGACTTGGGAGGTAGGGTTGTGGAACTTTCGGGCCCTACCCTTGTAGGTCAGGAGCCTGCTTCTGGAGCCTGGTGCCACCTTCCATAATCAGGATTTCCTCCTGACCGCGCACAATTAGCAACTTCCTTTCTCTCTTTGCTGTGGAGGTGGAGGTGGAGGTGGAGGTGGGGGCAGCGGAGGAGGCTCTGGGAGAGCCTAGGTTCTCCCACCTCTGAGGCGGATCCTGTGGTGGGAACTGGCCACCACCCGCCACCTATCTGACACCTGGCACCTTTCTGTGAATAGGGACTTTGGACCTCGTATTAGCCCCAGCTTATCCTTCCAGCTCCTTCCTGCCGGAGGTCTGGACACCTGGGCCAGCATGTAGCCCCAGCTCTGTTCCTCCAGTGCTGGGGGACCCTGGAATGTCCCCACCCTCTTTGGGACTGTGTCTCTGCTTGTTCTCTAGGGGAGAGAAGGCTCCCTCGTCCCCTTCTAGGGGTGAGTAATCCCAGCCTGTGGTGGGATTTGACCTGGCTGCCTGACCAAGGCTGGGGAGACCTCTGAAATCTGATTTTGAGAGGGAGGTGTAGGCTTCTAGTGCTCCCTGGGCCCTTCTGTTCCTCCCAGGTAAAGTCTACAGGTGATGGGGGAAGACTGTCTGGTCCTGGGGTGGGTGATTATCCTGGGAACAGAGACGGGTCTAGAACATGCATTTGTGACTTACTTCCATTTGAGAACCAGAGGGAAGTCAGGGCCTGCTCCCAGAACAGGGTACCTTTCACACATCTGGGCTGAGCTTTCAGAGTGGCTCTGCCAAAACCCTTCCATGGAGCTGGGTTAGTGAGCAAGGTGTTCCTTCTAAATCACTGGGCAGTCAGTTTGTGTCAATGCTGGGCTGGGCATCCTCTGGTTTACCCCTCCCACCAACCCCAGGGGTGAGGTGCTGTTAATGCCTTTAATTCTGGAGTTAAGTAAGCTGAGATTTACTTACTCCCAGCCCAAGACCACCCTGATGCTCCATAAAACTCAGCTTCTGAACCACCCCAGACAAGACTACCCCCTTGTTAAAATGTGGGGAGACAATCTGGGAGAAGAGCTCCTCCCCATCCCAAACCAGAACTTGAGACTAATTTACTAAACCTGTTAATTATCCATCTCTTCTTAGTTGGGGTCCAGGAAAAGGACAAGGGCCAGAGTGGGGTCTGAGGGGGAAGGGGTGCTGCTGAGTGCCTGGATGGACCCCTCGTTTTTTTTTTTTTTTAATTTAAAAAATAGAGGCTGGGTGCAGTGACTCACGCCTGTAATCCCAGCACTTTGGGAGGCCGAGGCAGGCCGATCATAAGGTTAGGAGTTTGAGACCAGCCTGACCAACAACCCCATCTCTACCAAAAATACAAAAATTAGCTGGGTATGGTGGCACGTGCCTATAATCCCAGCCACTTGGGAGGCTGAGGCAGAAGAATCACTTGAACCTGGGAGGCGGAGGTTGCAGTGAGCCGAGATCACACCACTGCACTCCAGTCTGGGTAACAGTCTGAGACTCTGTCTCAGAAAAAAAAAAAAAAATAGAGATAGGGTCTCGCTATGTTGGCCAGGTTGCTCTTAAACTCCTGGCCTCAAGCAATCCACCCACCTCAGCCTCCCAAAGTACTTAGGATTGCAGAGATGAGGCACCGCGCCCAGCCTGTCTCCAATTCTATAGTCATTCCTGTGTGCTGTGTGATTTGGATTCACAGACTCACCCTCTCTGGGCCAACCTGCAGGGGTTCCTTCCTGTTCCTGTCCCCACAAGGGGACAAAGCCTGTGAGATGGTACTCAGCCCGGGACTGAGCATGGAAAAGGGGAATTACCCCAACTATTATCGGCTATCACTGGTATTCTTATCTTTACTGTTGTGATTTGCAATTGAAATATTTCAAGTAAAGGTATAAAGATAAAGATAATGGTGGTTTGCCAAAGCTGGCGTCCTACTTTTAGCCTTGGTTGTTTGTCCCAGGAGGCTAGGGTGAGGTGACAGATGCCCTCCCCCACCACCCATTTCCTATGTTCTGGCACCTATATCCCTCCCCCACAGTCTGGGAGCAGCAAGGATGAAATGAAACCAGGTAATTGATGAATGTACGTTCATTCATTCTGCAATTATTTTGACTAGTGAGTTTTCAACAATGATGTAGCAAAAATCCCTGCCCTCGCGGAGTTTGCCTTTGACACAACTGAAGGACAATTAACAAGATAAAGTAAATATATAGTATGTTAGATGTTGATAAGAGATGTGGAGAAAAAGTAAGCACACTAAGAGGAAGGAGAGTGGTTGTAATTTTAAATAAGGTAACCAGAGAGGGAGGAGCTGGAGCCAGCCTTGCAGCCACCTAGAGGAGTATTCCAAATCAGTGCAGCTTTGACACACAATTGCTATCAATGGAGCGAAATTCCGTAAGATGCCCTGGCTGCCCTGCAGACCTAGTTTAGAAGAGGGAGAAGCTGATTCGGGAGGCGGGGTCCTGGCAGCTTTGCAGAGCATGGAATCCCCTAGGCAGGGATCTGAAGGATGAATGGAGGCTCAGACAGGTGTAAAACAGCCAGGTATGTTCAGGGAACTCCCAGTGGGTGTGTGTGAGAGGAAGAGAAAGAACTAGGGGAAGCGAAAGGGGAGGGAGTGCAGCTGCCCACTGGGGGGTCTCTACCCCAGAGAGCCACCAAAGGCGGCTTCCAGCAAGGTTTTCTGGTGATGAGATTTGCATTATAGGAAGAGTGCTCCTGCCCACAGTGTCTGCAGTGACAGGGTGGGAGACAGAAAGTCGCTAGTGCCCTGAGCCATGGGTGTCACGGCAGAAGCCGAGTTGGAAGGGTGGTCAGAAGGGATGAGCTTATAAACCCGGGGGTGATGGAATGTGCTGAGAGAGTAAGGGCAGCTGGGGCCAGCCAGGGGTCAGCTGGGCTCCAAGCACTGACCTGGGAACATAGTAGAGAGTGAGGTGGGGAGTGACTTGCAGGAAGAGGCTGAGTCTACTGGGGACCTGCTGCCTGTGAGGTACCTGGGTAGCATCTGAATGGAGACCCCACTCCCACTATCCCCAGTTTATGACCCCGACTTCTCTCTTTTCTTCCACAGGTTGCAGCCAAATGTGGTTTCATCTCGTAAGTCTGGAAGCCATAATTTCCAATCTGGGGAGTGGGGAGGAGCAACCCAAATCATGCCCTGCATGCCTTGTAGGGTGTGGGGGGCCAGAAACCCCATCCATCCTCACCCACTCCCAATCCAGCCAGAAACTGTCCCCCCACTTTCCCAGCCAAAGAGGGAGACCTCACCCTCTCTCTCCACCAACGAACCCAGGGACTTCCACACTTGGGGGCAGGTCTGTAGCTGGATCCCGGTCCTTCCTACTGCAGTGCCAGGCTGTCTCCCCTCTGAGGGTCCCCTGGGTAGAAGGCAGGGGGCTAACCCTCATAGAGAAATCCCAGAAGCCTGAGCACAGGGGTGGGGCTTGGTAAGGGTCACTGGGCAGAAAAGTGTTTCCGTTAGGTCAGCACTGGGTGTTCTGAAAGCACCCATTCTCTGACTCCTCATACTCCATGGGCACCAGCGAGGACTTTCTCTTCCTGGACATGCCGTGTGGCCTCTTTCCCCACACCTCCTTAGAGCTGGATGAGCGGTGTCATGGCCGCTGCTATGCCCCATCCCCATACCTGCCTGCTGAGGTCAACAGGATACTTCTTCCACCCATGTTACAGATGAGGGGCGTGGGGCCCAATAGGGAGCCGGACTGGGCGTGAGTGCACACGCCCTTCCCCAGAGTCCTCCTACTGAGCTCAGAGGGGGCCATACCCTCCACCCCACTAAGGGGTGGCTTGGTGCCATGAGCATATTGGGTGTGTTTTGGGGAGGCTGGGATCCTTCTGCCTCTCCATTCTGGTGCCAACAGCTTCTCCTTGCCCTTTTCTGTGCCCTCCGTCCAGCAACTGCCCCAAAGGATTCAAATGCTGTGGTGACAGCTGCTGCCAGGAGAACGAAATCTTCCCTGTCCCCGTGAGGTGAGCCCAGGTCCAGCTCCTCTGGGCGCAGTCCTTGGAGGGACCTGGTCCACACAGGGCAAGGCCAGGCACCTGCCGAGGGGGCAGTGTGGGCGGCGGGAGCGGGGAGGTGTGGTGGCCTGGAGACTCAGGGTGCTCTTGGTGGTCCCCACCCCAGGATCTTCGTCATCATCTTCCTGGTCTTCCTGTCCCTCTTTTGCATCTGTGGTCTGGCTAAGTGCTTCTGTCGCAACTGCAGAGAACCGGAGCCAGACACCCCAGTGGATTGCCGGGGGCCCCTGGAACTGCCCTCCATCATCCCTCCAGAGAGGGTCAGAGTATCCCCCTCTGCATCCCCACCCCCCTACAGTGAGGTGGGTGTCTCATCCCTATCCCTAGTCCCCAGGGTGGCCGGCTGTGCAGCAGGGACAGTGGAGGGCCCTTCGACCCTGGAGGGCACTCTGCACCCAGCATTGGGTCACCCCTCTCCCTGGTAACCATGCCTCAGCTGGCAGCGGAGAATGGTGGCCAGGGCCAGGACCCAGAAGACTGAATTCCCTCTTTTCCCTGCAGGTGATTCTGAAGCCCAGCCTGGGCCCAACTCCCACAGAGCCACCCCCTCCCTACAGCTTCAGGCCTGAAGAATGTACCGGGGGTCAGAGGGGCATTGACAACCTGGCCTTCTGAGTCACCTCCTGCCTGGAAGCTTGCGATCAGCAGCCTCCTCCCCAGTGCCTCCTGGATCAAGCTAGAGACTGCTGGCACCCCAGGAATGTCCCTGCCCATCCTGCCATGTCTCTGTTCATTCTTGGATTTAAGTTATTACTTGTTCTGCCTGTTTCCACCCCAGCTACCTCTCTTGTCCTGAGGGTTAGGCTGGAGTGACAGTATCTGCCCCCCAACCAACTCAAGAAAGAGGATGCCAGAAGGAAAATGCCAACCATTGGAGGTGCCCAACAGCAGAATGGGCTACTCTGAGGGGTAGTAAGAGCCCCATTTCTGGAGGTATGCAAATCTTGACTGGACAGCCAGCTCCGAGATTTTATCAGGGGACTTCTATACCTGTGGGACATTGGACTGGATGAGCTCTGAGCCAGCTTCCACTCCTACTACCTGAATAGAGAACTCACTGTACCCACCCACAACACAGGATAAACACATGTCCTCACTGAATGTTACTGATCGCGGCTGAGGGCCTGCCTCTGGCTGTGTGGGGAGGTGGGTGGAGAGGTGAGTCCAGACACTGCTGGGGGGTCCGGTGAGGGGGTCGCTGTGCCGCAATCCCACCACTGATGAGCCTTCTGGGAGGACAGTCCATCCGTGGGCTGCTCTTGGGGAGACGCTTGTTCTAGATGCTTTGGCTGCCTGTTTTATGATGTCTCTGTGTGCCAAAGAGCCTGGAAATGGGGTGCGCGTGTCCCTTGTGAGGGTTTCCCAATCCCTTCTGCCCACAGCTTCCCTGGGACACATGGAGCCCAGCTCTCTGGCTGTCTTACCGTGAGTTGTGAGAAGTTGGCTGCGAGGAGTTGGGTCCAGGAAGCAGCCCTGGGACAGCCCATTCTGCTGTTGATAGCAGGAAACCACCTGCTGGGAGACGATGGGGGTGGGGAGAAGCCCAGGAGAGCAGTGGGTGGAGCTGGGCATCTGTGGAGTGGGGCTTTAGGAGACCTTGAACGGCCCCACCCTGGAATCTCCTACAGGGAGGGGAGATGGCAGGTTCCACCCTTCTCTTCCAGCCCCACCTGTGGGAGTTAAGCCCTAGGGGAAGAGTCTTCACATGGGGGCCTGGCATAGTCATGCAGAATGGGGCAGGACAGTGCCAGTGCCTTGGGACTCAGATGGGACTGGGTGCCTCTACCCTGATTTTTGCCTTTGTACTGCGCCCTCACAGTCCACTTAATGCCAGCCTCCTTCTTCAGGCAGAGGACCCCGTGTCAATGCTGGCCAAAGCTCCCAGGAGGATTGGAGGTAGAATTGGCCCTCATGTGCCAGCAGGGGTGCCTCCTTTAGTGCTCTCCCAATAATGCGATCCTGGAGGCATCAGTACGCAGGCAGTTGGCAGAGTTGGGGGCTGTTTGATGGCACAGGCAGCCCCAAAGATGCCAGGAACAGGGACTGTCTGGGTGTGGGTTCCCAGTGGAGATAGGGTCCTGGAAGGAGTGCAGCAGTTACTGACAAGATAGTGCCAGGGTTGGCTGTAGGAGAATGAGCCCAAGCGTAAGTGGAAGTTTCCCGTTACTTTCAGGGATTGGTCAGGGGTGGCAGAAAACATGTGGGTTCTTGGTGTAGATGTGGCTAGTTCCAATGAGAGAAGTCCTGGAGCTGATGTTACCCTCACCGTGATAGCAGGGGGATGTTGAGAAATGGGCTTGGCAGACCTGGAGGAGAAGTTACTCGGTCCGGATGTTGTCTTCCTTTCATCACAGGGCCTTTAACTCCTCCTAAGGAGTAGCAGAGTGGCCCAAGGGAAAGTGGCCCTCCTGAAACCTAGTGTTGCTGTGACCTGGTGACAGAAATGGAAACCTCTGTGTCTCTGGTCATCCTTGGTGGGAGTGGAAATGGTGTCACCTTTCTAGAGGGCCATCTGGCACCATGCAATCATGCCACAGATGTTTACAAAACTCCTGCTATCTAGGAAGCACTATACCTGGCACTGGGTATCCATTAAAATGTAAATTGCACGTGACCTGGCAACTCCACTTCTAGAAAAGAGCCTTCAGAAGTGCTCATACAAAAGAGCTCAATATAAGTATCAGGCACTAACCCATTGTGCCACCAGAGCTCCCTATGCAGCCTTTTAAAAGAATAAATAGGATCTGTAACACCAACCCTGCAAAGCATCCATCACTTATTGTTACAGAGAAAAGGCAAGTTGCGGAACTGCCTATGATCTCAGTTTGTAAGGGTATAACCCATACATATTTTATTTTATATATGTCTATTTTTTCTTTGCAAATATGTAGATAAGATCTAGAAGGATATAAACCAATCACTCACCACACTTCCAATAGCTGTTGGCCCCAGGAGTGGGATGTAGGCAGTGAATTGCAAGCGGGGCTTCTTCCTTTCTATGTTTTGGCACTGTGTGTTTTTTACAATCAGCAAGCATTGCTTTCGTCAATTTAAAGAGATTTGTTTACTGGAAACTGTAGGCAGCTTTAGAAGTTTATGAAAATTCACCTTGTGAACTTTGATCAATGGCAGCTGATAAATTATCAGCCCTGGTATGCGGAAGAGAATACAAGGACTTTAGACTGTGGTACCCACCTGCCATGGATGTGACCCGGGGGATAGACACATGATGGGAAAGCCTGAACGCCTGCCAGACATGCATGAAGCCCACGTCTCACACCTACGCAGGACTTACGAGGTGAAGGGGTGGTCTGCCCCTCCACACCTGTGGGCGTTTCTCGTTAGGTGGAACAAGAGACTTGAGAAAAGAAATGAGACACAGAGATAA
This sequence comes from Rhinopithecus bieti, assembly GCF_001698545.2. Lineage (NCBI taxonomy): Eukaryota > Metazoa > Chordata > Mammalia > Primates > Cercopithecidae > Rhinopithecus > Rhinopithecus bieti. The sequence continues at coordinate 1,012,453 of NW_016815820.1, read as the reverse complement.
AGTATAAAGAAAGAAAAAGTGGGCCCAGGGGACCGGCGCTCAGCATACTGAGGACCCACGCCAGCAGCGGTCTCTGAGTTCCCTCAGTATTTGTTGATCATTATCTTTACCATCTTAGAAAAAGGAAGTGGCAGGATAATAGGATCCTCTTAGGGAGAAGGTCAGCAGTAAGACATATGAATAAAGATCTCTGTGACATGAATAAGTTTAAGGAAAAGTGCTGTGCCTTTATATGCATATGCAAACATCTCCGTAAACCTTTTAGTGCATAAAGAGCAGCATTGCTGCTAGCACGTCCCACCTTCAGCCCTAAGGCGCTTTTCTCCTTTCTCAGTAAATAGAACACACAATCGGGTTTTACACCGAGATGTTCCATTGGTCAGGGACGGGCCGGAGACAGATGCTTTTCTCTATCTCAACTACCAAGAGGCCTTCTTTCCTCTTAATACTAGTACTCCTCAGCACAGACCCCTCACGGGTGTCAGGCTGGGGATGATTAGGTCTTTCCCTTCCCATGAGGTCATATCACATGGGAAGAAACCTTGGACAATACCTGGCTTTCCTAGGCAAAGGTTCCTGCGACCTTCTGCAGTGTATGTGTCCCTGGGTACTTGAGATTAAGAGAATGNTTACCATCTTAGAAAAAGGAAGTGGCAGGATAATAGGATCCTCTTAGGGAGAAGGTCAGCAGTAAGACATATGAATAAAGATCTCTGTGACATGAATAAGTTTAAGGAAAAGTGCTGTGCCTTTATATGCATATGCAAACATCTCCGTAAACCTTTTTAGTGCATAAAGAGCAGCATTGCTGCTAGCACGTCCCACCTTCAGCCCTAAGGCGCTTTTCTCCTTTCTCAGTAAATAGAACACACAATCGGGTTTTACACCGAGATGTTCCATTGGTCAGGGACGGGCCGGAGACAGATGCTTTTCTCTATCTCAACTACCAAGAGGCCTTCTTTCCTCTTAATACTAGTACTCCTCAGCACAGACCCCTCACGGGTGTCAGGCTGGGGATGATTAGGTCTTTCCCTTCCCATGAGGTCATATCACATGGGAAGAAACCTTGGACAATACCTGGCTTTCCTAGGCAAAGGTTCCTGCGACCTTCTGCAGTGTATGTGTCCCTGGGTACTTGAGATTAAGAGAATGGTAATGACTTTTAACCAGCAGGTTGCCTTCAGGCACTTGTTTAACAAAGCACATTCTGCACAGCCCAAAATCCGTTAAACCTTGAGTCACCACAGCACATGTCTCTTGCAAGGACAAGGTCGGGGTAGGGTCACAGATTAACAGCATCTCAAATACAGAACAAAATGGAGTCTCTTATGTCTACTTCTTTCTATATAGACACAGTAACAGTCTGATCTCTCTTTCTTTTCCCCACAATGAGGTGTATAATGAATGAGAGAAACAGTGAGCTGGTTGGTTGGGTGAGTGAGCAGCTTCACAGTGGTGGAGAACTCATCCCTCATGGCTGGTTTAGTCGCTCAAAGCCAGTGAGTGAATAATGAAAGATGGAATGAATGAAGGAAGATTAAATGAGTGCATCAATGAATGAATGAATGAGGAGATCCGCCACCAGATATTTGTAAAGAAACACAGTCTAGGCCGGGCGCGGTGGCTCACGCCTGTAATCCCAACACTTTGGGAGGCCAAGGCAGGTGAATCACAAGGTCAGGAGATCGAGACCACAGTGAAACCGTCTTTACCAAAAATACAAAAAATTAGCCAGGCGCGGTGTCGGGTGTCTGTAGTCCCAGTTACTCAGGAGGCTGAGGCAGGAGGATGGCGTGAACCCAGGAGGCGGAGCTTGCAGTGAGCCGAGAACGCGCCACTGCACTCCAGCCTGGGCGACAGAGCGAGACTCTGTCTCAAAAAAAAAAAAAAAAAAGAAACACAGTCTAGTTAATATCAAGGAGATGTTCCTCGTGGCTGTGCACTTGAATTTCTATCTGCAGGGACTCCCCAGAGGACTGGGAAATGCAGGAAAGGCTGTAGGGTGGGGGGCATGTTGAAGGAGGAGGGCCTTAAGGCACTTGCTCCAGGGATGCAGGAGGGGAGGAGAAGGGCTGCTGCTGAGGGAAGTGAGGAGGGGGATAAACACCAGCAGGAATCTTACCTCACCCTCCAGCTGAGATGCAGAACTCCAGCTTCCGACATTTCGCCTTCTGTATCCAACATCTCCAGGCGTTGGTGTGACCATTTGTACAGTGAAGAGGGTGGCCCCTTCTGGCTCTGGTAGGATGTAGCTCTGAATCCAAAGTTGGGAAGGGGCCTGCCACGGGGGCTCATGCCTGTAATCCCAGCACTTTGGGAGGCTGAGGCGGGTAGATCACTTGAGGTCAGGAATTCGAGACCAGCCTGGACAACATGGTGAAATCCTCTTTACTAAAAACACAAAAATTCGCTGGGTTTGCTGGTGGGCACCTGTAATCCCAGCTACTTGGGAAGCTAAGGCACGAAAACCCCTTGAACCTGGGTGGCAGAGGTTGCAGTGACCTGAGATCATGCCACTGTACTCCAGCCTGGGTGACAGAGTGAGACTCCATCTCAAAAACAAAAACAAAAAACAAAACAACAACAAAAAAAAACAAACCAAAGTTGGGAAGGACCAAATAAGAATATGCAGAGAAGCTCCTTAACACCAGCAGGCTTACCTCCACTCTGCCTTGGCCACACTCTCAAGTGGACATACCTTATCTTGTCAGTCCTGATCACCTCAAGCCACTCCTGAGCATCACCTCCTGTACTGGCAGTTCAGGTAGGTCCTGTATTACCACCACACCATGCCAGCAATTCTCTGAGCCCACCCAGCCCTCCGAGCCAGCGATCTTTGCCTGTTGGCAGCGCCATCACCATGTCCTTAAGCCATCCTTACAGTCACGACCCTGCATCCTTTACCCCTTTTCACCGATTCACTGTGCTCACCCAGAGCAACTCCAGACTCCAGCTGGATCCATCTATGGCTCAAGAACCAGCACCCGTGTGTGACTAGACTCATTTTCCAAATCACAACCAAGCGTCTCACGCGGGCCCTCGGTTCCTCCAATGCGCTTTCACAGCTTCACTTCCTCGCTCTTGAAATGACTAATTTCAAATCTCCCACACCCCCAACCTCAATTTCTCCTGGTAGTGCCACCACAGGCTTCAGAGAAAAGGGGATGCAACCACACCAGCATACCTCACCTCTGTGCCCCATACCTGCCGCCCAGTATCCACGCGTGCTCCCTTCCCCCGCCATGTCGCACTCCTCCAGCCTGCACAGGACCCCAGCCCTCCTGCTCCTTAGGGTGTGGCCCCCACAGTTGTCTCTTCAGAGCCTTTCTCCTCTTCCCCAGATCATTATCTTCCGCTTATAACATGCCCCGCCCTCCATCCTTTAGAAACTCTCCCTGGAGGCCGCCAGCTCCTCCAGCATCTGCTGTTTCACCTCCCCCCTCCCCACTTTCATTCTGTGCTGCTCCAATCAGTCTTTTGTCCCCACCGTTACAGGAGATGACTCTCGTCCAGATCATCGGTGACCTACATGTCACTAAGGCCAAAGGTCCCTTCTCCGGCCCGTCTCTCAGTGGCTTTTGACATGCTTGGCCACGGCCTCGTTACGTGCTTTTCCAATGTCTCTGACTCCAACTTCCCCTGGTTTCCCTCCTCCACACGGCCTTCTCCTTCTCAGGAGCCTTCACTTCCCTGCTCCTCCTCTGCCCTCTCTCGGCGATGGCTGCCCCGGAGGTCTGTCTTGGGGTCTCCCGTCTTCGTCTTTGTTCATTCCCGTAGTGGCTGTCATCCCGATCTGCGGCTTCACAGACCATCTCCGGTCTGATGAATCTCAAGGCTTTATCTCCCCCCAAGACTTCTCCTTAGGACTCAGACTCACCTATTTAACTACCTCACACCTCCTTTTGGATGCCTAATGAGCATCTCCCAGCCAAAAGTAGGCTCGAATTTCCCTCCACCACCCCCTCAAATCCAGTCCTTCCCAAGGTCTCCCATCATAAATAGATGGTGCTCCCCATTCGCCCAGTTGTGTAGGCTAAAACACTAAGAAGTTATTGTGATTTCTCTTTCCCTCACCCCGTCATCCTGACAGTGCTGCCTCCAAAATAGACCTAGGCCCACTTATTACCATTTCACGGTTACAGACCTTGACCAAGTCACCTTCATCCCTAGCCCAGCCTTTCCTAATGACCTTCTACCTGATTTCTGCCTCCAGGCTTGTCTCCATCTCGCCCCCTGCAGTTTATCCCACACACTGCACTTAGGGAGATCTCTCTAAAGCGCAAACAAGACATGCTATTCCTGTGCTTAAGATGCTCCAATGAGGCGGAGGTTACAGTGAACCGAGATCATGCCACTGCACTGCAGCCTGGGTGACACAGCGAGACTCTGTCTAAAAAAAAAAAAAAAAAATCCTCCAATGGGCCAGGTGCAGTGGCTCACTCCTATAATACCAGCACTTCAGGAGGCCACAGTGGGAGGGAGGATGGCTTGAGCCCAGGAGTTCAAGACCAGCCTGGGCAACATAAAGAGACCCCCTGTCTCTACACAAAATATGTTTGTATTTTTTGGCTTCACTCTTGGTGGTGCGAGCCTGTGGTCCCAGCTATTCGATGGCAGGGTGGGGTCGGGGGAGGTGGGGAAGGGGGAAACTGAGGTGGGAGGATTGCTTAAGAGATCAAGAAGTTGAGGCTGCAGTGAGCTGTGATCCCACCACCGCACTCCAGCCTGGGTGACAGAGCGAGACCCTATCTCAAAAAAAAAAAGAAAGAAAAAAGTTGCCCATTGCGCTTGGAATAAACTTCAAACCCCTGACTGTAGCTGGCAGGACTTAGGCGGTGTGGCTCCTCCCTTGCCCTCCAGCATCTTCTCCTACTTCTCCCTCCCTTCTCACTGTATCGCAGCCACAGTTGCCTTCTCTCTGGGACTTGACTATCCCAAATCTTGGCCTGGCCCAGGGCCTTTGATGGCTTTTCTGCTTAGAACTTCCCTCCCTCCCAACTCCCTCCTCCCAGTCTTCACAGGGCTGCTGTATTTTCACCATTCAGGTTCCCAGAGGAGTCAGCATGTGCAAAGGCCTGAGGAGGGAAGGAGCTTGGGGGCTGGAGAAACTTAAAAGAGACCCCTTCCTTCCTTCAAAACCCCCTAAAATTTTGCACAGTTTGGTGGTGGCATGTACCTGTAGTCCCAGCTACTCTGCAGGCTGAAGCGGGAGGATCAAGTGATCCCAGGAGTTCAAGGTTGCAGTACACCATGACTGCACTTGTGAGCAGCCACCGCACTCCAGCCTCGGCAACCTAAAAAATAAAAACCCCTTGTGGGGGCGGGGTGGCTCAGGCCTGTAATCCCAGCACTTTGGGAGGTCTAGGCGGGAGGGTAGCTTGAGCCCAGAAGTTCAAGACTAGCCTGGGCAACAAAGCGAAACCCCATCTCTACAAAAAATAAATAAAAATAAAATACCCCAAGAGTATTAAAAGAGGGTTTTGTGTTTCCTCAGGCTGCTGTAGCAAAGAACCACAGAGTAGGTGGCTTAAAAGAGAAGAAACTTATTATCTCTCAGTTCTGGAGGCCAGAAGTCTGAAATCCAAGCATGGTTAGGGTTGCCCTTGCCTATCTTTTGGCGGCTGCTGGCAACCCTGGGTGTCCCTTGGCTTGTGGCTGCCCTCCAGACTCTGCCTCTACAGCACAGAGCATCCCCTCCCTTCCTCCCTCCCTTCCTTCCTTCTTCCTTCCTTCCTTGCTCCCTTCCTTCCCCTGCCTGCCTTCCCTGTCTTCCTCTCTCCCTCTCTTTCTCTCTCTCCCTCCCTGCCTCCCTCCTTTCTTTTTCTTCTTTCTTTCTTTCTTTCTTTCTTTCTTTCTTTCTTTCTTTCTTTCTTTCTTTCTTTCTTTCTTTCTTTCTTTCTCTTTCTCTCTGTCTTTCTTTTTCTTT
>NW_016815820.1:1000892-1005872 GCF_001698545.2 Rhinopithecus bieti | reverse complement strand
GGCCGGGCGCGGTGGCTCAAGCCTGTAATCCCAGCACTTTGGGAGGCCGAGACGGGCGGATCACGAGGTCAGGAGTTCGAGACCATCCTGGCTAACACGGTGAAACCCCGTCTCTACTAAAAAATACAAAAAAAAGCTAGCCGGGCGAGGTGGCTGGCGCCTGTAGTCCCAGCTACTTGGGAGGCTGAGGCAGGAGAATGGCGTAAACCCGGGAGGCGGAGCTTGCAGTGAGCTGAGATCCGGCCACTGCACTCCAGCCTGGGCGACAGCCAGACTCCCTCTCAAAAAAACAAAACAAACAAAAAAAAAAACTTAGCCTCCTCAAAATGATAACGATGGAGACACATTAGTTGTTGATGGGGAGAGAGTGGGTGTGGCTACACAGAGGTCTCACCAGAGAGATCTGTTTGATGAGGGAACAGTTCTGCCTTTTACTTGAAGTGGTAGTAGTTACACAAATTTGCGTGTGATAAAAACAATACAGAACTAGGCACATATGTTATACCCATGTCAGTTTTCCTAGCTTTGATACTTTACATAAGATGCAACCTTTGGAGGGCCAGACATGGTGGCTTACCCCTGTAATCCCAGCACTTTGGGAGGCTGAAGTAGGCAGACCACCTGAGGTCAGGAGTTCCAGACCAGCCTGGCCAACATAGTGAGACCCCATCTCTACTAAAAATACAAAAAGTTGCCAGGAGTGGTGGCACACACCTGTAGTGCCAGCTACTCTAGAGGGTGAAGCAAGAGAATTGCTCAAACGCAGGAGGCGGCGGTTGCAGTGAGCTGAGATCACACCACTGCATTCTAGCCTGGGGGACAAGAGCGAAACTCTGCCTCAGAAAAAAAAAAAAAAGATGTAACCCTTGGAGGACAGTGCCTCACAACTGTAATCCCAGTGCTTTGGGAGGCTGAGGCAGGAGGATTGTTTGAGCCCAGGAGTTCAAGACCAGTCTGTGCAATATAGTGAGACCCCGTCTCTAAAAAAATTAGCCAGGCATGGTGGCACATACCTATAGTCCCAGCTCATGGGCTAGGACTATGGGACTACTTGGGAGGCTGAGGTGGGAGGATCGCTGAAGCTCAGGAGTTCGAGGTTGCAGTGAACTATGATCATGCCACTGCACAGCAGCTTGGGCAACAGAGCAAGGACCTGTCTGGAAAAAAAAAAAAAAATTGAGATAAATTTGGCAAAGAAAATTGGGACCTCTTTGTACTATCTTTGCAACTTCCTGTGAATCTATAATGATTTCAAAATAAAAAGTATGAAAAATTGGTTTCCTGCCTCCAGCTTCCAGAGCTTTTAACACTGTCAAAGGTCATTAGATCAAGATTAGGTGTATGCTATGCTATTCCTATGCCTTTAGTACCCAATAAAAAGCACAGTCTATGGGCTGGGTGCAGTGGCTCACGCCTGTAATCCCAACACTTTGGGAGGTTGAGGCAGGCAGATTACCTGAGGCCAGGATTTCGAGACCAGCCTGGCCAACATGGTGAAACCCATCTGTACTAAAAATACAAAAATTGGCTAGGCATGGTGGTGCACACCTGTAGTCCCAGCTACTCAGGAGGCTGAGGCAGGAGGATCACTTGAGCCCAGGGGGTCGAGACTGCAGTGAGCTGTGATCACTTTGGAGGCTCAAGAAGACAATTTTGTGTTTTGACACAGCAATACCAGAACTTTCAACAATTAGATTCAGAACAGGTTATGATGCACACATTTTTGCCACACGCCCTGTCGTCTGGCTTCTCTTGGAATCATCTCCATTTGCCCCCACTCCTACCCTCATTCACATAATGACTGTGGAACTGGGGCAGCCATTTCCTTTCCACACAATGTGATTCTGCTTCTCTGGCTACAGTTGACTGGTTCAGGGGTGGGCACTGATCCAATCTGGGCCAATCAGAGCTCTTCTCTGAGAATTTTCAATTTGGAGCTCAGGGAATCTGTCCAATCCTAGATTGCTCAGGTAGTAAAAGTGTGAGATGGAGATGGGGTCACTGGTGGCCATGTTAGCCCCTTATGTGAAAAAACCTAGTTGAGTGAGAAGAAATGAAGCCAACATTCAAAGGAAAGTAAAGATAGGAGACAGAGAGAAAGTCCTGTTAACCTTGCGATGCCTGTTTCTGTTTGTTTCTGAAATCCAGTTGCCTTACTATGGCCTGGCTACTCTTCCCTTCCTTGGCAACCACAAGCTAACACATCCCTCATTTGTGTGTGTGTGTGTGTGTGCGCGCGCGTGTGTGTGTTGTTTTGTTTTGTCTTCATTTTCATTGTTTCAGACAGGGTCTTTCTCTGTCACCCGGGCTGGAGTGCAGTGGTGTGAACACAGCTCACTGCAGCCTCAACCTCCCAGGCTCAAGTGAACCTCCTGCCTCAGCCTCCCCAGTAGCTGGGATGACAGACACATGTCACCAAGCCTGGCTAATTTTTAAATTTTTTTTGTAGAGATGAGGTCTCACTATGTTGCTGACTGGCCTAGAACTCCTGGGCTCAACCAATCCTCTTTCCTCACCCTCCCAAAGTGCTGGGATTACAGGTGTGAGCCACAGCACCCAGCAACATATCTTATTTTGCTCAAGCTAGTTTGAGTTGTTTTATCGTCACTTGCAATCCAAAGAGCCTAAAGTAGCCTATAGACCAACTCCTTCACTTTACAGATGAAGAAATGAATTCCAAGAAAGTCCATGACCTCCCTACGGCTGAGGTCAGTGGGTAGCTAGGCTAGAATTAAACTGCAAACATCCTGATGGGAACGCTCATTTGTTTTTGCACAGCCGTGGCTCCTGCCACGCCATGTGACATTTCCAAAGCCTGTCAAGATTTCCAAAGTCCTCAGTTGGAGAGAAATGCACCTGAACCTCCGCTTATCTACAAAACAAAGGGGAAAGGATAAAATAGAAGACCCCCTGAAATATAACTGGAGATCTGGGACCTGGGGGATTGGTGCAGGAAGCTGAGAATGGAGAGAACAAAGTCAGATTTGTTAGAGGTGAAAACCGAAAGGACCCTACACTCTATTTGTGGCTGAGCTCTCACACAAGGAAGACAGGATCAAAGGAAGTCTTCAGCTCTTTGCAGAACTCTCATGCAGGATTCAGATTAAACTGAGCCAACAAATATCCTCCTAACCAAGGCTAAAAAGAGATCAGAGACCTACTCCAGCATTGGCTGCCTGTGAATCCCCAAAACTCCCAGCCTTCCGAGGTCACCCTTACCTTTAATATAAAGTCGGGTGGCTCAAGGGAGGATCCAGATGCTTTTCCTGCATGATTGCACAGTTTCTTGCCAGTCCCCTTGGCTCCTACAGCTGACATTCTCCTCCTATCCCCCGACCCCAGCCTAGATACAGCGTTCTTCCTGCTCTGCCCACCCCCGACAAGCACTGCTAATCAAGCTGCTGTGTGGACCTGGTTTATCCTGAAGTTTCAGGGTAACAGAGGGGCGTGATGGGCCCTGGCAGGTTTTCAGGAGTTTTAGTTCCTCCTGGGCCACGTAATATGTGAGGCTGACAGAGTAAGCCTGAATCAGACTGGTCCCTGCTAAACAAATGACTCAGCATCCTGGAAATGTGTAGCAAGATGGTGTCTGGAGCCAGCCAAGAACTTGTCCCCAGAACCACAGTGTTTGTTAGTTCCCAGTGGCTTGCTACAGGCAGATTTTACAACTCCACAAGGCACTTATGCTGGGGTTTCAGGAAGCAGTGGGTGAGGGGCAAGTGGGTTGGTGAGCCTCACTTTGAGCTATCTAAGACTTGCCAGATCTTCATCCAGGACAGGCAGAAGCTTTTGCTGCCTGTCCCAGGAACCCTCCTGGGGGGGACTGAGAGAGCCACAATCGCTGACATCATCCAGCCCATTGGCCCCTAGTGTCCCCTGAGCCTCCCACAGTCAAATGGTATTTTGTTAGGGATCCTGGGGCAGAGGGCAGCTTCTAGGCGGCTTCAAACCCCATCCTCTGCAGAACCTGCCAAGAGAGTAACATCTCAAAACACATACGTGTTGTGCTGCTCATCCCTGACCCTGCTCGGGTATCCTCACCTGATGTTCCCTGGCCCTGCCTGTGGCTGGGGCTCCCTTCCTCTTCTTGTGTCCCCAAAACAACCCCAAACAGCCTGCAGCCCACTCTGAAGAGCAGTTTCATGCTTTTTATCTAAGACTTTCCATTTTTAGGAGGTCTGGCCTTCCATGAACAAACACGTTTATCAAGGTGCTTTTTCTAACCCAAAGAGTAACTGGCTCTCTAAAAGCAATTCTGTTTGATTCCGGACCAACAAATGCAATTCACAAACCCTAGCAAAAGTTATTAAATAGTGAGAAATATTCCCCCATCTCCAAAACATGAACCTGATTCATACATATAATTACTGTAGTTCTCAGTATGGGACAATATGATCTGACAGTGACACAGAATCTTTGAGGTCAGAACTATCCTAGAAAATCCAAGATGTACTGTCGCCAAATCTATTTTCCATATGTGCACCACTCACATTGAAATGGATCCCTTCCTTGACTCTTTTACCTGGAAAGCATCAGAGCTCTTCAGTAGCTTCTCAGAGTCTCAGTTACAGGACAAGCCCTGGGGAGTCTTTAAAATCCTAGGAATAGGCTGGGCACCGTGACTCATGCCTGTAATCCCAGCACTTTGGGAGGCCGAGGCAGGTGGATCCCCTAAGGTCGGGAGTTCGAGAGCAGCCTGACCAACATGGAGAAACCCCGTCTCCACTAAAAATACAAAATTAGCCGGGTGTGGTGGCACATGCCTGTAATCCCAGCTACTAGGGAGGCTGAGGCAGGAGAATCGCTTGAACCTGTGAGGCAGAGGTTGTGGTGAGCCAAGATCATGCCATTGCACTCCAGCCTGGGCAACAAGAGCTAAACTCTGTCACAAATAAAGAAATAAAATAAAATAAAATCCTAGGAATAAGCCATGAGAACTAGAGGGGTTTAATTTCAAGAATTTTTTTTTTTTTTTTTTTT
>NW_016815820.1:994201-999402 GCF_001698545.2 Rhinopithecus bieti | reverse complement strand
CTAAAGGAACAAAAAGACATAAGGCATAGAAAACAAATAGCAAAATGTGGCAAACATCAATCATTACTTATCGGTAATTACATTAAATGTACGTAGAAGAAACTCTCCAATTAAAGGACAGAGATTGAAAGAAAAGACTTAAAAAATGATCCAACTGTCTACAAGATAATTTATAGTGTACCATTTAAATAACCTTGACATTTCTTTTACTGTATTTGTTTTTTTAGTTATATCCTTGGTGATTGTCCTAGGGATTACAATTGAAATTTAATTTTATAACCATCTATTTGAAATAGTAACAACATAATTACAATCATATTTTAAAAAACTTTGCTCCTATAGACCCTCATCTCCTCCTCCCTCCTGTGTGTTATTGTCATACAAATTACATCTTTATACATTATCTGTCCAACAACACTAATTATAATCATTCTTTATAGAGCTGTTTTGAAAATTAGATAGATTTTATAAAAAATAGTTACAAACCAAAAAATACATGCATGTAGCCTTTTATATCTATTTAGTTACCTTGACTGGTGCTCTTTATTTTTTCATGTGGATTGTGCTGCTATCTAGTGTTCTTTCATTTTCTCCCACAGGATTCCCTTTGGTATTTTTTGTATGGCAGGTGGGCTTCTGATAAATTCTCTTAGTTTTGTTTATCTGGAAAGTTCCTAATTTTTTCTTCATTTTTGAAGGATAGTTTTGCTGGATAATGACATTCTTGGTTGATAGTCTTTCAGTATTTTGAATATGTCTGCCCACTGCCTTCTGACTTGCATGTTTTTGATGAGAAATTGGCTGTAAATTTTATTAAGGATTCCTTGCGCATGATGAGATGCTTCTTTTTTGCTGCCTTCAAATTTACTCTTTGTTATTGACTTTCACCAATTAGATTATAATGTTTCTAGTTTTGGCTCTCTTTGAGTTTATCCTTCTTGAATTTTACTAAGCTTATTGTATGTGCTGATTAATAGTTGCCTCAAATTTTGGAAATTTCCAGTCATTATTTCTTCAACTATTCTTTCTACACCTTTCTCTTCTCTCCTTCGAAGACTGCCATTTTGCTTATGTTGTTACGTTTGGTGATGTCCCACAGGTCTCAGGTTTCATTTATTTTTCTTCGTTATTTTTTCATCCATTGGATTTGATCATCTCAATTTATCTGTCTTCATGGTTCATGATGCTTTCTTCTACCTGCTTAAGTCTTTACTTGACCCCATTAAGTGAAATTTTCATTTCTGTTATTGTACTTTTCAAGTCCAGAGATTTTTGTTCCTTTTCTATCATTTCTATTTTTTTTAAAAAAAAATTCTATTTGGTGAGACATTGTTTTCATAATTTTCTTAAGTTATTTATTTATTTGTTTATTTATTTATTTGGCAAGGTCTTGCTTTGTTGCTCAAGCTGGAGTGCAGTGGTGCAATCACGGCTTACTGCAGCCTTGACCTCCTGGGCTCAAGAAATCCTCCCACCTCAGCCTCCCAATTAGCTAGAACTACAGGCACACGCCACCATTCCTGGCTAGTTTTCTGTTTGGTTTTTGTTTTTTGTAGAGACAGCGTCTTGCTCTGTTGCCCAGGGTGGTCCTGAACTCCCGGGCTCCATTTATCCTTCCTCCTCGGCCCCCTGAAGTGCTGGAATTACAGGCATGAGCCACCACACCCAGCTAATTGCAAGAATTCCTAGCAGCCCCTCTGACAATGAGCTGCTCCAAACAGCTTCCTCAGGGACAGTGTGAGCCAGTGCCTCCTCCCAGGAGGTTGAACTCCCTGGACACAAACCCAATGACCCACCACCATTCCTTTTCACAGTGTCCCTCCCTTTTAGCTCCCATTTGGTTCCTGTTCCACCAGGCCCTCTACAAAGGATGCACAGGGCTCGTGGAGGACTCCAGCTCAACTTCACTGGGAGCTTTACTAAGATTTCAACATTTTACACCTTTGGCCGGGAGCGGTGGTTCACACCTGTAATCCCAGCACTTTGGGAGGCTGAGGTGGGAGGATCACTTGTGCCCACAAGTTCAAGGCCAGCCTGGGCAACATGGTGAAATCCCATCTCTACGAAAAATTTAAAAAAAAAAAAATTAGACAAGTGTGGTGGCACACACCTGTAGTCCCAGCTACTAGGGAGGCTGAGGTGGGAGTATCACTTGTACCTGGGAGGTGGAGGTTGGAGTGAGCCGAGATTTTGGCAGTGTACTCCAGCCTGGGGGACAGAGCAAGACCCTGTCTCAAAAAGACAAAAATTTACACCTTTGATGGAAAAGAGTCTTAAAGCTTAATTGCTGGGCTGGGCATGGTGGTTCACATCTATAATCCCAACACTTTGGGAGACCGAGGCGAGAGAATCACTTGAGGCCAGGGATTTCAGACCGGCCTGGGGAACATAGCGAGACCCCCTACTCCTAGCTATTTGGGAGACTGAGTCAGGAGGAGCATTTGAGTGTTCCACTGCCTTCCAGCCTGGTTGAGAGAGGGAGACCTAATTTCTTGAGGAAAGAAAAAAAAAAGCTGAATTCCTGTAGCCAGAACACACTATTTTCATAAACCTGCCTGCAGTTCTAGAGTGCGGCGCAGGGGCACAGTCTAAGTGTCAGGTCCATGGGCCCCAGTAGCTTCCTGGATAGAATTCAGGGAGCTAGGAACTGAAGTGGAAAAAACATTACATCTTGATTTTCACAAACCTCTAACTAAAATTTATCATTTCCTTCAGTATGAGGGTAAGCAACAAGCCACAGCAATGTTAGGAGTGCCTGTGGATTTATCACATAGAAACCACAACTACTTCAAACAATTGTTTATATTATTATTTATTAGAGATGAGGTTTTGCTCTGTCGCTCAGGCTGGAGTATGGCGGTGTGATCATAGTTCACTGCCGCCTCAAACTCCTGGGCTCAAGTGATCCTCCCACTTCACCCTTTTGAGTAGCTGGGATTATAGGTGCAAATCACTACACCCAGCAAAACCACAGATTTTTTTTTTGTCACCTTATAGTTGTTGCAAGTATCTTAAAATATTATTCACATTCCAAACTCGGCTGGGTGCGGTGGCTCACACCTGTAATCCCAGCACTTTAGGAGGCCAAGACAGGCAGATTGGTTGAGGTCAGGAGTTAGATACCAGCCCGGCCAATATGGCAAAACCCACTCTCTACTAAAAATACAAAAATTAGCTGGGTGTGGTGGCGGGCACCTGTAACCCCAGCTACTCTCGAGGCTGAGGCATGAGAATCGCTCAAGCCCAAGAGGTGGAGTTTGCAGTGAGCCAAGATTGTGCCACTGCACTCCAGCCTGGGAAAAGAGCGAGACTCTGTCTCCAACATAAATAAATAAATAAATAAATAAAATGTGTGTGGGTATTATTCTGAGAAGGGATTCATGGGTTTCACCAGCTTGCCAAAGGAGTCCAGGGCAAAATAAACAAATGAAATTTTTAAAAATTAAGTATTCTTGTAATCTGGGGAGAGGCTCCAGGCATAAGAATATTATGAGGAGGAAATCCACTTTTTTTTTCAAGAAAAGCAAAGCTGAATGAGTAAAAAAGAAGACACAATTACATGCTGTCTACAAGAGACCCTCTCCACCTTTAAGGAGACACATAGACCGAAAGTTAAGGGATAGAAAAGATATTCCACGCAAATGAAAGCCAAAAGAGGGCAGGAATAGCTATATTTATAACAGATGAAATAGATTTTAAGTCAAAAATGGTAAAAAGTGACAAGAAGGTCATTATATAATGATAAAAGAGTCAATTCATGAAGAGGCTATAAAATTGTAAATTATATGCACCCAACATCAGATCACCTAGATATATGAAGCAAATATTAATAGATCTTAAGGGAGGGATAGACTAATACAATAATAGCAAGCGATTTAACACCTCACTTTCAGCAACAGACAGATGGTCCAGGCAGATAATCAATAAGAAAACATTAGACTGAAACTACACTTTAGACCAAACAGACCTAACAGACAAATACAGAACATTCCATCCGACAGCAGCAGAATGCACATTCTTCTCAAGAGCACATAGAACATTCTCCAGGATAGATCACATGTTAGGCACAAGACATGTCTTAACAAATTTAAGATTAATATCATATCAAGTATCTTCTCAACCACAACGGTATGAAACTAGAAATCAATAATGAGAGAAATTTCAGGAAATTCACAAATATATGGAAATTATACAACATCATCCTGAACCACCAATGGGTTAAAGAAGAAATGTAAAAATATCTTGAGACGGCTGGGCGCGGTGGCTCAAGCCTGTAATCCCAGCACTTTGGGAGGCCGAGACGGGCGGATCACGAGGTCAGGAGATCGAGACCATCCTGGCTAACACGGTGAAACCCCATCTCTACTAAAATGCAAAAAACTAGCCGGGCGAGGTGGCGGGCGCCTGTAGTCCCAGCTACTCTGGAGGCTGAGGCAGGAGAATGGCGTGAACCTGGAGGCGGAGCTTGCAGTGAGCAGAAATCCAGCCACTGCACTCCAGTCCGGGTGACAGAGCAAGACTCCGTCTCAAAAAAAAAAAAAAAAAAAAATCTTGAGACAAATGAAATGGACCCACAACATACTAAAACTTATGGGATGCGGCAAAAGCAGTTCTAAGAGAGAAGTTTGTAGCTATAAATGCCTGTATCACAAAATAAGAAGGATCTCAAATAATCATCGTAACATCACGCTTCAAGAAGCTAGAAAACTAGAAAATGAAAAATAGGCCAGGCACAGTGGCTCACGCCTGTAATCATGCCACTATAGTCCAGCCCGGGTGACAGAGCACGAGACTCCTTCTCAAAAAAAAGAAAAGAAAAAAGAGAAACAAACGGAAGCAGAAGGAAGTAAATGATAAAGATCAGAGCAGAAATAAAGACTAGAAAAGATCAATGAAGGCCGGGCATGGTGGCTCACGCCTATAATCCTAGCACTTTGGGAGGCCGAGGTGGGCGGATAACAAGGTCACGAGTTCAAGACCAGCCTGGCTGGCCAACATGGTGAAACCCCATCTCTACTGAAAATACAAAAATTAGCCGGATGTGGTGTGGTGAGTGCCTGTAATCCCAGCTACTCAGGAGGCTGAGGCAGGAGAATCACTTGAACCCAGGAAGCGGAAGTTGCAGTGAGCCAAGATCGTGCCATTGCACTCCAACCTGGGCGACAAGAGCAAGGCTCCATCTCAAAAAAAAAAAAAAAAAA
>NW_016815820.1:987160-994164 GCF_001698545.2 Rhinopithecus bieti | reverse complement strand
GTCACGAGTTCAAGACCAGCCTGGCTGGCCAACATGGTGAAACCCCATCTCTACTGAAAATACAAAAATTAGCCGGATGTGGTGTGGTGAGTGCCTGTAATCCCAGCTACTCAGGAGGCTGAGGCAGGAGAATCACTTGAACCCAGGAAGCGGAAGTTGCAGTGAGCCAAGATCGTGCCATTGCACTCCAACCTGGGCGACAAGAGCAAGGCTCCATCTCAAAAAAAAAAAAAAAAAAAAAGAAAAGAAAAGAAAAAAAAATTAATGAAACTGAGTTGGTTTTGTTTTTTGTGACAGAGTCTCAAATAAGAGTGCAGTGGTACAATTTCAGCTCACTGCAACCTCTACCTTCTGGGTTCAAGGGATTCTCCTGCCTCAGCCTCCCAAGTAGCTGGGATTACAGGCACCTCCCAAGTAGCTGGAATTACAGATTTTAGTAGAGACAAGGTGTCGCCATGTCTGCCAGGCTGGTCTCAAACTCCTGACCTCAAGTGATCTGCCCACCTTGGCCTCCCAAAGTGCTGGGATTACAGGTGTGAACCACTCCGCCTGGCCAAGTTGCGTGTTTGAAACAGTAAACAAAAGTGACACATTCTAAGCTACACTAACTAAGGAAGGCAAAAGTGATTTGTCTGGGAGAGGCATTGGTGTGTGCGACCAGATCTCTGCATTGTAATGCAGAGGGCCCTGGAAGTCTAAGCATTCCTAAGGAGTTGTGACAAGCCTGTCTTTCCATTTGCCTGCCACCTGTCCTGCCTGGGTTTATCACGTGTCTGTCAGTGGACTCACCTTATGCCTTCACACTCCCATGGCATATCTGGGACATCCTGTCACTTAGACTATGTGTGTCTACATGTGCCATTACATGTTCCCCTCAAAGTTCTGTTGTGTTTCTGTCCAGTGCCTGCCACATGTCCCCCACATGTCAGCTGTATGTTCACATATGAATTCCACGTGTATTTCATTTATCCATGGGGTAATATTGCTGTCATAGGTCCTGCACGTTTTTGACATGTAACCATCAAGTTAACTCATGTATCCGTTCATTCATTCATTCATTATTGAATTCCTAGTGTGTGGTGGTCACTGTTTTAGGCTCTGTGGATACAATAGTGAATAAAACAGACAAAAATACTGTCTTTACAGAGCCTGTATTCAAGACAATAAATGTAATAATGATAACAACATAGTAGAGGCCAGTAATCCCACACTTTGGGAGGCTGAGGTAGGCAGATGCTTGAGTTCAGGAGTTTGAGACCAGCCTGGTCAACGTGGCAAAACCCTGTCTCTACCAAAAATACAAAAAAAGTAACCAGACGTGGTGGGGTGCGTCTGTGGTCCCAGCTACTTGGAGGGCTGATGTGGGACAATCACTTGAACCTGAGAAGTAGAGGTTGCAGTGAGCCGAGATCATGTCACTGCACTCCAGCCTGGGCAACAGAGTGAGACTTCTGTCTCTAAACAAAATGAAACAATATAGTAAACGTAGAAATAAATCAACAAGCATAATAAACACATTATATAGTATGTTAGAAGGTGATAAGTGCTACAGAAAAAAATGGAGGAAAACAAGGGAGAGCAGAGGTGCGGGACATATATTACAGTGCCCTTGTGAAAATGTAAAAGAAACAAAAAGAGCAGCAGGCAGAGTGGATACAGTTGTAAACAGGAGTTCAGGGTAGTCCCCTTGAAAAGTTGTCTGAGAGTAGACTTGAAGGCAGTAGATAAAGTGAGCCTTGGAGATATAGAGGAAACACATCTAGGCAGAGCAACAGCAGAAGTAGAAGCCTGAAGCAGCAGCTTGTCTGGTATGTTGGAAGAATGTGGAAGCCAGTGTGGCTGGAGTGGAGTAAATGGTAAGAAGTCAAACAGGGCCTGGTGCGGTGGCTCACACCTGTAATATCAGCACTTTGGGAGGCCGAGGTGGGTGGATTGCTTGAGCCCAGGAGTTCAAGAGCAGCTTGGGCAACACAGTGAAACCTCAACTCTACAAACAATAGAAAACTTAGCCAGTATGGTGGCGTGCACCTGTAGTCCCAGCTACCCAGGAGGGTGAGGTGGGAAGATTGCTTGAACCTAGAAGGCAGAGGTTGCAGTGAGCCAAGATCACGCCACTGCACTCCAGCCTGGGCAACAGAGTGAGACCCTGTCCAAAAATAAGTAAATAAAAGATGACAAACAGGATTTGAATCAGTTTAATCTTGGCCTCAATGAATTTCAAGCTTCCAGTTTTCCTCCACCTTTAATATGGTTTAGCATAAACCCATCTGTGGACAACTGTCCTGGAAACCATTGACCACTGTGGTCTCAGGCCATTTTCAAATACTCTGAGTTTAATCTCAAGAGAAACAAAAACAAACCCATCTCGATGTAAATAGGAGTAAATAGGCAGCTGGGTCAGAAAATGAAAATTTTCTCCCAAGGGAAGGAGAAGGGTGGGGGAAAGAACTCAGGCTTTGAGTCCCAGCTCTGCCACTCAACAAGCTGAGTGAGAGTGGTCACTGTGCCAGCCTCGCTGAATCTGTTCCCATGTATGGAAAATGGGGTGAGATCTTCACAGGGACGTGATCATAGAATGTAAAATAAACATTCAGCCCCCAGCCCAAGCCTGACTCTCAGGCCAGCTCCGTCCACAGCTACTGCCTCCTTTCTTGGGCCTGAATGCCCAATATGCTTCTCCTTTGACCTTCATTGTCTTGAAACTATACATTTAGCACCTGAGGGTCAGCTCAGGTGGCAGGTAAAATCTTTGCATATTTCTTGTTTTTTTTTTTTTTTTTTTTTTTTTTTTTTTTTTGCTTTTTTTTTGAGACAGAGTCTCGCTCTGTCACCAGGCTAGAGTGCAGTGGCGCCATCTCAGCTCACTGCACTTCCACACTTCCACCTCCTGGGTTCGAGTGATTCTCCTGCCTTAGCCTCCCAAGTAGCTGGGACTACAGGCATGCGCCGCCAAGTCCAGCTAATTTTTGTATTTTTAGTAAAGACAAGATTTCACAATGTTGGCCAGGATGGTCTCAATCTCTTGACCTCGTGATCCACCTCCCTCAGCCTCCCAAAGTGTTGAGATTACAGGCATGAGCCACCGTGCCCGGCCTCTGATGTACTTTTTATCCTGAACTCTCCCATATAGCATAGGGCTTCAATTCTTGGGGGAAAAAAGCTGGAGTTTAAATTCTAAAGAAATAAGAATGTGAATCTGAATTGGCATAGTTCATCTTGTAAGTGATTAAATGGACACTGGAACCGTTTACAAGGGCCCACCTGTCACCCCGAGTTGGTGGGTGGCCGCCCTCTGGGACTCCTTGTCTTCTGCTGCCATCGCCTGGAGGCAAGAGGGACTGCAGGGACACAGAAGGACAGAGGCCCACAAAGGTGGGAGCAGCACTGGCTCAGATCCCTGGGACAGCTAAGGCCACCCTGGGGAAGCCAGTGGCTCACCTCTCATGAAAAGGCAGATGGGGTGACTTGAAAAGCTGGTTTCCTGGCTGAGCATGGTGGATCACGCCTGTAATCCCAGCACTTTGGGGGACTGAGGTGGGAGGATTGCTTAAGCCTGGTAGTTCAAGACCAGCCTGGGCAGCAAAGCAAGATCTCCATCTCCACTAAAAATTAGCCAGGCATAGTGGTGTGCGCCTTTGGTCTTAGCTACGTGAAAGGCTAAGGCAGGAGGATCGCTTGTGTCCAGGAGGTTGAGGGTGCAGCGCTGTGTTTAAGCCACTGCATTCTAGCCTGGGTGACATCGAGACCCTGCCTCAAAAAAAAAAAAAAGAAAAGAAAGAAAAACTGGTTTCCTGGCATACTAGTGGCCAAGAAGCCTCAATGACAAAGACGGGAATTTTAATGACTACAGCTCTAGTCTCACCTCCTTCTACAAAAGAGAAAACTAAGACCTCTGCACTGCGGTGGAGTGTTTTCCCCAAGGCAGAGCTACACTGCTTCCTAAGGCAGGATGTGACTTAGGGACAAAGTCACATTCGAAGGCAGGCCCTGAGGCCAGATTCCAGGGTTGCTTTACGGTCCCGCTAACAGTGTTGTCCTTGGACCAGCAGCCTCAGGTCAGCTGGAAGCTTGTTAGAAATGCAGGATCGCAGACCCCATCGGCAACGGACCCAGACTCTGCACTTTACCAGATCCCCCAGGAAATCCGGACGCCAGTCAGAGCCAGTGCCAGGGACTGGTTTAGAACACGCTGCCTCTCAACGTTTTTAGGAGGGCACATGAAGATGGTTTTATTTCCCCAAATGGAAATTATAGTATTGCTTGTTCCTTTTTTTTTCTTTTTTTGAGATGGAGCTCTGTTGCCCAGGCTGGAGTGCAGTGGTGCAATCTCCGTTCACTGTGACCTCCACCTCCCAGGTTCAAGGGATTCTCCTGCCTCAGCCTCCCAAGTAGCTGGGAATACAGGCACCTGCCACCACACCTGGCTAAATTTTTTTTTTTTTTCCAGTAGAGACGAGGTTTCACTATGTTGGCCAGGCTGGTCTCAAACTCCTGACCTAAGGTGATCTGCCCACCTCAGCCTCCCAAAGTACTGGGATTACAGGCGTGAGCCACCGCCCTCGGCCAGCATTGTTTTTTCTTGGTTATAATAGTTCTACACGCTCACTATAAAAAAATTCAGACAACATAGGATAATTTCAAGAAGAAAGCAATAAATATGTGTTGTGTAAATATCCTTCTGGACATTTTCTATACACACACTTTTTTTTTTTTTTTAAGATGGAATCTTGCTCTGTTGCCCAGGCTGGAATGCAGTGGCATGATCTTGGCTCACTGCAATTTCTGCCTCCTGGATTGAAGCAAGTCTCCTGCCTCACCCTCCCAAGTAGCTGGGATTACTTTTTTTTTTTTTTTTTTTGAGATGGGAGTCTCACTCTGTCTCCCAGGCTGGAGTGCAGTGGCGTAATCTCAGCTCACTGCAAGCTCCGCCTCCCGGGTTCACGCCATTCTCCTGCCTCAGCCTCCCATGTAGCTGGGACTACAGGCACCCGCCACTGCACCCGGCTAATTTTTTGTATTTTTAGTAGAGACGGGGTTTCAACATGTTAGCCAGGATGGTCTCGATCTCCTGACCTCGTGATCCGCCCATCTCGGCCTCCCAAAGTGCTGGGATTACAGGCTTGAGCCACCGCGCCCGGCCCAAGTAGCTGGGATTACAGGTTTGCACCACCAAACACAGCTAATTTTTGTATTTTTAGTAGAGATGGGGTTTCTCCATGTTGACCAGGCCGGTCTCAAACTCCTGACTTCAGATGATCTGCCCACCTTGGCCTCCAAAATACTAGGATTATAGGCACGAGCCACCGTGCCTGGCCCACAACATTTTTACAAAAATCAGATTGTGTGTGTATCCTCTATACTGTCTTGTCGCCTTTTCTTTTTCTCTTTCTTTCTTTCTTTCTTTTTTTTTTTTTTGTTTCCGAGACAGGGTCTTGCTCTGTTGCCCAGGCTGGAGTACAGTGGCATGATCACAGCTCACTGCAGATTTAGCCTCCTGGGCTCAAGCAATCCTCCCATCTCAGGCTCCCAAGTAGTGGGGACTACCAGGAGATGTGTGTGTACATGTATATTATATGTATATATCTATGTGCATATATACACACACATGAATATATATACATATATACATTGTATACATATGTATATATATTTTTTATTTTGTAGAGATGAGGGTCTCACTATGTTGCCTAGGTTAGTCTTGAACCCCTGGGCTCAAGTGATCCTCCCACCTTGACCTCCCAAAGTGATGGGATTTCTGGCATGAGCCACCACACCTGGCCAGCCTTGGATGTTATTTCTTTTTCTTTTTCTTTTTTTTTTTTTGAGACGGAGTCTTTGCTCTGTCGCTCAGGCTGGAGTGCACTGGTGCAATCTTGTCTCATTGCAACCTATGCTTCCTGGGTCAAGTGATTCTCCTGCCTCAGCCTCCTGAGTAACTGGGATCACAGGTGCATGACAACACCCCTGGCTAATTTGTTTTGTTTGTTGGTTTGTTTTGTTTTGTTTTTGTTTTTTGTATTTTTAGTAGAGACTCATGCAACTGCAGCTGCTTGGGTCACTCAGGAGCCCTTGGGACCATCACCCACCCCTTTTCCCTGCCTGGAATGCTCCTCTGCTCACCCACTCCACCCGTCCCTCCACCCTCACCCAGTAATTCCCATCCACGTTTAGGCTTGGCCTGAAATGTCAGCTCCTTGGGGGGACTGGGAACACCGAGGCTGGATCCCCTTGGTATTCACTCCTCTGGTGCCCTTTCTTTTCTCCTTTGGAGACATTTATCACAAATTCATGAAGTTTCCACTTGAATAAGAATTTGTTTATGTCATTCTTGTCCATGAAAGCAGGGCGTGTGTGTCTCTGGGCTTAGGGACCCCTCTGTGCCTTGCACTTTGTACGGGGCCTGGCACATAGCAGATGCTCAGGACATGCTTGTGACAGGATGAAATGGAGAGGTGGATGTTGCGGGTCATCAGTGTGCACATGGCTAGGGTTTCTATTTGATCGTGTCAATCAAGCTCAGATTCAGAGCTGCTGGGGAACTGAAGGTTTCTTTGCGGGCACTGCCTCTCTGCAACACTGTTGCACAGAGGGATTTTCTGATTAGAGCACCAGAAAAAGCTCACCCCAGGGTCTGGTACACAGAAAGCACTCTGCAGGCTGGGCGTGGTGGCTCACGCTTGTAATTCCAGCACTTTGGATGATTGAGGTGGGCAGATCACCTGAGGTCAGGAGTTTGAGACCAGCCTGGCCAACATGGCGAAATCTCCTCTCTACTTAAATACAAAAAATTAGCCAGGTGTGGTGGCATGCGCCTGTAGTCCTACCTGCTTTGGAGGCTGAGGCAGGAGAATTGCTTTAACCTGGGAGGCAGAAGTTGCAGTGAACCAAGATCACACCATTGCACTCCAACCTGGGCAACAGAGCAAGACTGTCTCAAAAAACAAAAAAGAAAGAAAGAGAGAAAGAAAAAAAGAAGAAGAAAAACAAAGAAAGAAAGAAAGAAA
>NW_016815820.1:981031-985215 GCF_001698545.2 Rhinopithecus bieti | reverse complement strand
TTTTTTTGAGACAGGGTCTTGCTCTGTCACCCAGACTGGAGTGCAGTGGCCCAATCACAGCTCACTGTAGCCTCTGACTCCTGGGCTCAAGCAATCCTCCCACCTCAGCCTTCCAGGTAGCTGGACTACAGGTGTGTGCCACCACACCTGGCTAATTTTTTTTATTTTTTGCAGAGATGGAATCTTGCTATGTTGCCCATGCTGGGAACTGACTTTAAAAGTAAGAATTGAAGAATAGAGCAGTAGTTTATTATGTGCAGACTGTGTGTGTGTGTGTGTGTGTGTGTGCGTGTGTGTGTGTATGTGTGTATGAATGTGCCTGGCAGGGATTCCAGACAGACGGAAAATATCTGTGAGGAGTCCAAGGTGGGATGTAGTCAGATGGTCCTCATTAAATCCCAAAGGAGGCTGCACTTGCCAGCTCTCTCATTCAAAACTCGAAGAGGTTTCGAGGCAAGGCAAGGAGAGGACGTTATTGACCATGATATGTAGCCATGTTCTTGAGGATCTCAGCCCAGCGCCAGTTGCCATAGAGGACAGGACCAGACTGCTTTTAGACTACAGCCACCGTGACTCTCCACACACTGCTGCAAGAGTTAAGGCAAAGCCATGATGAGTACAACACAGCAGTTGTCCCAGGTGAAGCCTTTGTCAACAAGCGTCCTGTGGCTTTGTGGCTGATTGTTCTAGCCTTGGCTCTGAGAAGGGGCAGTCATTTGATGTTCAGAAATACCTGTAAGCAGCTGAGCTTAGTGGCTCCCGCCTGTAATCCCAGCACTTTGGGAGGCTGAAGCTGGCGGATCACTTGAGGCCAGGAGTTTGAGACCAGCCCGGCCAACATGGCGAAATCCTGACTCTATCAAAATGTAAAATTAGCCCGGTATGGTAGTGCACTACTATAATCCCAGCTACTCAGGAGGCAGAGGCAGGAAAATCGCTTGAACTTGGGAGGCGAAGTTTTCAGTGAACCGAGATCACGCCACTGCACTCCAGCCTGGATGACAGAGTGAGACCCTGTCTCAAAACAACAACAAGAAAAAAGCCCTGTAACCCACAGCCATTTAGGGGTAGGGTGAGCATTTAACCTCATGGGGTAGATAAATCAACAGAAGTGTCGTTCAGGCCTCCCCAGTCCTTTAGTCCAGCAAGGTACATTGGGAGAGGGTCTCTGACTGCCCGCTGGAGACGAATGAGAATAAATGACATTATGACTCCCAATTGTGGGCATTTAAGCAGGAGCCAAGCCTTGTGCTAAACAAGCATGTCCCTTGTGTATAACCTTAGATGGTGGGTGTGGCTGTTTATTTTCACTTTTACAACTTTTTTAAAATCTTTGTGTGTGTGTGTGTGATAGTCTTGCTCTGTAGCCCAGGCTGGAGTGCAGTGGAGCTATCTTGGCTCACTGCAACCTCCGCCTCCTGGGTTCAGCAATTCTCCTGCCTCAGCCTCCTGAGTACTTGGGACTACAGGTGCCCGCTACCACACCTGGCTAATTTTGTATTTTATTAGAGACGGGGTTTCACCATATTGGTCAGGCTGGTCTCAAACTCCTGACCTTGTGATCTGCCCGCCTCAGCCTCCCAAAGTGCTGGGATTACAGGCATGAGCCACTGCGCCCAACCAATTTTGTATTTTAGTAGATACAGGGTTTCACTATGTTGGCCAGGCTGGTCTTGAACTCCTGACCTCAGGTGATCCGCCTGCCTCGGCCTCCCAAAGTGTTGGGATTACAGGCATGAGCCACCGCACCCAGTCTCCAAAAAATCATGTTTTTTGAATCATAAGGCGTGACTCTTATCCCCACTTTACAGATAAGAATGGGATGCTTAGCTTGGTTTGCCCCAAGTCGCTTAGCTCTAACTGCAAAAGTCCAGGATTCAGACCCAGAGTGCCTGCCTCTATGGCCGTGCGAGGAACTGCGATGCCCTGTGGTCTCCCAGATCGGGGTGGAGGAAGGAACATGTGTGAGCACCTGAAGTGGACACACATGAGGCAAGACTGGGAACTCAATGTCGGGGATCTCTCTGGGAGGAACATGACTTCTGAGACTTTGGCTTAGAAAAGGAAGGGCTTCATGGGGATGCTGGGATGCTGCTATGCAGGCATTTCTTATGAACATCTCCTCTGTCCTGTTGCAGGGCTGGAAGAAAATGATTTCAGTAGCATTAGGACTGTGTAGGCTGCAAATGAATGGCAGGAGCTGGCTAGCCACGTACGGACAGAACGGGGAAACACTGGAATGGTGGCTGTTAAGAAATATGGGAAGAAGGCTGATGTTACATGCTGTTATACATAATGTCACATGCTGTTATATGTGATGCTACATGCAGTTACATGCAACATTACATACAATGNGAAGGAAGGAAGGAAGGAAGGAAGGAAGGAAGGAAGGAGAAAAGAAAGAAGAAAAGAAAGAAAGAGAGAGAAAGCAAGACAGCACTCTCTGGAATGGCAGCTCCTTGGTGGTGGTGAGGAGGTGGCATGGGTGTGCCCCTGCTTGCTCCAGCTTGTAACACCCTCAAGTTTCCATGTTTCTTTACCTCTTTCCAGACAGGCCACACTGAACAGCACATAACAGCACATATTCCAAACACAAGCAGGGAGATGGTGCTGTAGGGTGACTTCATGGTTTACTAAACATGGACTGAGAACTACTAATGTGCCAGGTACTGTTCTGACCCTAGGTCCACAGAGACGGTGAAACTCTGTCATAGTCGCTCACAGTCTAGAAGCAAGGAGGCCAGTCATTACAATGCAGTGGAATGCATGCCATGGTAGAGGTGAGTTCAATGCCAGGAGCGAGGGGCCACAGAGGCAGTGAGTGTCTCTATAGTGAGCAGAGGCCACACCCATTCAATGTTTTTGTTGTTGTTGTTTTGTTTTTTGAGACAGAGTCTCACTTTCTTACACAGGCTGCTGGAATGCAGTGGTGCAATCTCCGCTCACTGCAGCCTCTGCCTCCTAAGTTCAAGCAATTCTCCTGCCTCAGCCTCTCGAGTAGCTGGGATTACAGGTGTGTGCCACCATGCTCAGCTAATTTTTATATTTTTAGCAGAAACAGGGTTTTACCATGTTGGCCAGGCTGGTCTCAAACTCCTGACCTTGGGTGATCTGCCCGCCTTGGCCTCCCAAAGTGTTGGGATTACAGGCGTGAGCCACTGCGCCCAGCCAGCCCTCTCTTAAAATCCATCCATACATTCCCATATCTCTTCAAATAAAATACTTTTTATTATTTTATTTTATTTTATTTTTTATTTTTAGTAGAGATGGGGTTTCTCCGTGTTGATCGATCTCCCGACCTCAGGTGATCTGCCCGCCTCAACTTCACAAAGTGCTGGGATTACAGGTGTGAGCCACCGCACACGGCATAAAATAATAATTTTTTAAAAGGTATCCAAGGTCGAGGATGGTCTGGCCTCTCCTGACACCCGCACCCTCACCTCCCAGCCTTGTCCTCTTGCTGTCTGTGTCCAGCCACATCATCATTCTCTCAGCCCCTCCCATGTGCCAAGCTCTGTCCCACCTGGAGGTCCTCACAGATACTGGTTCCTCTGGTTGGAACCCTTCCCATGAACACATTTTTGTGACTGGGCATGTGCATACACGAGACTACTGAACAAACTGCTTTACTCGAGCCTTCAGTTCCATTCCCAGTGCCCCGTGAAGGGTAGGCCTTGAATAAATATTTGCTGAGCAGACTACCTTTTATTCCTCACATTTATGGCAAACAGTTTCCCTAGATTGTGGCTTGCCCTTACATCTGTTGTTTCTTTAACCTTCAGAAGTTTTACATTTTGATGTCGTCAAATCATCCAATCTCTCTTTTGGAGTTTCTCTGTTGTTTTGCACACAGAAAGTTTCAGAGGTTTCATAAGGGCTTGTGCCTGAGCAAAGGCCCAAGTCTGAGGGATTTGAATCAGAAGGAACAGGAAGCTGATAACCTTGGTGGAAGCTGATGGAGGGAGTTGTGTGGCAATACCAGATGCAATGGCGATATGTGGTTAGCATGTCTTGAGTGGGCGTTCTTGGTCTAGCATTTTCCTCATGGTGCTCACTACCTCCTTAATGGGTCAGGAAAGTATTAACACCCTGGTACATGTTAAGAAAAAGCGGATCAGAGCCCACTATTTGCTAGGCATTGTGTTAAGCACTGGGGAACTGACTTTTTTTTTTTTTTTTTTTTT
>NW_016815820.1:974203-979450 GCF_001698545.2 Rhinopithecus bieti | reverse complement strand
CACACCTGGCTAATTTTTTTTATTTTTTGCAGAGATGGAATCTTGCTATGTTGCCCATGCTGGGAACTGACTTTAAAAGTAAGAATTGAAGAATAGAGCAGTAGTTTATTATGTGCAGACTGTGTGTGTGTGTGTGTGTGTGTGTGCGTGTGTGTGTGTATGTGTGTATGAATGTGCCTGGCAGGGATTCCAGACAGACGGAAAAATATCTGTGAGGAGTCCAAGGTGGGATGTAGTCAGATGGTCCTCATTAAATCCCAAAGGAGGCTGCACTTGCCAGCTCTCTCATTCAAAACTCGAAGAGGTTTCGAGGCAAGGCAAGGAGAGGACGTTATTGACCATGATATGTAGCCATGTTCTTGAGGATCTCAGCCCAGCGCCAGTTGCCATAGAGGACAGGACCAGACTGCTTTTAGACTACAGCCACCGTGACTCTCCACACACTGCTGCAAGAGTTAAGGCAAAGCCATGATGAGTACAACACAGCAGTTGTCCCAGGTGAAGCCTTTGTCAACAAGCGTCCTGTGGCTTTGTGGCTGATTGTTCTAGCCTTGGCTCTGAGAAGGGGCAGTCATTTGATGTTCAGAAATACCTGTAAGCAGCTGAGCTTAGTGGCTCCCGCCTGTAATCCCAGCACTTTGGGAGGCTGAAGCTGGCGGATCACTTGAGGCCAGGAGTTTGAGACCAGCCCGGCCAACATGGCGAAATCCTGACTCTATCAAAAATGTAAAAATTAGCCCGGTATGGTAGTGCACTACTATAATCCCAGCTACTCAGGAGGCAGAGGCAGGAAAATCGCTTGAACTTGGGAGGCGAAGTTTTCAGTGAACCGAGATCACGCCACTGCACTCCAGCCTGGATGACAGAGTGAGACCCTGTCTCAAAACAACAACAAGAAAAAAGCCCTGTAACCCACAGCCATTTAGGGGTAGGGTGAGCATTTAACCTCATGGGGTAGATAAATCAACAGAAGTGTCGTTCAGGCCTCCCCAGTCCTTTAGTCCAGCAAGGTACATTGGGAGAGGGTCTCTGACTGCCCGCTGGAGACGAATGAGAATAAATGACATTATGACTCCCAATTGTGGGCATTTAAGCAGGAGCCAAGCCTTGTGCTAAACAAGCATGTCCCTTGTGTATAACCTTAGATGGTGGGTGTGGCTGTTTATTTTCACTTTTTACAACTTTTTTAAAATCTTTGTGTGTGTGTGTGTGATAGTCTTGCTCTGTAGCCCAGGCTGGAGTGCAGTGGAGCTATCTTGGCTCACTGCAACCTCCGCCTCCTGGGTTCAGCAATTCTCCTGCCTCAGCCTCCTGAGTACTTGGGACTACAGGTGCCCGCTACCACACCTGGCTAATTTTTGTATTTTTATTAGAGACGGGGTTTCACCATATTGGTCAGGCTGGTCTCAAACTCCTGACCTTGTGATCTGCCCGCCTCAGCCTCCCAAAGTGCTGGGATTACAGGCATGAGCCACTGCGCCCAACCAATTTTTGTATTTTTAGTAGATACAGGGTTTCACTATGTTGGCCAGGCTGGTCTTGAACTCCTGACCTCAGGTGATCCGCCTGCCTCGGCCTCCCAAAGTGTTGGGATTACAGGCATGAGCCACCGCACCCAGTCTCCAAAAAATCATGTTTTTTGAATCATAAGGCGTGACTCTTATCCCCACTTTACAGATAAGAATGGGATGCTTAGCTTGGTTTGCCCCAAGTCGCTTAGCTCTAACTGCAAAAGTCCAGGATTCAGACCCAGAGTGCCTGCCTCTATGGCCGTGCGAGGAACTGCGATGCCCTGTGGTCTCCCAGATCGGGGTGGAGGAAGGAACATGTGTGAGCACCTGAAGTGGACACACATGAGGCAAGACTGGGAACTCAATGTCGGGGATCTCTCTGGGAGGAACATGACTTCTGAGACTTTGGCTTAGAAAAGGAAGGGCTTCATGGGGATGCTGGGATGCTGCTATGCAGGCATTTCTTATGAACATCTCCTCTGTCCTGTTGCAGGGCTGGAAGAAAATGATTTCAGTAGCATTAGGACTGTGTAGGCTGCAAATGAATGGCAGGAGCTGGCTAGCCACGTACGGACAGAACGGGGGAAACACTGGAATGGTGGCTGTTAAGAAATATGGGAAGAAGGCTGATGTTACATGCTGTTATACATAATGTCACATGCTGTTATATGTGATGCTACATGCAGTTACATGCAACATTACATACAATGTTCCATGCTGATATTACATAATGTTACATCATCTTACATGCACTATTACATGCTGATGTTACATATTATTATGCGCACGGCTACATGCTGATGTTACATGACATTACATGTTGTTACATGAGAGGAAGCCTGTTGGGCTGTCTGCTGTGTGACAACTGGCAGAGGGAGGCTGTCCCCGAGAAGTATACAGGGCAGGGTGCCCATCCAGGCTGCGAGAGGCCCAGGCATCCAGCCCTCACAAAGAACGAAGAGGGGCCACCTCCCCTTGCAGCAGGCCCCGGGCTGCCTGCCTGGAGGAGGGGAACCCCAAAATGTGGGCTGGAGACAAGTGAGCGGGAAAGGAATGTGTTGAAGCAACTCAGGTAGCAATCTGGGAACAGTGGCGAGCGATGCAGACTTATTCACTGAACGTTGAGACTCCCGGAAGCCTTTGTGTGTCCCTGTGCCTGTGTGTTTATAAACTTCCTCCCTTCCAAGTTAAAATCAAGACTTATTTGGCAAAGAATGTTGTCCTTGGGGAGGGAGACTGCCCAGAGGTGGAAAACGTGTAGATAAATTAGTTTCTCCGAGTTCTAGATATGGCTTATCTGTCCAAGGCTCTGGTATTTTTCTAGTTGAATTGTTGAAACTGTGAAAAGGAACATAGTGAAAACTTTGGAAGACTCTTAGTGTATGAATCTGAGGGGTCTGTGTCAGTTAAAATTTGTGTACATGTAACTGATTTGAAGTGTGACAAAATTGGGGCTTCCATCATTTTTTCTGTGTGTTGAATGGTTTTCTTGTTTGTTTGTTTGTTTGTTTGTTTGTTTGTTTTTGAGATGGAGTCTTGCTCCTGTCTCCCAAGCTGGAGTGCAGTGGCCCGATCTTGGCTCACTGTAACCTCTGCCTCCTGGGTTCAAGCAATTCTCCTGCCTCAGCCTCCTGAATAGCTGGGATTATAGGTGCCCGCCACCACACCTGGCTAATTTTAGTATTTTTAGTAGAGAAAGGGTTTCACCATGTTGGCCAGCCTGGTAGAGACAGGGTTTCACCACGTTGGCCAGGCTGGTCTCAAACTCCTGACACCAAGTGATCCGCCCTCCTCAGCCTCCCAAAGTGCTGGGATTACAGGTGAGCCACTGCGCCTGGCCTCAATGGTTTTCTTTGCAGAAAATACAGTTGTAATCCCACACTATAATTTTTTATTGGATGAGACTAGAAATACGACCTTATGTTATTAGCTTTGTTTTAATTAATTGGTAGACTCTTGAGAGTAGTTTTAGGCTTATGGAAACACTGAGTGGGAAGTACAGATAGTCCCTCGTACTTCTCTACCCCCTATGCCCACGGTTTCTCCTATATTAATATCTTGCATTAGGATGGTGTATTTGTTACAACGGAGCCAATATTGATGCATTATTTTATTTTTTTATTTTTTTATTTTTATTTTTTGAGACGGAGTCTCGCTCTGTCGCCCAGACTGGAGTGCAGTGGCCGGATCTCAGCTCACTGCAAGCTCCGCCTCCCGGGTTCCCGCCATTCTCCTGCCTCAGCCTCCCGAGTAGCTGGGACTACAGGCGCCCGCCACCTCGCCCTGCTAGTTTTTTTTTTGTATTTTTTAGTAGAGACGGGGTTTCACCGTGTTAGCCAGGATGGTCTCGATCTCCTGACCTCGTGATCCGCCCGTCTCGGCCTCCCAAAGTGCTGGGATTACAGGCGTGAGCCACCGCGCCCGGCCGATGCATTATTATTAATCAAAGCCTAACATTTACATGAGGGTTCACTCTTCACATTGTACATTCTATAGCTTTCAACAAATACATAATGACACGTATCCACCATTACAGTATCATATAGAATAGTTTCACTGCCCTAAACATTCCCTGTGCCCCACTTGTTATTAATAGCTTTTTCAAGGGAAGATTTAGATTTCAGTGTTTTTCGTTTTCACGTTCTTTTAGAAAGTAGAAGTTCTGTTGCAACCTTCCCAGCCACATTTCTACCTTGGTCAGCACTGCTCTCCCCCACACACATTCTAAGAAGCTGGTCAAAATGATTCCTCACTGACAACCTCCAAAGGGATGGCCAAGAGATGCTCAGCACTTCAATTGGACATGACAGGCCCTTTAGGAATTGAGATATTTACATGACTGTCCCTTGACATTGTAATGGGAGGTCGCTTCCCATGGTCCCAGCTCAGGAGTCCTGGGTGGTTTTCATTCAGCTCATCCACATACGGGTAGCGCTCTCGGTCAGAAGCAACGGAAATCCAACTCAGGCCGGGCACGGTGCCTCATGCCTGTAATCCCAGCACTTTGGGAGGCTGAAGCGGGCGGATCACGAGGTCAGGAGTTCGAGACCAACATGGTGAACCTGGTGAACCCTGGCCAACATGGTGAAACCCTGTCTCTACTAAAAATACAAAAAATTAGCTGGGTGTGGTGGTGCGTGCCTGTAATCCCAGCTACTCGGGAGGCTGAGGTGGGAGAACTGCTTGAACCCAGGAGGTGGAGGTTGCAGTGAGCCAAGATTGAGTCATTGCACTCCAGCCTGGGCAAGAGAGTGAGACTCCAAAAAAAAAAAAAGAAGAAGAAAGAAAGAAACCCAACTCAAACTAACTTCGTCAGCAGGAGAAATTTAAATAACATAACAAAGACATTACTCAGAACTGGCCCTGCAAAAGGTAAACTCTCCATGGTGTCTAATGGGGGCTGGGTTAGCATCAATCTCCAAAGGACCCCTTGATTTTTTTTTTTTTTTGAGACAGAGTTTCGCTCTGGTTGCCCAGGCTGGAGTGCAGTGGCGCAATCTAGGCTCACCGCAACCTCTGCCTCCTGGGTTCAAGCCATTCTCTTGCCTCAGTCTCCCGAGTAGCTGGGATTACAGGCACCCGCCACCACGCCCCGCTTTTTTTTGTATTTCTAGTAGAAACGGGGTTTCACCATGTTGGCCAGGCTGATCTCGAGCTCCTGACCTCAGGTGATCCATCCGCCTCAGCCTCCCAAAGTGCTGGGATTACAGGCATGAGCCACTGCGCCCAGCTTTTT
>NW_016815820.1:961726-974046 GCF_001698545.2 Rhinopithecus bieti | reverse complement strand
TTTTTTTTTTTTTTTGAGACAGAGTTTCGCTCTGGTTGCCCAGGCTGGAGTGCAGTGGCGCAATCTAGGCTCACCGCAACCTCTGCCTCCTGGGTTCAAGCCATTCTCTTGCCTCAGTCTCCCGAGTAGCTGGGATTACAGGCACCCGCCACCACGCCCCGCTTTTTTTTGTATTTCTAGTAGAAACGGGGTTTCACCATGTTGGCCAGGCTGATCTCGAGCTCCTGACCTCAGGTGATCCATCCGCCTCAGCCTCCCAAAGTGCTGGGATTACAGGCATGAGCCACTGCGCCCAGCTTTTTTTTTTTTTTTTTTTTTTTTTAATAAATAAAGTCTGGGTCTCACTCTCATTTTGTTGCCCAGGCTGGTCTCTAACTCCTGGGCTCCTGGCCTCAGGCCATCATGCTGCTTCTGTTCCCCAAAGTGCTGGGATTGCGTCTTTTTTTATCTTGATGGGATGATAGAGATGACAATGCCTTTTATCTTTCTTGCTTGTTTTGAGACAGGTTCTTGCTCTGTCACCCAGGATGGAGTGCAGTGGTGCCATCACAGCTCACTGCAGCTTTAACTTCCTGGGCTCAGGCCATCCTCCCACCTCAGCCTCTGGAATAGCTGGGACCACAGGCATGTGCCACCATGCCCAGCTAATTTTTATATTTTTGGTAGAGATGGGGGGAGGGGGGCTCACAATGTTGCCCAGGCTGGTCTTGAACTCGTGAGCTCAAGCAGTCCGCCTGCCTCAGCCTCCCGGAGCGCTAGGATTTCAGGTGTGAGCCACCGCATCTGGTCCTTTTATTTGTTTTGTTGTGCCCGGGCCTTTAATCTCTTTCATTGTTTGAGGGGTTTGGTCTTAATCTAGGAGGGCTGCATATCTCCCCAGGTGCACAAACACAAAGTCAGGTTATTTCCTTCTCCTCTGGCCTTTTGTGCCTTTCTTTGTTAAAGATCCAGTTCATTTACCTCACCTTTGTGAAGTTGCCCAGCTCGGGCAGTTGAATTGACTTGTAGAGAGGGTGAGTTTGACCCCCTACACTTGCCACAGGGAGACGGTTAACTGCCTCTCAATCCTGCCAGGCTAGTTCTTCCCCTCCATGGCTGGCAACCCGGGCAGGCCCCCTGACAACTCTGGCCATCTTTTCTCCAGTCCCTTCAGGTCACAGAACAGTATCAAGTTCGTCATTAAAAGGTCTCTTTTCGCAAAAGAGTGAAAACATCAATTCCCCTTGCAGAGAGATGTAGGAGACCAGAATATGCCACCCCAAAGTATGCCCCTTTGGCACAAGGATTGTTTTGAGTTTAAGACAAGTGAGATGAAGCATGTATAAGGAGGCCTCTGCTCTTCCACTATTTGCCTAAAAGTAGGACATAAACTTACAAAGGCGCGCTCCCCCCCTCTACCAGGGAGGACTAAGCTTGGTTGGCCACCAGAGACAGCTTCAGACCCTTATCAGCAACAGAAGAATCTCCATAACAAACCTTACGAGCTAGCCTCTATATACCATTTATTTGCCTTCTCACAATCTGCCACCCCTAGAGATTCCAAGTCCTTTACCCTGGGTCTTGTTATTTGTCTAAAAATGTATTATGGCTGGGCGTGGTGGCTCACGCCTGTAATCCCAATACTTTGGGAGGCTGAGGTGGGCAGATCACTTGAGGTCAGGAGTTCAAGACCAGCCTGGCCAACATGGAAAACCTCGTCTCTACTAAAAATACAAAAATTAGCCGGGTGAGATGATGGGTGCCTGTAGTCCCAGCTACTCTGGAGGCTGAGGTGCAAGAATTGTTTGAACCTGGGAGGCAGAGGCTGCAGTGAGCTGAGATCGCACCACAGCACTCCAGCCTGAGCAACAGAGTGAGACACTATCTCAAAATAATAATAATATTAAATAAAAATAAAAAATAAAATAAAATTTAAAATGTACTGTTCTTTGTTGAAGACGCTGGAAGTCCCTTCTGTGGGATTTACTCAGTCCCTGGGCATTTCCCACGTTTATCTAAGATATGCACGTTAATAACCTCCAGATTTTTTTTTTTTTTTCCTCTCTTATTGATCTGTCTTTTGGTATAGGAGCCCCAGCTAATAAACTTAAGGTGAGTAGAAGGAAAAATTGTTTTTTTCTTCCCCTACAAACACTTCTGTCCAAGTTAAGACCCGTGTCAGGGAGAAGCTGGTGTCTGGACAGAAGCAGGGCCATCAGTTTTGCTTGCTTTCTGCTCAGTGGTGGGACAGAAAAGTGCTACCCCATACTCCTCCAAGCAAGGACTTATCCCAGCTCCAGGAGGGCTGACATCTCCTTCAGGGTTTGCCTCAGCTGCAAAGTGCTGCCTCACCCAAGAGCATGCCTTTTGTTTTGTGGGGGGCCCATGTACAATGACTGATGGAGGTGGGGGTTGAAGGGCTGGCCATTTAAATTATTAAAATAATTATCTGGGAGGCTATTAGGCTGGAACAGTTCCGGTGCCTTGGTTTTCTACGTAAGCAAACTGAAACGCAACTCAACATAAACTCAAGCCAACTAACCTCAAATGAGAGTCTTTACCAATTGAAAAGCATTAACTAACTTCTAACTAGGGACTTCCTACTTTAACCAATAGAAAATGTTATTTGTCTTTGCTTTCATTAACATTTCTCTACTCTTTTGGGACTGTCCTGCTCAAGCAAAGGGTTTGCTGTTCATTGCAGAACTTCCAGAAAGACCTTATCAGCTCTTCAATGGAAAGCATCAAATGTTATTTGTTATTTGTCTTATTTGTTAATTGTTATTTGTTAATTTATTTATCTTTGTCTTATTTATCTTTCTGCAACCACATTATAAAGTCTCCATTCTTGCCTGCTCTGGGGAGCACTGAACCACTTGTGGTCTGGTGCTGCCTAATTCATAAATTGTTGAATGGTCAAATAAACTCACTTAAAAAATTATTTTTTTTTTTAGATGGATTCTCACTCTGTTGCCCAGGCTGGAGTGCAGTGGCACGATCTCAGCTCACTGAAACCTCTGCCTTCCAAGTTCAAGGGATTCTCCTGTCTAAGCTTCTCGAGTAGCTGGGATTACAGGTATGTGCCACCACGTCCAGCTAATTTTATTTTTAATAGAAATGGGGCCATGTTGGCCAGGCTCGTCTCGAACTCCTGACCTCAGGTGACCTTAGGTGATCCACCCACCTTGGCCTCCCAAAGTGCTGGGATTTCAGGTGTGAGCCACTGTGCCTGGCCTCATTAACATTTTAATATGCCAGAGTTTATCCTTTAATTAGGCTCCCGGCAAGTCACCACACCTCACCTTGCCCCTGCCCACACCTGCTCCATCCTCTTCCCTTACTCAGGTATCCTTTCCTAAGAAGTAAGCCTCCTGCAGGCCAAACTCCACCTCTGCATCTGCTTCCAGAGAAGTCCACCTGTGAAGCCCTCCCAGCCTTTCACTCCTCTCCTTTTCTGTGAACAGAGGTTTCTGACTCATCCAGGGCTGAAGTTCAAGGACAGAGATGATAGAAAGAGAGGCAGGAAAGCTCTTACTTCACTGACACTGTCATGCAGCCCCAGCCTCTGTGCCCTCTGGACTTGGGACACATTTGAAGCTGACCCTGTCGTTGGCACTTACAAGAGTTCTTCATGGGCTCAGCCCCCTTCCCATTGGGGGATTCTACCATCTTCGTGTCAGAAGTGGGCTCCCCAGACATTACCATCACGACCAGCGGATAAGACAAAGCTGAGCTTATTGCTTCCAGCAGAAGTGAAAGATAAGGTCGGGATGTACAGAGAACTGGAAGTTTGGTTTAAAGCGAGTCTTTGTGGGAGGAAGAGTTGGTTTGCTTCAGACAAGGCAGAGATCACAGTACAACAGTCCTGGGTTGGTGGGAAAAGCAGGCTAGGATTTTGAACCACAACATTCAAAGAATCTTAGGGTTCAAACTGTTGATGCTTTCCATTAAAGAGCTGATAGGTCTTCCTGGAAGTTGCTGCAATGAACGGTTGAACCATTTGCTTGGGCAGGACAGTCCCAGCAGAGTAGAGAAATGCAAATGAAGACAGTGACATAAACAGGTCATGTTACTCTAGACCGTGAGGTGTGATTTCCATTCTCAGTGCCCAGGACAAGTGTGGGGAAGATGGTTTTGGTTCTGATTAATCATTGGTTCAGGAAACAGACACACCCCAGGCCATAGAATCACAGCACTGCTGGGATGCTTAGAAAAAAAAGACTTCCTGCTGTTCTCAGTAGGATTTGAACTTGTAATATAGAGTCTGGTTGCTGCTGGCAGCCACTCTAAGGGGATAGCCTGCCTGAGGGTATGGTCAACACAGAAGAAAGAAACCAAGCAGTGGGAAGAGAGGAACTGGTCCTGAGCGAATCATCTGAGCCCCTGTGTTCAGCACCACCTATGCTGTTCAGACACCTGAGCCAACACTCTGCTGCTTCCACCTAAGGTGGCTAGGGCCATTTTCTCCTAGCAGGTGTAAATGGGGAATCCCCATGCACTAACAATGGGCCCGTGCTCCTAATCCCGGTGCCCTACTGCGTGTTTGCCTGGACTGGCCTGAGGCAGAGAAGGAGGTTCCAGTGATATTAAAGTGACTGTTGGCATTGAAGAGTCCCAGTGAATTACACTTTATGATGTTCTCTCCTGCAGCTCTGAACCAGATGAGAGATTGGCAAAGAAGCTAGGTAGATGACAACCAAAATGTCAGCTTTGGCTGGATGTGGTAGCTAACGCCTGTATTCTTAGTGCTTTGGGAGACTGAGGGCAGAAGGATCACTTGAGGCCAGGAGTTTGAGACCAGCCTGGGCAATATAGCAAGATCTCATCTCTATGAAAAATTTTAAAAGGTAGCTAGGCATGGTGATGCACACCTATAGTCCCAGCTACTTGGGAGGCTAAAGTGGGAGATCTGCTTAAGCCCAGGAGTTTGAGGTTTCAGTGAGCTACAGTCACACCACTGCACTCCAGCCTGGGTGACAGAGCAAGAGTCTCTCTCAAAAAAAAAAAAAAAAAAAATTTAGTAAAGTCAGCTTTATTACTGTCATAGCTGGAAAAGAGCATGGCTTAGCTGAGCAACAACAATGGATTTCCCAACATTGTACCCCGGAACCAGGCTGTGCTGGGCAAATGATCCTCTATAGCCTACTACGCTAAATGTGGGTTTCCCGTAGGCACCCAACTCCCACACAGAAGGAAGGAGCTGGAAGGGCCTGCCTGGCTCCTCCGTGGAAACTCAGAAACTTGAGAATCAGATGTCACACCTCCTGCCATGGGGAGGAATGAGGGAGAGGGCGGAGCAAGGCCAGGAGCTTAGTTTAACAAAGCTGCTTTCACAGGCAGCATGAAGAAAGATCTCAGGAGTTCTTCTGCCACCTCCCCAAGAACTAATCAAAAGCCCAGGAAAGGATGAAATCTAAAGTCCAAGTGGTTTTGTGTTAACTCAGAGCTGCTCCACTTCAGCGCCGCTGACATTCAGGACCAGATACTTCTTTGCCATGGAGGGGCTGTCCTATGCTTTGGAGGAATGGATTGAGCAGCATCCCTGGCCTCTACCCACTGGATACCCACAGCATCTCACCACCCCCATCCCCAGTCATGACCAGCAAAAATGTCCCCAGACATTGCCAAATGTCCCATGGGGCTGACATCACACCTGGCTGAGAAGTGCTGGCTCAGGTGGCTAGAAAGACAGGGATGGGTCCCTCTCCCAGATGTC
Source organism: Rhinopithecus bieti (assembly GCF_001698545.2). Classification (NCBI taxonomy): domain Eukaryota; kingdom Metazoa; phylum Chordata; class Mammalia; order Primates; family Cercopithecidae; genus Rhinopithecus; species Rhinopithecus bieti. The sequence goes on along the minus strand of NW_016815820.1, from coordinate 968,351 downwards.
GCGGCTGCAGGAGTTAGGGGAATGCACCCCACCTGGAAAGGAAAGGACCAGAGGTGGAAAGAAGAGTGAGCTGTTTCTCCCGGAGATAGGTGTGGTGGCAGGAAGTTAGTGGCAATGCAGGCGTCTACCACTGGGTGGGCAAAGAGGAACACACATGGCAAATCCATGTTGACTAAATCTGACTCTGCAGGACGACTGAGAAGAGCTCCATGATGGAATAACGTATATGGTGTGGGTGGCGTTTAGGGATGCCAGCAAGGGGCAGGGAAGCACCCTCAGACCAGCATCCATGGGGAGCTCTTGCCTCCACCATGCCTGAGGGTAAGGGCAGGAGGTGGTCCCTAGGCTGTAGGAGAGAGCCTCCGGGCAGGAGCTGTGGCCTTTGGGAGAAGAATGCCACCACTGCTATGCCCAGCCTGTCTAGTCAAATCAATATCCCACCCTACTTCCGCCTACCCTCTGATCTCTTGGGGGTGCCTTTCAAAGACCAAACCCAACTGGAAGGTGGGAAATGGGCCCTGGGGGCAGATGAAGATTACTAAGCACACACACCATGGAGTACTTTGCAAAGTTAGAAGCAATGGGTTAGATGCACCCAGGGCCACGTGGACAGATCTCAGAAATATAAGAATGGGTGAAACAAACAACAGAATGAGATATGTAAGCCGATAACATTTGTGAACATTTAAAATGTATGCATAGAAAAAATACAAAACATCAATACTCCCTTTACAAGAATACATGCAAATGAAAGACTGACAGAATATGAGCCTATGGCCAGGCGCGGTGGCTCACGCCTGTAATCCCAGCACTTTGGGAGGCCGAGGCAGGCAGATCACTTGAGCCCAGGAATTTGAGACCATCCTGGCCAACATGGCAAAACCCTTTCTCTACAAAAAATACAAAAATTAGCTGGCATTGGTGGCATATGCCTGTAGTCCCAGCTACGTGGCAGGCTGAGGCCAGAGGATCACTTGAGCCTGGGAGGCAGAGATTGCAGGGGCTGTGATCACGCCACTGAACTCCAGCCTGGGCAACAGAGCAAGACCCTGCCTCAAAAACAAAAAAAGAACATATGCCTATGATGGGGGAGGGGCTGGAGACTGCGATAGGATATGTGGATAAAAGAGAATAATTACAAACAAGAGAGGGGACTTACATGGACTAGTGATGAGAAAGTGCCATGAACTAAGGCATATGATTAACTAACTCAAATGTCTGCACCTGAAGTTTAAAAACATCAGGGAAAGAAAAGGAAGGGAGGAAGGAGGAGGGAAGACAGCCCACCAGCCCTGTCCAGCATGTCTCGGCGGAGAGGAGTGGGGGTGGGAGCCCCTCAGGGGCGCTCAGTCTCTGGTCTGGAGGGACGCAATCCCAGATGGGGAAGGAGTTGCCTCAGGGGGCCTCTCAGAACCTCCTTTTCATTTTTATAAAAATGGGAGACACATCAAGGGATTGTACAAGGGCAAATGCTGTCCTCATTTCCCAAAATGATTCTAGAATTTTAAACCGCTAATCTTGACACCTTTGATTTTGGAATGAATTCAAGTCCAAAGACCCGAATGGAGCCCCGACTTTGTATCCAGCCGGGTATGAATCATCCAACAGATGGTGGGTGCACATTTAGAAACCAGCCCGGTGAGCCCTCAGAGACAGGCTCCTGAGACAGCCCTGCCAAGCTAAGCTGATGTTCTCTTCTGACACCAGAGGATTTGTGGGTTCTGCTCTTTCTGGCTTCAGGGATTAGCTGTGACTCCGTAAATTCAAGTCATGGGGAATGGGGAGTTGGCAACTGTCAGAACAGGAAAGCAGATGCTAGGAGCTAGCTCAGCCTGAGTCACATGTCCACACACTGGAGCAGAAGCCAAGTGGGCACTGTGATTGACAGTACCCTCATCAGGACTCCAGGGAGGTGGGTGCACTTTCTCCAAAAAAGGAGTACTAATACCGGAAGAAGCCTGATGAGCACACAAAACCAATAACTATGACAGCCCTCTAGGATCCCCTTGGAAGTGGGGATGAGATATGGGGGAGAGGAGGAAGACTTTCATCTTTTTTTTTTTTTTTTCTGAGACGGAGTCTCACTCTGTCGCCCGGGCTGGAGTGCAGTGGCCCGGATCTCAGCTCACTGCAAGCTCCACCTCCTGGGTTCACGCCATTCTCCTGCCTCAGCCTCCCGAGTAGCTGGGACTACAGACACCCGCCACCTCGCCTGGCTAGTTTTTTGTATTTTTTAGTAGAGACGGGGTTTCACCATGTTAGCCAGGATGGTCTCGATCTCCTGACCTCGCGATCCGCCCGTCTCGGCCTCCCAAAGTGCTGGGATTACAGGCTTGAGCCACCGCGCCCGGCCCTTTTTTTTTTTTTTGAGACAGGGTCTTGCTCTGTCTCCCAGGCTGGAGTGCAGTGGTGCGACCTCCCAGGCTCAATTGACCCTCCCACCTCAGCCTCCTAAATCCCTGGGACTACAGGCACTGACCACCGCACCCGGCTAATTTTTTTTATTTTCGTAGAGATGGGGTCGTTCAGGCTGTCTTGAACTCCTGGACTCAAGTGATCTGCCCACCTTGGCCTCCCAAAGTGCTGGGATTGCAGGAGTGAGTCATAATGCCCGGCCCCTATTCTTACTTTGTAACAAAACAAGCATTTTTGGTTATTTTAATCAGCTATTGCCTTTTATACTAGATTTCTGTCACTCGCAATCAAAAGAATCCTGACTGTTATAGAAGCAATATGGGGGGAAAATCATTTTTGCATTTAATTTCAGTATCCATGTGCTTTGCCATAAATGTTTTTAAGAATTTTAAACTATTTTGGCCAGGCGTGGTGGCTCACGCCTGTAATCCCAGCACTTTGGGAGGCCAAGGCAGGCGGATCATTAAGATCATTAAGATTGAGACCATCCTGGCTAACATGGTGAAACCTTGTCTCTACTAAAAATACAAAAAAATTAGCCAGGCGTGGTGGCATGCGCCTGTAGTCCCAGCTGCTGGGGAGGCTGAGGCAGGAGAATGGTGTAAACCCAGGAGGTGGAGCTTGCAGTGAGCCAAGATCACGCCACTGCACTCCAGCCTGGGTGACAGAGCAAGACTCCATCTCAAAAAAAAAATTAAACTATTTTAAGGTTTTGTTTTTGTTTTTTTCAAAATGTTGGTGGTTAATTTTTAATTATGACATGCATTTTAAAGGTATGCTTTCAGTGATTTATCATATTTTCTCTTTTCCACATACAACTTTTGAATTATTTATTGGCAAATGTAACTTGTTTAAAGTGTTATTTTCATGCTTTTGCAGGTGTACATTTAGAAATGAGCACGGTGAGCCTGCAGAGACAGGCTCCTAAGACAGCCCTGCCAAGTTAAGCTGATGTTCCCTTCTGAGACCAGGGAATTTGTGGGTTCCACTCTTTCTGACTTTTGGGAGACAGTCTGACTACAGAAATATTGGTCACCTGAAGAATTTAGGTCCTTGCCACTCGGACAAGCATGACTGGCCCCAGTTCCCACGAAGAAACATCTGTCTTGCTTCATGTCATGGACTTGCTTTATAGTTTCATTTTAGTTTCAAGTACTTGTCTGAGCAAGTCTGTCTTTTCATGGATGGCTGAAAACGCTTTATGAAGATGTACACTTCACAAGAGTTAAATAACAGAAAGCACTGTGTCAAAACCCAAGACATAAATATAATTAAAATCACATTGTATTTCCTGTTGGTTGCTGAAGCAGACATTAAGAAAGTCTTATCTTTAATAGTACATTTAGAATTCCCTGTCATAGAAAATTATCTTTAAATGATAGCTCAGAAAAGAAATACAAAAAGCTCTCATGCCATTTATTATTAATGTGATTTATGTTAAGTCTCTCAGTGGAATGCTGAAAATGTGCCAATAAATTAGTTCAAGAAATGATACAAAATTAAATATTAATGAAGCACTCAAACAAGCACCAATTATACTGCAATATAAGCTTGTAAATATTTCCATAAGTAATTTTCACTCTGTATTCAGGTAACACTATGGAGCAAGAAAAGAAGCATCATTAATTTATGCAGAAATCTTTTTTACTAATAAATTTTCCAAATCACAAATTTAATTTTAGCTTCTGATTTTTAAAAAGGCAATAAACTGTTAGTTTGTACTTGGATTCATGGATACTCTTTTTTTTGTTTTTTTTGTTTTTTTTTTTTTTTTTTAGAGATGGGTTCTCATTATGCTGCCCAGGCTAGTCTTGAACTCCTGGGTTCAAGTAATCCTCCCACATGGGCCTCCCAAAGTGCTGAGATTACAAGCATGAGCCACTGTGTCTGGCCTTTTTTTTTTTCTTTTTTCTGAGACAGGATCTCACTCTGTCACCCAGGCTAGAGTGCAGGAGTACAATCATGGTTCACTGAAGCTTTGATCTTCTGGGTTCAAGTGATCCTTCCACCTCAGTCTCCTGAGTAGCGGGGACTACAGGCATGCACCATTATGTCCAGCTGATTTTTTAAAATTTATAGTAGAGATGAGGTCTCGTCTCACTATGTTGCCCAGGTTGGTCTTGACCTCCTGAGCTCAAGCAATCCTCCCTTGTCGTCTTCCCAAAGTGTTGGGATCACAGGCCTGAGTCACCATGCCCCAGCCCATGGAGAGTCTTTATGTTGCAAGTGATAGAAAGCCCAATTCACATGGTTTAAACAAGGAGAATTTGCCTGCATGCTTTAGAGAAAAGTGCAAATAAAATGCCGCTTCAGGCAAGATTTTATCCAGCAGCAGAAATCCCAACTCACGTGGCTTAAACAAAGAGAACATGCCTTCATGCTTACCTGAAACGTATACTTGAAATGTGGCTTCGGGCAGGGTTTCATCCTGTAGCTCAAAGGATGTCACCAAGAACCTGGTGTCTTTATGCCCTTCCTCTCTGCCTTCTGCTGGGTCAACCCCTTCCTCAGGTCAGTGGCTCCTAGAGTGCACTACCTCTCTCTCTCCCCTTCAAAACCAGACCGCTTATTCCCCAGCTGTAGGGAGGGTTGGCTGCTGATGGCTCACAGCTCTCGCAGCTGAGCCTCCAGGCATTGTTTCATGTTCATAAATGCCCAGGCTTTATTTATTCCTATCCAAAGACTATCCTCTGCCTAGCCCAAGCTTTATGTGGTCTGCCAATGATTGGTCAGGACAGAAGTACAAAAGCATAGTCCTCCTGCCTAGATCTGAGACAACTCCGAAGGGCCACCTCAGGTTCAAATCTCCCTGTAGCATCGGTTGAGGCTCCGATGCAACTGCAACCCGGTTCCACTTCTCCCTCTGCTCAACCTGCTTCATTTACTCCCTTGCAAGTACTGTTTCTGAGACCATGGGCCAGTAAACTTCCAGCGTGTAAATATCCGTCACAAATCTGTTGGCAGGCAGGGACCCAGACATGAGGCAGCTGAGGCCAGGAGTAATTTTTAGGAAGCAGATTCTAAAATAGGTCTTTGGAGCTGGAAGGTAGAGCACTAATAGCCCCTGGCATTCTAGTGTGCTGCACTTGTTTAAACTTTTACTGGGGATGTACAGGAATGATGGGAAACTGATGGAAGGGAGGCACTGGTAGAAGCAAATTCCCAGGCATTTGAGAGGTTTGAGTGAACTGGTAATATAAGGACTGTGAAATCAGATGGCTCTGGGGCTAGCAATGCTTAAAGGAAGACAATGAAAGTTTCAGAGTACTTAATCATCAGTTTGAGACAAAGTGTGAAAGTCTCTTGGCAGCATATGGAGACTCTGTAGCTGGAGGGCAGAAAAAGCTAAGAATCATCCCCAGAATTCATTATAAGGGTAAAGGAGCTTCAGCGAGGTCAGAGAGGTTGGATTCTCAATCAGAGCCCATCTGCTCTGTCAGGTCATACTCCAGTAGAGAAAGATCAGAACTCAGAGACTTGGGATGGCACATCTGGGTCAATGCACTAAAAAAATCTTGAATCTCCAGGTTCCACTGAACCCACTGGGCCTGCAGAAGCGGCCCCCTGCCCACTGTTAAGGGCTAAAGTTCCCCTCATGGTTGAAGAGGGTGCAGGGCCTCTGCTTTGCAAGATGATATGCACCTCCCTCCTGGCCACCAAACAAATAGCTATCAAGTCACAACAAAACCGGCCAGGGATGCGCCGGGCCTGCTGCTGAGGAGTGAGACTGTACCCTGGAGGAGCTGCAGGAACTTGCCAACGTGTGCTGGCAGGATTCAGGAGAGTAGAGATGTGACTGGATTCTGAGGATGAGGATCAAAACATAAAGCTCGATGGGAAAGAATTTATTGAATAGGAGTGTGCTCCTGCGATGCGGGATTTTACCCCCTGGCAAAGACCCCAGAAGAAGGTGCTAGAATGGCTCTTGGAAGCCTGGAAACAGCACTGGCCCAAACTAAGTTAAGGAGAAAAATCCAAACAGCATGGCAGATGGCAGAAGGGATCAAATGGATCAAAGGAGAGGGCTTGCTTGACCGGATCAGCCTGTGTCGGGCCTGCAAATTCCCCAGCTGACTATGTTCCCTGGGAGAGCCCATAAAACACTCTTTTATCAAAGCAATAAAGAAGGTGCTGGTGGAGGAGGAACAGCAGCATTGAGAAGTCTATCATTGACCATCCTGGGGGTGGGGGGTGGGGGGCCGTGAAGGTG
>NW_016815820.1:937784-958290 GCF_001698545.2 Rhinopithecus bieti | reverse complement strand
AGGGGGGTGGGGCTGATAGTAATGGGGATAAGAGGAGCCCAAAATAATCAAGGCCAAGTGGCAGTGTTACAGGAAAGGGGTCCCGATCCAGACCCCAAGAGAGGGGACTTGGACCTCACACAAGAAAGAATTCAGGACGAGTCCGTAGAGTAAAGTGAAAGCAAGTTTATTAAGAAAGTAGAAGAATAAAAGAATGGTTACTCCACAGACAGAGCAGCCCCAAGGGTTGCTGGTTGCCCATTCGTATGGTTATTTCTTGATGATATGCTAAACAGGGGGTGGATTATTCATGCCTCCCCTTTTTAGACCATATAGGGCAACTTCCTGACATTACCATGGCATTTGTAAACTATCGTGGCACTGATGGAAGTGTAGCAGTGACAACAACCAGAGGTCACTTTCATCACCATCTTGGTTTTGGTGGGATTTAGCTGGCTTCTTTACTGCAAACTGTTTTATCAGCAAAGTCTTTATGACCTGTGTCTTGTGCCGAACTCCTATCTCATCCTGTGACTTAGAATGCCTAACTGTCTGAGAATGCAGCCCAGTGGGTCTCAGCGTCATTTTACCTGGCCCCTATTCAAGATGGAGTTGCTCTGGTTTCAACTCCTCTGATAGCAGCACTTATCTGTCAGAAGATGGGCATGGTATATATATATATTTTTTTGTTTTGTTTCGTTTTGTTTTTGGAGACCGAGTCTTGCTCTGTCACTCAGGCTGGAGTGCAGTGGCACGATCTCGGCTCACTGCAACCTCTGCCTTCTGGGTTCAAGCAATTCTCCTGCTTCAGTCTCCCGAGTAGCTGGGACTACAGGTGCATGCCACAACACCCGGCTAATTTTTGTATTTTCAGTAGAGATGGGGTTTCACTATGTTGGCCAGGCTGGTCTTGAACTCCTGACTTCATGATCCACCTGCCTCAGCCACCCAAAGTGCTGGGATTACAGGCATGAGCCACCGCGCCCAGCCTAAGATATATTTTTAATAGTAAAGATGGGGTTTCACTATGTTGCCCAGGCTGGTCTTGAACTCCTGCACTCAAGTGATCTGCCCGCCTTGGCCTCCCAAAGTGTTGGGATTACAAGTATGAGCTACCGTGCCACGCCGGAAATGGTTAATAGAACATAATATTCCTAGTGGTAAGATAGATGGGCAGTCAAAGAGAGCTTATTTTATTTTATTTTATTTTATTTTATTTTATTTTATTTTATTTTATTTTTTTGAGACAGAGTTTCGCTCTTGTTGCCCAGGCTGGAGTGCAGTGGTGCGATCTTGACTCACCACAACCTCCACCTCCTGGGTTCAAGCAATTCTCCTGCCTCAGCCTCCCGAGCAGCTGAGATTACAGGCATGCACCACCACGCCCACCTGATTTTGTATTTTTAGTAGAGATGGGGGCTTCTCCTCATTGGTCAGGCTGGTCTGGAACTCCTGACCTAAGGTGATCCGCCTGCCTCAGCCTCCCAAAGTATTGGGATTACAGGCATGAGCCACCGCGCCTGGCCCAAGAGCTTATTTTAAAATATCAACCACTCAATAAAAAGTCATGATCCCTTGTCCAGTTTCCAGCCTAAGTTAAGATCTAGAACCTACTGAATGAAGAAGGACGCTGCATCAGCTGGCACATGGACAGGATAAGGTTCCACCAGCCCTTCTGCAGGGAGAACCTGAGTAATCAGACACTGGGGAAAGCATGCAGATATTTTGAGAACAGTTGAACATAGAGTCCAAATTGACATTGATACCAAGGAAACTGAAGCATCATCAGGGTGCCTTGCTAGGGTGGTAGAATATGGGGTCAAGTAATAAGTATAGTTAGTCCCAGCCATGACCAGCTTCACAGTACGTCCATTAGGTCCACAGGCCCTCCTGGTAGTCATTTTCCTGGTCTCTCTCTCTTTCTCTTTCTCTCTCTCTCTCTTTTAGACAGTTTTACTCTGTAGCCCAGGCTGGAGTGCAGAGGTACGATCTCAGCTTACTGCAACCTCTGCCTTTCGGGTTCAAGCGATTCTCCTGCCTCAGCTACCAGAGTAACAGATTACAGGCAGGCGCCACCACGCCTGGCTAACTTTTGTACTTTTAGTAGAGATGCGGTTTCACCATGTTGCCCAGGCTGGTCTCAAACTCCTGGCCTCAAGTGATCCGTCCACCTCGGCCTCCCAAACTGCTGGGATATAGGTGTGAGCCCACTGCGCCCGACCTTGGTCTCTTAATATATAGCTAGAATCAACATAACTAGTATTGCCAGAACTCTTCCAGTGGGTTTCTTGGCCTGTGGGGTAAGAGCCATCATAGTGAGGCAGGTGAAATGGAAGCCTTTCAAACGGCCTCCCACCCCAGCCAATCGAAAACTGTATCACATCTTGGGGGATGGCAGAGATTAATGCCACTCTTACAGATGTAAAATGTGGCCTCCATAATTTCCTCCATTTAATTCCTCAGTCTGGCCCCTACAAAAACCAGAGAGATCCTGCAGGATGACAGTAGGCTACCACAAGCTCAGGCAGGTGGTGGCCTCAGTGGCTGCTGCTGTGCTGGGTGTGATTTTGCCAAAGCAGATTCACGTTAACTCAGGTGCATGGCATGTAGCTACTGACCTGGCAAGCGCATTCTTTCCCATCCCTATAAAGGAGGATTAAGAACTGTTTCATACTGCCTGGGATGGTCAGTAGTACAGTTGTCCCTTGATATTCACAGGGGATTGGGGTAGGACCCCCACCCCTCCACATACCAAAATCTGAGGATGCTCAAGTCCCTTATATATAATGGCATACTATTTGTACATAGCCTACATATAGCTTCCCATATACTTTAGATCATCTCTAGATTACTTATAATACCTAATGCAATGTAAATGCTACTTAAGCAGTTTTTTTCCTTTTTTTTTTTTTTCTTTTGTTTGAGATGGAGTGTCACCCTTGTTGCCCAGGCTAGAGTGCAGTGGCATGATCTCGGCTCACTGCAACATCCACCTCCTGGGTTTGAGCAATTCTCCTGCCTCAGCCTCCCGAGCAGCTGGGACTACAGGTGTGTGCCACCTCACCCAGCTGATTTTTGCATTTTTATTTTGTATTTTGTATTTTGCCATTTTGGCCAGGCTGGTCTCAAATTCCTGACCTCAGGTGACCCACTTGGGTTGGCCTCCCAAAGTGCTGGGGTTACAGGTGTGAGTCACCATACCCAGCCTGTAAGTAGTTTTTATACTGTATTTTTTATTTATATTATTTTTTATCGTTGTATTGTGATTTTTTGCTGTTTTTTTTCCTAATATTTTAAATCCATGACTGCGGAACCCATGGATATGGAGGCCAACTGTACACATTTACAGTCTTGACCTTAGGCATGCGAACTTTCCCACTGTCTGTTATAACATAGTCCAAAGGGACCAGCATCTTCTGGGCTTTCTGTACCACATTACAAGTGCACAACTGTATTGAATACATCATGTTAATCCAATCAAATGAGTAAAAAATGGCAAACACGTTAAAGCCCTGGTTGAAACGTGCTCTGGAGGGTGGGAGATAAACCCTACAAAGATTCAGGAAGCCATCACATCATGAAGTTCTTAGGAGTCCGGTGGAGATATTCCCTAGGAAGTCAAGGGAAAATTATTTCATCTTTTTTTTTTTTTTTTTTTTCTTTTTTTTTTTTTTTTGAGACAGAGTCTGCTCTCTGTCCGGCCACAGGGGCTGGAGTGCAGCAGCACAATCCTGACCCTCGTGATCCCTGCCCGCCTCCGGCCCTCCAAAGAAATTATTTCATCTTAATAGGCTCCCCCATTATTAAGAAGGAAGGCTCAAAAAGGCCTCTAGGCCTCCCTTCAGGTACTGGGGCACTTAGAATATCTGTTCGCGATCCAATTACTGAGGAAAATGGAAGACTACATCTTGAGCAGAGCTTGAGGAGGAAAATGGTTTAGCAGGCAAGTCAGTCTGTATATGAAGGAGCCCACAGGGAACTTCAGCCCCAAAAATATGGCTCCCTGGTATGAGAGTTATTAAATTAAAGGCCCCATTAGGAATCAATAGATGCCTAGAAGAGCAGCTTCTGCCCAAATGTACATAAAGAGCCAGACCAGACCCACCTAGGAGAACAATTATTTGTCCTTCCCCTCCCCCACCATTTCTTAATCGTCTGACGAACTTCATGGTTCCTGAGAATCTTTGTAGGGGTTTACTCTCCACCCCCTCCCAGAGGCAGCGTTTCACCAGGGGGCTTTAATGTCTTTGCCATGTTTTTTACTCATTTGATTGGATTAACATGATGTAATCAATAGCAGTAGTAGACTGTGCTAATGTTGTGGCAGAAAGCGCGCAGAAGATGCTGGTCTCTTTTCTTAATCCTCCCTATTTCAAGCTTGCCACACCCATGCCGCCCCCCAGGGTCAGCATGCAGCCTAGGACAGGCTTTGAATGTGGCCCAATACAAATCCATAAACTGGTTAAAACATTTATGAGATCTTGGCGCGGGCCGTGCTGGCCTCACACCCCTGTGAAGTCCCAGCAGCTTTTGGGCAGGCCCAGGCAGGGCAGATGCCACCTGAGGTTCAGAGTTCAAGACCCGCAGCCTGGCCAACATGGGAGAACCCTGTCTTTATGAAAATACAAAAAATTAGACCCATAAGGTGGTGGCCCAAGAGGCGCTGTAATTCCAGCTACTTGGAGGCTGAGCGCCAGGAGAATTCGGCTCTGAATTCGGGACGGTGGAGGTTGCCAGTGAGGCCCAAAGATGCATTGCTGCAGCACTCTAGCCTGCGCGCGAGCAGAGCAAGACCTCTGTCTCAAAAAAATTCATGAGTATCATCTCGCGGAATTTTTTTTTTTTTGCGAGACGGCATCCTCCGGCTCTGGTCGGCCCAGGCTGGATGCAGTGCGGCACGATCTTCGCCTGCACTGCCAAAGCCCCGCCTCCCTGGGTTCCATGGCATTCGTTCTGCCCTCAGGCCTCCGCCGAGAGGTAAGCTGGGAGCTACAGGCGCCCACCACCCCACGCCGCCGGCTATTTTTGTATTTTTAGTAGAGATGGAGTTTCAGCCGTGTTAGCGCCAGGATGGTCTCAATTCCTGACGCTCGTGATCCACCGCTGCCTTTGCCTCCCAAAAGTGCTGGGATTACAGTCATGAGCCACCGCGCCCGGCCGATTTTTTTTTTTTTTAGCTCATCAGCTACGGTTAGTGTTAGTGTATTTTATATGTGACCCAAGACAATTCTTCTTCCAATGTGGCCCAGGGAAGCCAAAAGATTGGACACCCTGTCCAACTTATTTCAAAACACAGGCTGAAGTTCCCCTATCTGCCTAAAGTCTGGATCTACCAAAGAAGAAAACAATTACCTCCATTCCCTTCTCTGAGTTGGTATTAACTGAGCCCATATCACAGGAAGTAAGACTAAAGCCTGTCAACAAACCAGGACAGACTTTTGTCAAAAACCATTGTCCCCTCTGTGGGCCCAATGGACTTTGCCCCCACACCATTGTATATTCTTCAACCCCACTGAATTCCCCTAAAAATCATTTACCATCCCCCTAAAATCACCCACACTTCCCCATCCCCCCTTTCCCTAAGAAGTAGGGTATAGAAGCATCTGTACCCCATTAGGATACGGTGCATGGTAGTAATGCATTATTTTCTCTTATTAATCTGCCTTATTGTGAGTTAGGTTTTCCGCGAATCTTTGAGGGCGAGGGAGAAATTTTCCCTTTGTCCCTATAAGTACAAGCAGCTCTGCCATTTGGATCCTATGACTCAAAGTACTCTATGGTACTACGGATATCTGTGGGAGGAAAAGATTCTGTGTGAAGTTTACAGAAAGCACCAGTGGGAGAATCACAGCTTAGATCCCTAGGGTTCTGGAGCAAGGCTATACCATCCACAGTGGAGAACACCACGTCAGTTGAAAACCAGGTCCCAGGATGCTTCTGGGTCTTGGAAACAGAGCATCTGTATTAGTCAGGGTTCTCCAGAGAAACAGAACTGATAGGCTATATAGAGATATAGAAGAGGAGACTTCTACGGGAATTGGCTCATGCAATTAGGGAAGCTGAGAAGTCCGCAATGCTGTCTGCAAGCTGGAGAATTAGGAGAGCCAGTGCTATAACTGACCTGAAAGTTACACCATTGGCTACTCTGCTTCTCAGACCTTCAAACACAGTCAGAGTTACAATAGTGTAACTTCCAGTCCAAGGCCAAAGAAGTGAAAACCAGGGAGGCTGCTGGTATCAGTCCTGGAGTGCAACGGCACAAGAACCAGGATCTTCAGTGTCCAAGGGCAAAGGAAGATGGATGTTCTAGCTCAAGAAAAGCGAGGTTGGGTGTGATGGCTTGTGCCTGTAATCCCAGCACATCCAGGTGGGAGGACTGCTTGAGACCAGAAGCTGGAGACCAGTGTGAGCAACATTATAAGACATGTCTTAAAAAAAAAACATGGCAGGGTGTAGTGGTGCAAACCTGTAATCCCAGCACTTTGGGAGGCCGAAACCAGTGGATTGCCTGATCTCAGGAGTTTAAGACCAGTCTGGGCAACATGGTGAAGCCTCCTCTCTACCAAAAAATACAAAAAAATTAGCCAGGTATGGCGGTGCAAGCCTGTGGTCTCAGATACTTGGGAGACTGAGGTGGGAGAATTGCTTGAGCCTGGGATGTGGAGGTTGCAGTGAGCTGAGATCGTGCCACTGCACTCCAATTTGAGTGACAGAGTGACACCCTGTCTCAAAAAAATTATATATATTATTAGATATAATTTTATGCATAACTGTTTAATATGTATTATTACACAGTTTCAGTACTCCCTCCAGGACTGGACACAAACGGGACCAGCAGACTCAAGTAAACTGCATGAGCAGGTGACCACGCCCCTCTGTCATCCACCACTGTTGAATCCCTGCCTCCTCCTTCAATCACACCTATAGCCACCTTGGGGTAAAGGGTCAGGGGCCTAGAACCAGCTGATGGAGGACAAAAACCAACCAGGTTTGCTTCCTGGATGAGTTGGCTGGGAAGTAGGGGTGAAAGCCACAAATGGGTTTCTGCTGCTCTGTGGCTGTACTCAGGCCTGGCCCTGGGAGCACAGGGGCAGAGCTTCAAGTGGTATGTGTGGTTGTCCACTTTGTGTGCACAGAGAATGGCCAGTGGTGAGAAAGGCATGGACTCAGGGGTAGTGACAAGCGGCTTGGCTGTCCCTCGAGTTGCTCAGGGACCTAGAAGGAGACACATCAGATTAGGAAAAAGGATGTCTGGGGAAAGACACGTGGATGGGCCCACGGGGGTGGGCACAGAGCGTGAAGATTCGTATCACATGTTAATGTGATCAATGAAGACCACCCAGGGGCTGGAACGAAGCCAGTCCCACCCAGGCCAGAGAGAAATAAAGAAACAGTTTTGACAGAAGGGATAAAGTATTCTTGGAGGCGGAAACAGCAGATGTCCATTACAGTGACAAATTCTTTTTTGGAACAAGTAGCCAAGAAAAATTTCCCTAGATCCTTACTTCTAGATAGAGTCGATTGGTCCAGTCTCTCATTAAAAAGGTAATTAACCGGCCTCCGTGTGAACATTTTCAAAACAGGATCCTTATTTCCTGTAGAGGCAATGTGTATCCCTTGAGGACATTCGCCCTTGAGGCAGGCTGGGGTTTTCTCTCCTACCCTCCAGAGAGGTGCTCTTACCCTACCCCATCTTAGGCTCCACCAAGCTAGGATATGAAAGAAGGTATTCTTTTTTTTTTTTTAATTTTATTTTTTTTTTTTTTTGGAGATAGAGTCTCCCTCTGTCACCCAGGCTGGAGTGCAGTGGCGTGATCTCGGCTCACTACAACCTCTGCCTCCCGGGTTCAAGAGATTCTCCCGCCTCAGCCACCCGAGCAGCTGGGACTACAAGCACGCCACTACACCTGGCTAAGGTTTGTGTTTCACTAGAAACGAGGTTTCACTATGTTGACCATGGTCTCCAACTCCTGGGCTCAGGTGATCCGCCCACCTTGGTCTCCCAAAGTGCTGGGATTACAGGCATGAGCCGCTGCACCTGGCTGAAAGAAGGTATTCTGATAAGATGAAGAAAAGTGACAGATGCTTTGTTAGCAGAACAATCTAGTGAAGTTATGCTGCAGGAAATGATACATTTTAGTAAGAGAATGAATGGTTTGGTAAATGTTTCACTCTTGAGTGGATGGGGGGCACTAAAACCGTCTCCCTAATACACAAACCACGTCCACTCACTGAAAGAAAAACCAGAAAGGATCATTTAGTGAGAGCCTGGAACAGGGATGCAAATGAAAAAAAGGCCCTGGGGACTGGGGTGGGAGTTGGGCGCGGGGTGTATCGGGGAGAGGAGAGAACAAGGAGAAACCAGAGAGGGGGATTTGCTGAGCTGGTCTCTATACCATGCTTGAGGCTCTGACTGCAGTTGATTGGCTAATAATGAGGCTTCCTCTTCCTGCCTGTATTTATTTATTTATTTATTTATTTATTTATTTATTTATTTAAGACAGAGTCTTGCGCTGTCACCCAGGCTGGAGTACAGTGGTGCGATCTGGGCTCACTGCAACCTCTACCTCCTGGATTCAAGTGATTCTCCTGCCTCAGCTTTCGGAGTAGCTGGGACTACAGACGTTCACCACCACACCTGGGTAATTTTTGTACTTTAAGTAGACAAGGGTTTCACCATGTTGTCCAGGCTGGTCTGGAACTCCTGACCTCAAGCGATCCACCCACCTCGGCCTCCCAAAGTTCTGGGATTACAGGTGTAAGCCAACACACCGGGCCCGCCCTTTTAAATAGTAAGGGTTATACTTACTTGTACTTAAACCGGTGCTAATTGCTTCTTTTTCATTTTTATTTTTTTCTTGTTAGATTAAAACAGAAGAGATGATTTATTTGAATGGGAAATAAATAGAATAACAGACACTTTTATTATCACCATGACCATATAGAAGGAAGATATATTTTTAAATAATATGAGTGGAGCCAGTTAAAAAGCAACCTTTCTTCTAGCAGATTTACTGATACCTGCCTCCCCCAAATTGTCTTCCCATGTTAGGCCCAAAACTCTATTTAGACTGGCTTTACATTCCATTTAGTCCTGAGGTAATGTCTCCAAAAGTGTACTGAATTTTGAATTTAGAGAAAACGATAACAGACACGGATGTCTTCATTTTTATTTATTTTTTGGAGATGGAGTTTTATTCTTTGCCCCGGCTAGAGTGTAGTGGCATGAATGCAGCTCACTCTGCCTCAAACTCCTGGGCTCTAATTACTTCTGAGTATGATCCAGATGTCTCTTGGTAGAGCCACATTAAGAGGCAGGCCACAGACGCTGCAGTGAACCGAGACTGCGCCACTGCACTCCGGCTTGGGCGACGGAGCAAGACTCCGTCTCTAAAAAAAAGAAAGGCAGGCCAGTGTGGCAGCCGCCTGGGGCGAGCCCTTGGGATTAATCAGAAAGGTGCTGCCAGTGACCTCAGGTTTCCACCTGGGCTTCCTCACATAAGGGGTGAGATGTAAATGATCCCTGTCCCACCGGAGTGGGCAATGCCCTCTAGTAGAAATTTTAAAATACTGTTCCCTTTGCCCTAGAGGGTTTCTGTGGAGTGTTTCCACAGAAAATGCGTACATCTCTAAGTGTGGCCATGGGCCTGGCAGCAACTTCAACACAGCCGGTGACTCTGATGTGCTTCCCTGAAGTCAGCAGCTGCAGTCAGCTGAAATTACAAAAGCAAATCACACCAGGGGATGCTGCTCACACCAGAAGCAGAGATTTATTTTGTTGCCTAATATTTAAACAGTTTAAAATCCTCACAATAAACTGTCTAGTTCAGAAAAGAGGATGTAACAAATGCATGCAATAAATCCCTCATTTTTAATGAAAAGGAATATATTTAGTTTTTATTAACAGAACATCTGTTTCTCTCCATCGCCACTTAATAAGTGTTTAAAGAATGTTGGTTTGAAGGGGCACCCGCATCTCCCAGTCCTCCAGCCCTGGCCTTAATAGCCTGTGAGTGCAAAGGAGGCCATGTTATCATTGATACTCAACCACAAAGTGCTTTGCAGCGCCCCAGGCGCACAGCTGCCCCCTCCCCAGCATCTCTGCACCGGCCTCCCTGTGCCCAACAAACCTCCCTGTCCAAGCCTCCTCCACAGTCAGGCGCTTCCCACATGCTCCCTCATAAGGGGCCCAGCACTGCCATGGATTCTGGAACCATGCAGCGCCCAGGCCTCTGCTGATGCCACGGACCAGCTAGTCCGTGCTGGGGGCACCCAGAGCCCTCGGGTCTTGAAACAGCTTTCTGTAGAGATCTGGAGGTAGAGGAACAGAGGGACAAGGTCCCCGGGCAGCTCCATACCACCCACTGTCACTTGGACTTTGAGGGGCAGAGAGGTGTCCAGAGTGTCCCCACATCCTTCAGCTTCTGGCCTGACGCCTGTCTTCATGAAGATCCTCAACCTGTTCCCCAGGCTGGGCCAGGAGACAACCCCTCCATTCCCTCCCTTCTCCTCTCCCACTTCCTCTCTCTCCTTCCTGGATTTTCCTCTTTGCTGGTGTGTGGGTGTGTGTGCACGCCCACACACACACTTATGCATGCACACACACTACAGGCACGCCACCACACCCGGTTCATTTTTGTATTTTTAGTAGAGACAGGGTTTCACCATGTTGACCAGGCTGGTCTCGAACTCCTGGGCTCAAGTGATCTGCCCACCTTGGCCTCCCGAGCCCATGAGGTCAGAGGATTTTTGCCCATTTAATTCACTATTATATCCTTAGTGCCCATGACAGTGCCTAGCACATAATAGATGCTCAGTAAGTTTTGTAGACCGATTGAACAAAAAGTGAATAGAAGAAATGCTCATACCTCCTCCTTCCACATAAGAGCCCAAGCCCCTCTATGTATCATTTCAGATAAACAGAACCCATGGGGTCCACAGTCCATCAGCTCTGCAGTTTGGGCTCAGCTAGGAAACCTGCTATATGGGATACTGCTGTTATCAGCACGCCCTGGCCTCTCCAGCTGGGGCCTGCCCAATGGGCACAAGTCTGAGGGCTCCAACTCCCATTCCACTCAACTCTAGGAAGCCCAGCCTTCCCCAGTACTCCTGGGACCCACTGGGCACTACTGACCTGTTCCCTCTGTTCCCTTGCATCACTCTTGTGCCCTGTGCCTCTGCCCCTACTGCCCACTCGGCTCTCTCCTCCTACTGCCCCCTCTGTCGCAACCCATCCCAGCCTCCTACAGTTCCACCCTCTTCCTCCCTGGCACTGGCTCAGACCCTTCCACAATAGGAGGAGACGAGGTTCTAACTACTAAGGACTACTGTAAATTTGAGGCTAGAGGAAGAAAACAGAAGATAGAAAAACGTATGTGACAGCCTCTCAATGAACCTGGGCTCATCCTCCAGGACCGCCGACATCTCCTTAACCACCACAGCCAGCTGTTATGGGCAGGGCAGCCACCCTCAAGTATAGGATTTCTCCTTTGCCATCACTCTTCCCTCAAGTCCTCAAGGGTGAATAGGGATGTGGCCCTGAGCCCCAGTCAACCTGGGCAGAACTCCCCAACATCAAGACGTTTCGTGGCGATGGTCATTCAGGATTGAAGACCACTCTGTGGAGCGCATCAGCTGTCCAATCAAAGTTAATCCCTGGCCAATCCAGGCCAGTTTCTTTTCAGTGAGTCAAAGTGTAAACTGAGTCAGGCCTATGTGGGCTTCCTCAGAGCCCCAGCAATTCTGAGAAGCGAATAATTAGTGTGGAGGTCCAGTTCTGCACAGCATGACCCCTTACCATGGGGGAACAGACCACTTACTTCGTCACAGGATGACACTGGATGGTCAATGACTCAAGGGTACCCTCCAGGAAGGATGGGGGGAACTTGCTTCTCGTCCATGTAACTCGTCCCCTCCTGGTGCTTTGCCCAGAATATGAATCAGCCTTGGTACAAGGTGAATTCAAGAGTCCACTGCAGTTGCTTACACTTTTTTTTCTTTTCCAGAGACAGGCTGTCACTCTGTCACCCAGGCTGGAGTGCAGTGGCATGGTCATAGCTCACTGCAGCCTCAAACTCTGGGATTGAAGCGATCCTCCTGCACCAGCCTGAGAAGCTGGAGCTATCGGTACCCACACCACGCCCAGCTAACTTTGTTTTCTTTTTTGGTAGATACAAGGTCTTGCTATGTTGCCCAGACTAGTCTCGAACTCTTGGCTTCAAGCAATCTTCCCACCTTTGCCTCCCAAAGTGTTGGGATTGTAGGCATCAGCAACTGCGCTGGGCCTGCTTCCACTTTTCAAAAGGCAGTGTTTCCAGATCTAGCCCTTGAGGTTTCCAAAGCCCCCCAGGCCCTGGGCATTCTGTTCTCAGAGTGCTTTCTCCTGCATTATCTCCTCTAATGCACAAACACCAGGGAGGCTTGATTAACTGGGAATGGCTTTAGTTGTTTTAGCCTCTCTCTGATAATTTTTAAAATGTTAAAAGCACAAAAGATGACTCTTGAAGTGTTTCACAATCAGAAATCAAAGTAGGGGGGAACCTTTTAGAATCAGAACAGACTAAGAGTGGAACACGTGCCTCACATATGGGTAAGCGCGCTGGTGGGGAAGTAGGGAGCACACACACTGGGAATCGGGCACGTGTGGTCAGCCCTGCCTGGAGGAGCGAAGGGACCTTGAGCTGCACTCAAATGAGATTGTGCATGCCAGGTAACAGCTGGTGAGTGGTTCAGAGGTTATCTAGGTCTGTGCTCTGCCACCTGATACTATTTTCATGGAGAAGTTTCTGTCTTCAGAGCCTTTGATCTCAGAATATTGTATCACAGTAACCAGGAAAAAAGGAGCCAAAAAGCGTGGAATGTAGAACGTTAAGAATAGGAAGCTCCAACGTGGCCAACGTGGCAAAACCCCATCTCTACAAAAAATACAAACATTAGCCAAGCGGGGTAGCACACACCTGTAACTCCAGCTACTTGGGAGGCTGAGGTGGGAGGATCGTCTCAGCCCGGGAGGTGGAGGTTGCAGTGAACTGAGATCATGCCACTGCACTCCAGCCTGAGTGACGGAGCGAGACCTTGTCTCAAAAAAAAAAAAAAAAAAAAGGAAGTAATTAAGTTTTCTCCTTTTCAAAGTTTCAAGTAGACATGATAATTGTGAATATGTAACGCGTGGCTGGGAGTGGCCGGCAGACAGGTGGCACAGACAGGCTCTCTGGATATTGTTCTTGGTCTCCCCTGATTCCTATCCCTGAACGGCCATCCGTAAATGGGGAAGACTTGCAACAGAACTGAAAACTAGCCATCCACACCAAGGAAACTGCAGGAACTTTGACTGGGCTGTGACTATGGGGCCAAATGGAAGGCATCATTGAGAGAAAACAAGCTGTCACCCTGTGTGTTCAGGTCAAAGCAGAAAGGCCGGGCACGGGGGCTCATGCCTGTAATCCCAGCACTTTGGGAGGCCATGGTGGGCAGATCGCCTGAGGTCAGGAGTTCAAGACCAGCCTGGCCAATATGGTGAAACTCTAACTCTACAAAAATACAAAAATTAGCCAGGCATGATGGCAGGTGCCTGTAATCCCAGCTATTCAGGAGGCTGAGGTGGGAGAATCACTTGAACCTGGGGGGCGGAGGTTGCAGTGAGCTGAGATTGCACCATCGCACTCCAGCCTTGGCGATAGAGCGAGATTTCGTCTCAAAACAAACAAACGAACAAAAACCAGGAGATGCCAGCTACCCCAGGGAGTCCCCTGCACTCAAGGGCAAGGACTAGAGGCCACGGTGGTTGGAGGGATGATGAGGCAAGGGCACACCCCAAGCTTCCTTCCACTCCATATCCCTGCAGTTTTCAGTCCGCCCCACGTGCACCGTGGGTGCACTTTTCTCTTTGAGAACGAGGCAAAGCAAAGCTCACAGGATCTGGGGAAAGATTCTGCAGCTTGAAAGATAAACATCCCTGAAGGTTTGGAGGAAGCTGCCTCTCTATGGGGGAGCGGATTTATTACAGCACAAGTTTAAAAAAAAATCTGAATATTTAATTCGAATTCTCAATAAGATTCCATGGGGTGCTGGAAAAGATCTAGAAACTAGAAAAGATCCTAATAAAGAGGGAGACATCTGAGAGCAGGAAGTGTAGCAAGGAGACAGAAACCACAATAGCCTGGTAGGAAACCATGATGGAGGCTGTAAATAGCAGACAAGACACGGAGAAAATAAAATTAACATGATCAAGGGCAAAATGATAAAAAGACGAAAAGAAAGAGGCAGGCGGTCAGACACGGTGGATATAACCTGGGAATAATCGGAATTCTGGAGAGAACAAAATGGACATACGGAAAGCAGTATTCAAAGAAATGGGTGGAGAAAACTTGCTTGCTGTAAAGAAAGAATTCAGCTGGAAACTGAGAGCATGTTCTGACTTCCCAGCAAAGTTAATGAAAAGAGGGCCTCACTTAGACACACTATGATGGAATTCTCAAAGTTAAAAAAGTTAAGAAAATTGCCGGAACATACACACAGACACACACTTGAAATTGAAATAGGAAACTGAAAGGGAAGAGAAATTTTACTTAACTTCCTCTTTTTTTTTATTTTTTTTTTTTTTTTTTTTTTTTTTGAGACAGGATCTTGCTCTGTTGCCCAGGCTAGAATGCAAAGGTATGATCTCGGCTCACTGCAACCTCTGCCTCCCAGGTTCAAGTGATTCTCGTGCCTCCCCAGTAGCTGGGATTACAGTGATGTGCCACAAGACGCAGCTAATTTTGTATGTTTTGTAAAGAAAAGAGTTTGCCATGTTGCCCAGGCTGGCCTCGGACTCCTGGCCTCAAGTGACCTACCTGTAAAGTAGATTACAGGCATGAGCCACCATGGCTGACCAGAGATTTTACTTTTCTATCTTTTGTTCTGCTGGGGTTTTCTTTTTTTCATGTACAAATTTTTTTAATAGTTTTTCTTTTCTTTTTTTTTTTAGTAGAGGCATCCAGGCTGGTCTCAAAATCCTGAGCTCAAGCGATCCATCTGCCTTGGCCTCCCGAAGTGCTGGAATTATAGGTGTAAGTCACCGTGTCCCATCTCCATTCTATGTTTTTAAAACTGTAGCCATAATTCATTGAATTGAGTGGATTGTGACCTGTAGTTTGAACTACACTGATCTAGAAAAACCTAAAGGAGAGGCCATGCTGTCATTCACGTATGAAGGCAACAAAAAGACCTCAGGTGTGGAAGTTATTTTAAAAAGAATCCCTCCTGAATACTCTTCTTGAATAAATCACGTGAAGATGTATGCCACGACAGTAGGGAAAAAAATCAGATGTAAATACTCAAGAATGAGAAAAAAAATCTAGCGTGAAGCACCTGCTTAGAGGTTTAGGGGAAGGAGAGTTTTCACGTCTTCTCAAGACTACAAATTGCTAGCACCTTTTTGCAATGTTCTGGCAATATCTTTTAAAAGTGTAATGTACATACCCATCTTACTCTTGGAAATCTATCATTCAAAAATAAAGACACCAGGTCTGGCGCGGTGGCTCAAGCCTGTAATCCCAGCACTTTGGGAGGCCAAGACGGGCAGATCACAAGGTCAGGAGATCTGAACATGGTGAAACCCCGTCTCTACTAAAAAACACACAAAAAAACTAGCCAGGCGAGGTGATGGGCGCCTGTAGCCCCAGCTACTTGGGAGGCTGAGGCAGGAGAATGGTGTAAACCCAGGAGGCGGAGCTTGCAGTGAGCTGAGATCCGGCCACTGCACTCCAGCCTGGGCAACAGAGCGAGACTTCGTCTCAAAAACAAAAATAAATAAATAAATAAATAAATAAATAAATAAATAAATAAATAAATACACCAGTATATCAGGTGATATGAACTAAGATGCTTCTTGAAGCCGTATGTGTAGGGGCAAAATAACTAGCAATGACCTCAATGCCAAATACAGGTGAATGGCTTAATAAATTATGGTGTATCTATACTAAAGTAATAAACATCATGTAGCTATTATGTATTAACCTGGAGGGGTATCCATGATAAAATAGTGATTTATTTTAAAATGCAGTGTCGGGTAATTTCTGTATGATCTTACTTCTGTAAAACATGGAGTGGAAACCTACTAAAGGGTTAACGTCTGCATGGATTTATATGAGCAGAGAGAAGAATGTGGAAGCAACAAAGCAAACGGGCCAGACTGGTTAATTCTAAGTAGGGAGCAGAGGGGAAAGAAAGGGAGATCATTGGCTGTTTTGAAACAGTTTTGAATTAACTGTAGAAACTAATTTTCTACAAGGGAAATAAAAATTACAGTTCTATATGGACTGTGATAATTGAATATCTGTGAAGGCTAAAGCAACTCCACACTGGATGCTAAACCGCCATGATGACTTCTGATTAGCCCCAGTTCTGGGAATTCCTCTAAGCTTTCCAGTCTATCTATTGTTACCTGTGTAAGAATGGGTACTTATCTCCCTTAGGTCAAAACAACTTTGATGTTATCATACTTCAATTGTCCTTCACCTGCCTTCTGGATCACATATACTCCTTCCCTGTGGTAGATAAGCCCTGGGTCTTAGGGGGTAACATCTTGTCTCCCTGTTAGCCACTGCAGAAGACACGGACCTGGCTTCTGTTTCTAATTTCCTATTGTTTCTTTCTAAGAAACTGAATTTGTCAGCCTTTTTCTTCAGTCTTTCAGTTTCCTTAGCCTCTGGGGACAGGTTTGCACAGGCCTACCCACTGAGGAACAATGTCACATTAAAATTATCTGAAAAGTTGTGAGTAAACACAAGTAGAATTTTAAAAAGAATTATAGAGCTAGGCACAGTGGTGTACACCTGTAGTCCCAGCTACTTGGATGGCTGAAGAGGGAGGGTCACTTGAGTCCAGGAGTTCAAGGCCAGCCTGGGCAATATAGTCAGATGCCCCTTGTCTAAAAAAAAGAAAAAAATTTCTAAAAAAGAATTCTAATTCTTGCTTTCTAAATTATTGAAGAAGATTATAGCAGATGAATATATAGCCCTAAAAGGAAAATTAACAGCAAAATGCATTTAAGGCCTAAAACTCAGGCCCAATATTAAATACTGACTTTATATGCAGTGAAACTGGGAGGCTTTGACTGACCTAGCCACAAGTTCACCTCCTCACTCTGCTCCTTGGATAAGGTCCCCCAGTCAAACAACCTCCCTTATCAAGGGGACCAGGAGCATTTCCTGCTTATTCCTGAGTAGTGGGTTTCAGTTTCCTGCCAGCCTGCAGCCTGCATAATTATCCACATAAGCCAGTCACATCCTCCTGCAGAAACTAGGATACATCTCATCCTCTTGATACTACAAAGCCTGCCTCCCACAGCCCGTAGTTGCTCACTGTCTCTGAGTACAACCCCTGTGTGGCCTTGCATGGTGTGTGATATCCTGCCCTGGGCTATGAGTGTATGTGACTAATACACTGCTGTCAATCTCATCTGCCCAGAATCAAATGTCATGTGTTTGGTCATCTCTGTAAACCTAGGATGGGAATCCCTCTCATCAATGGAATGAATAGCACAGAAAATATTAAGCAAAGCCATTAAATAAGTTGATAAAAGCAGTACCAACCCTGGTACTGCTGGAAGAAAAAAAGGAGAATAGAAGATTTTACCAATTCACCAGAATATAGTAAAGGGAAAGAAAGTGGAGAAAGAACGCAGTGAGCAGAAAATGTGGAATAATCATAATAAAAGAAAATCCAAATAATCCATTAATGGCACTAAATGTAAACTGATTAAAGAAACAGTAAAACATAGAGTATCAGATTAAGTTTAAAAAAATCAAAATCCTCCTTTATGTTACTAATATTTTCCTTGAATTCTGAAATAATCTCAGCTATCATAGCTTCAATATTATTTCCTTCCCATTATCCTTATTTAATTACTCTGCAAATCCTGTTATACATAGTTTGAGTCCCTCAATCTATTCTCCTACTCTTCAAACTGTTCTTACTTTTAATCAAAGTACCTATTTGCGTTGCATTCACTGTGGGTTCTTTAGAGCTATCTTCCAATTTACTAATTTTATCTTCAACTATATCCAGTCTAAAGTTCACCCCATCTTTTGAGATATTTTTATTGCTTTACTACACATTTATTTCTGAGATGTATAATTATTTATATTTCATATGTATATGTTCATTTCATTTTCATCTACATTTGTTTCATAATTTCTTGTTTGTCAGATGATTTCATCATTTATTTCTTTGAGCATCCTTATTTTCAAGTCTTTGTCATATGAGTCCAAGGGATGAATTTCATGTGGAGAAAGTTCATATTCCAGTTGTTGAATTGCTTGGCTATCTTTTTTGGCATTCCATTTCTTCATGTCCTTTGGAATTTGGGTTTACAGGCTCATTGTAGCTGAGAATTTTTGGTTTTGCTTTGTGCTTTTTACCCTCTCCTTTTTTGTCTGGTGGGTTTGGTTTCATCATGGCGTCCACTGTGCCCTAGTCCAGAAATAGTTTTGTGATGGTGGTCGGGAACTCATGCTCTTCACTGATATTGGGAGACGTACAGACCCAGAATTAGAGGATGGCTTGACCTAAGTCTTGGTTGTGAGACTGTTTTTGTTCCGCAGCATTCCTAGATCCATAGTTTGGACCATAGCTCCTGAAATCTGGTCAGTTGCACTTTTTTTTTTTTTTTTTTAAGTCTCCTTCCACAAGCAGAGTAGCCTTACTCCAGTCTGTGGCTGCTGCCAGAGTCTGGTTCCATCCCCCATTCCCTGTGCAACATTTTAGCTCCCATTACCCCATAGGCCCTTGGCTTTGGTCCCACTCACCACTTTGCTTTCCATTTTGTTCTCTTTCTGATACGGTTAGTGTTTATCCTGTTTTTAAGCCTATATATATCTTATCAATGCCTTTAAAAACTTTATCTCTCATTGTTACGAATTTGGAGAATAGAGAGTGGGTCAAAGTATCAACTTTCCAACCTTCCTCTCATTATTTTATTTATTAATTTTTTTTTAAACAGAATCTCACTCTGTTACCCAGGCTGGACTGCAGCAGCATAATCTTGGCTCACTGCAACCTCCACTGCCCAGGGTCGATTCTCCTACCTCAGCCTCCTGAGTAGCTGGGATTACAGGCAAGTGCCACCATGCCCGGCTAATTTTTGAATTTTTAGTAGAGATGGGGTTTCACCATGTTGGCCAGGCTGGTCTCGAACGCCTGACCTCAAATGATCCACCCCCACTTGGCCTCCCAAAGTGCTAGGATTACAGTTGTGAGCCACCGCACCTGGCCTCATTAACGTTTCAGTCACTTGGAATGGAGTGGAGACAGAGTTTCTACTTCTCACAGTGGAAATATACTAGCCAATAGAATCTGGGGGTGAAGGAGCTGAGCACTGAGACTGAAACCCTGGGAGTCCAAGTAATGGGCACTTTGTCTAGACTTAGCAAGCAGGTCAAGGATGTGGATCAGAGGAGGAGTGAAAGCCCATATGGGCAATTTCTAATTATGGACCAGCTTCCTATAGTGACCCCATGTAGCAGTAAGATGATTTACAGGAGCAGAATGTTCCATCACCAGTGCTCTTCAGCTTGGGTGTGGAAGCCCAGTTCATATCCCCGTGTGAATTACACGTGCCCACCACAGGCTTTTTGGACAATTAGAGGACCAAAGAGGAAGCAAATATTGCATATGGGCTCTCAGCTGGCTAAGCAGAAAATGAAAGAAATGTGGACCTTTCATTTTGGACCACTTCATACTGTTGACATACAATACAAATAAAATAACTGCAAAAGAAAATAAGAGAGATGCAGTGGACTGTTTACATTTTGTCTAGAATAACATTCATAATGACAATGTTGATTCTGTTAAATAAAAATTATAGGAGGCCATTGTTTTGGACTGAGCTCTTGCACTAGGCTCCAACAGACCAGACTAAAAATCAGAATGGATTCACTCATGCTGGGGTTTCAAAATTGATATTTTGTCCTTTAATACTTCTATTTTTTCCCCTATTGGTTATTGGTCCATTCAGAATTTTGTGCTTTTTTTTTTGGTAGGAGATCCGGGGGATGGTCAAAAGTCAAAATTACAATAAACATAGTTTAAAGATCTTAATTGGCTTTATTTGTGATTCTAGAATCAGGCAACACCTCATCCATAAAATAGAAAAGTGTTCCAGGGAGCTCAGCAGAGGAGGTTGGGCTTACAGAGAGAGAAGGGCTGAAAAAAGCAGATGCAATGAGCAAAGAGCATCTTCATTAATTTTCAAAGTTACTTTTTTGTTGTAAGGTAGGAACACAGAGACAGAACAATAGAAAATAACTGATGAGTGAACATGAGGTTACTTCAGGCTATCTTTGTAATGTAAGGATTAAAGCAGAAGGAACTTACGCCAATTAAAATTTTAAACTGGTCTGTTTGAGAAATTGGCCATTATTTCTCTCTCTTGATTTCTCACAAGGTCAGACAGTGACTCCATTTTGATTTTTAGTCTGGTCTGTTGGGGTCTAGCACAGGAAATTAACCATATATATATATATATACACACACTTTTTTTTTT
>NW_016815820.1:902208-937661 GCF_001698545.2 Rhinopithecus bieti | reverse complement strand
TACACACACTTTTTTTTTTTTTTTTTTTTTTTTAGACAGGATCTCCTTCTGTTGCCCAGGGTGGAGTGCAGTGGCACAATCATAGCTCACTACAGCCTCAACCTTTTGGGCTCAAGTGATCCTCCTGCCTCAGCCTCCTTAGTAGCTAGGACTATAGGCATGCACCACCATGCCTGGTTAATTTTTTTTTTAATTTTTATAGAGACAGGGTCTCACTATGTTGCCCAGGCTAGTCTCAAACTCCTAGGCTCAAGCGAGCCTCCTGCCTCAGTTTCCCAAAGTGCTGGGATTGCAGGTGAGAGTCACCATGCCTGGCCCTCCTATAACAGAAGTTACCAAAGAATTAGCTCTCTAAAGGGCTGCTGTTAGATGTTTTTGCTAGCAAGACTTTTCAAATGCTTAAGGAATAGCAGTGTCTATTGTTACATAAATTATTTCAAAAACAGAATTTAAAAAATGCTCCTCAACTTATGTTGTAGACTGGAATAACTGATTCCCAAATCTACCAAAGCTTTAACAATGAGAAAAGAAAACCACAAACTAGGGGTGTCTACAAGAGCCAGAAAATAACATAAATGGGTGCAGCTGATTGGGTATGAAATGAATGGAAAAGGTGAGAGCTGCAGGCACTGGTGAGTGTGCACCCCTTCTTCAGGAATTCAAACTCAAATGCTTCAAAGTCCTGTGCTGGTCAAATAAACAAGTACTACAAGTCACCTCTGATTTTGCAGCCTCTGGTATATCTCCATTACAAACACAGATGTAAACATTCTTAGGCCGGGCGTGGTGGCTCATGCCTATAATCCCAGTACTTTGGGAGGTTGAGGTGGATCCCTTGAGCCCAGGAGTTCAAGACCAGCCTGTGCAACATAGTGAGACCCTGTCTCTACAAAAATTTTCTTAAAAATTAGCTGGGCATGGTGGTGCACCTGTGGTCTCAGCAGGAAGCTGAGGCAGGAGGATCACTTGAGTCCAGGAGTTCAAGGTCACAGTGAGCTATAATCATGCCACTATACTCCAGCCCAAGTGACAGTGAGACCCTGTCTCAAAATAAATAAATAGATATATAAATAAATAAGTAAATAAGGCCGGGTGCAGTGGCTCACACCTGTAATCCCAGCACTTTGAGAGGCCGAGGCGGGTGGATCATGAGGTCAAGAGATTGAGACCATCCTGGCTAACATGGTGAAACCCCATCTCTACTAAAAATAGAAAAATTAGCTGGGCATGGTGGCGCGTGCCTGTAGTCCCAGCTACTCGGGAGGCTGAGGCAGAAGAATCACTTGAACCCGGGAGGCAGAGGTTGCAGTGAGCCAAGATCGTGCCACTGCACTCCAGCCTGGCAACAGAGCGAGATTCCATCTCAAATAAATAAATAAATAAATAAAATATTAGTAAATCCAATTGAACTTATACTACAACTTAAAGAAAAAAAAAACAGCTACTAAAACCAAGTAACATTCATTCTAGGGATGCAAAAATGTTTTAATATGTGGAAATTATTTTTTAAATACTTCAGAATCTCAATATGTCATGCTAGAAAAACCCATATGATCCTTTCACTAGGTGTTAGAACTTTCTGACAAGCAGAGACCCAGGCATCCAGAGCTGGCGTGGGTGTGGGCTGGCAGAGGTTACCTGCAAAGGTAGCATCCAAAGGGAAAGCCAGGATCAGGGCTAGCAGACAGCCTAGTAAAGTGTCAATCAGAAGGAAGTGAATGGATAAGCAGGAAGCAGATAAAGGCCACGGGACAGAACCCAAGGCGACGCTTGGAGGCACAGCCTGGAGGTTTTTCTGCAGGGACCTCCATGCCTGCTGGTGTTGGACCAAATTCGGACTCTAGCTGCTGCAAATGCATTTGAAAACATTCAGCATACATGCCTCATAAAATAGCTCTAAAAATGAAGACTATAAGAATCATTTCTTCACATGAGAAAGAATATATCATGCAGGCAACCCAATTACAACTAAAGACTGCTTTCCTATTCTGCTTTTCGGAAAACCATTTTGTCTTTTCAAGACTTTTTACAGTAAAAGAAAAAAGCACAATGGAACCTATCAGAGAACCCAAAGAGGAGACAGAGGGGAACAATGATTCTTGCATTTTATATGGTCAAATCAAAGCCAGCCTATGCATGCTATACCTCAATAACAAATTTAGGGTTTTATTTTTATTTTTTAGAGACATCTTGCCATGTTGCCCAGGTTGGTCTCAAATTCCTGGGCTCAAGCGATCCTCCTATCTCAACCTCCTGAGTAGCTGGGAATTACAGGCACCACAATAACCAGATAACAAATTTGTTAAAAAACAAAACAAAACAAAACAAAAAAAAACAGTGGGCTGGGCGCGGTGGCTCACGCCTGTAATCCCAGCACTTTGGGAGGCTGAGACGGGTAGATCACAAAGTCAGGAGTTTGAGACCAGCCTGGCCAACATGGTGAAACCCTGTTTCTACTAAAACAAAAATAAGCCAGGCATGGTAGCAGGCACCTACAACCCCAGCTACTCGGGAGGCCGAGGCAGGAGAACTGCTTAAATCCAGGAGGCAGAGGTTGCAGTGAGCCGAGATTGTGCCACTGCACTCCAGCCTGGGTGGCAGAGTAAGACGCAAAAAAAAAAAAAAAAATCAGTGAAGGCGGGCCAGGCCCAGTGGCTCATGCCTGTAATCACAGCACTTTGGGAAGCCAAGATGGCAGGATCTCTTGAGCCCAGGAGCTTGAGACCAGCCTGGGCAACATAGGGAGACCCCATCTCTACAAAAAATAAATGAAAACAAAATCGCCAGGCAGTCCCAGCTACTCAAGAGGTTGAGGTGGGCAGATTGCTGGAGTCGGGGAGGTCAAGGTTGCAGCGAGCTGTATTTGTGTCACTGCACTCCAGCCTGGGCAACAGAGTGAGATCCACACAAAACAAAACAAAAAAATAATAAAGGCCAAGTGCAGTGGCTCACACTTGTAATCTCAGCACTTTGGGAGGCCTAGGCGGGAGGACTGCTTGAGGTCAGGAGTTTGAGACCAGCCTGGGCAACACAGGGAGACTCTGTCTCTACAAAAATAACAAAAATAACAAAAACAATGTGGTGGCATGCGCCTGTAGTACCAGCTACTCAGGAGGCTGAGACAGGAGGATCACCTGAGCCCAGAAGTTCGAGGCTGCAATGAGCCCCATTGTGCCACTGTACTCCAGCCTTGGTGACACAGAAGGACCCTGCCTTAAAAATAATAATAATAAATAAAAAGTCTAAGTAGGTACTGATAGAATGACTGGTAATAAATGTTAAATAAGGACTCCCTACCCCTATTTCATATCATATACAAAACAAATTCCAGCTGGATTAAAACTTAAATGTTAAAAATGGAAAATAAAATTTATAGGAGAGAATACATGAGACTATACACATCACAGAAAACTGAAGAGATTTACTAAACCCAAATGAGAAGCCATGAAAGAGAGGAGGAACATATTTGATTACAAAAAAGTTCAAAAGTTTAGAATGGTCTTAAACACCCAAAGTGCAGTGAGTTGAGGGAAATTTTGAATAGATAAAAACTCTAAAAATTGATAAGACACATAATATAACAGCAATAGATTAATTTGTGGAGAATGTGAAGAGGCACTTCCAGGCGAGCAAATCCAGTCAATAAACCAATTAACAGACACTGCCCAGTAGAGAACTGCAAACTAAAAAATAATAAGGCCACTCCTCACCTATCAGATTAGCAAAAATCAAAAACGGAATAACACCTGCTGCTGGAAGAGATGCAGGAAAACAAAACCCTCAAATACTGTTGCTGGAAACTTGAATTCTCTTTGGGAAGCAATCTGACAATATCAAAATTAAAGATTGACTTTTCCTCATTCCCGGGAAACTCTGCCATAGAAATAAAAGCATCAGTGCAGGCCGGGCGCGGTGGCTCACGCCTGTAATCCCAGTACTTTGGGAGACCGAGGTGGGCAGATCACAAGGTCAGGAGATCAAGACCATCCTGGCTAACACAGTGAAAACCCGTCTCTACTAAAAATACAAAAAATTAGCTGGGCGTGGTGGCAGGGGCCTATAGTCCCAGCCACTTGGGAGGCTGAGGCAGGAGAATGGCGTGAACCTGGGAAGTGGAGTTTGCAGTGAGCCAAGATCGCACCACTGCACTCCAGTCTGGGCGACAGAGCAAAAAACTCCGTCTCAGAAAAAAAAAACCAAAAAACAGCATCAGTGCATAGGGATAAGGATGGAAGCATGTTTATTAACAGCTGTGTGGCAGTGGCAAAATCCCAGAAACCAAGTAAGTGAGTGTCTATTCAAGAAGGGAGTGGAATATTATGCAGCCATGAAAAAGAATGAGTGAGACCCATCTCATCCAACTTAGAGGAATTTCTGTTATGCATTTACAGTTAAGGGAGAAAAGCAAGCAGCAGAGAAATGTGTGGAATATGATTCAACTTTTAAAATATAACACCCCCAAAATTTAAATATAATGACTCCTTCCAAAAATTTAAAAAATAAACCTGTGTGTGTGTGAATTGTTATGGAGAAAGGTGGAAGGAAGGAAGTTAGGAAGAAACCAAGTGAGCTGTTAAGAAACCAAATGTTAGTTAAGAAACCAAGTGAGCTGTTAACCAGGCTGTTAACATAGAGGAGGAAGAGAGAGAAATACTTAAAAATAAGTTTCTGTATTTAAAAACCATGTGTGTGACGTGACCCCATCCATGCAAAATTATGTACACATAAAGGAATAGGTGAAAGCGCCAGGCGCAGTGGCTTACGCCTGTAATCCCAGCACTTCGGGAGGCCACGGCAGGTGGGTCACGAGGTCAGGAGTTTGAGACCAGACCAACCAATGTGGTGAAATACGTCTCTACCAAAAACACAAAAATTAGCCGGGTGTCATGGCACGTGCCTGTAATCCCAGCTACTCCGGAGGCTGAGGCAGGAGAATCGCTTGAACCTGAGAGACAGAGGTTGCAGTAAGCTGAGATTGTGCCACTGCACTCCAGCCTGGGCGACAGAGCGAGACTCCGTCTCAAAAAAAAAAAAAGAAAAAAGAAAAAAAGAGAAATGGGGGAAAGGATAGCCACCAAAATGTTAATGATGATTATCTTAAGGGGTGGGACTGTAGGTGACTTTTACTTTTTTTATTTGTTTAGTGTTTACATGTTATATAATGAGTATTTATTACTTATATAATCAGTAAAAAATAAAGCTATTTTCATTGTTGTGGGGGGAATTATTGGCGGGGAGAAGTCCCTAGAGGATTTGATTTAATGAGCACACAAGATCGATATTTAATTAACATATCAATTGCTGGCATGTCAACTGATGTTTTCCAAAATCTTTGAAGTGCAGGCTCTCTTAAGTAGCCAAACTGTCGTTGGAAACATTGTTTACAATTCTCCCATTTAACAAACGCGGAGGAACAGAATGATTACAAATGCTAAAGCACATAAGACGATTAAAGGAGGTTTATTTATGTACCATCAAATGCTTGTGTATCCTGTACACATCAGTTTAGAATTCTGTCATCAACCCAACCTTCTGGCAACTTCCCAACCCCTCCATCATGGCCTTCTAACTTTTCAAACTTTTTTTTTTTTTGGTAAGCCACTTCTCTTTCCAGACCTCTCTGTAGTGGTTCCTAAAGTCTTCCCTTTAAACCTTCTAACTTGTGTTTGCTATTTTTATGACTTCCTCCTCCCAGTGCCTGGCTTCCCAGCTGGGGATTCACCTTGCTTTGGTGGCTACTCTTTTGCTCTTCTCTCCTTCCCTCTCTCCACGGGCCTGCCAGGCTCAGGGGAGGCCACAGGGGCTTAGACTTTGTCCAAAGTGGTGCTCATTGAACACGCTGGGTTCTCAAACAAATGTTAGGGCCAGCTGGTTAGACGGGAAGCTGGGCCTCGCCTGCTTGCTCTCTGCAACATTTCTTGAGCATTGCTGGGTGTCCAAAGCAGGGTGAGATCCCAGAGCAGTCACGACAGGATGTGTGATTGGTGCTCACTGCACAGTGCTGGGGACGCACAGGAGGATGCCACTGATGGCGTAGGGGCTGGGGGGGAAGTTGCTAGGACTTGGCAGAGAGAGCAGCACATGTCTAGGTCTACTGGTTCTCCAAGTTTGGTCCTAGAGCAAAGGCATCAGCATCACCTGGGAACTTGCTGAAAATTCTACTGTTTAGGCCCCACTACCGACCTACCAAAGCAGACCCTCTGGGGGAGGGAGGAGGGACACCAAAAATCTGTTTTATCAAGACCTCCAAGAGACTCCGAGTAGTTTGAGAACCACGACTCTGGGAGCGGCCTGAGGATGCTTAGGATGAGCGCAGAGCGGAAAGGAGGATTCGTGAAGGCTCTCTGATGCCCGTCAAGGGGTTAGACTTTGACCCGCAGGTGCGGCCTCCAGGTTTTCAAGCAGAGGCCTGTGGCTCTCACACGCCCTCTCCCAAGGCGGCGTCTCTGGGAGCCCTGGTTTTCCCAGGGCCCCCGGGACAGAGAGCTTACCGGCGTGGGACTGAACTCGCCCACGACCCCGATACCAGGCAAGAGAGGTTGTGCCGCAGACCCTCCACTCCCTAGCACCAGGCGCTCGCCGTCCAGGTGGAGGGGCGCACACGTGGGAGCCAGGGGCACCAGCTGAGACAAGAGCGCAGAAGAAGGGCGCTCAGGCCCACGCCCGAGGCTGCCGGGGAGGGAGGTGCTGCGAGCCCTGGCTCCACCCCTAGCCTGCTGGGCGCGGTGCTTTGGCAGGCCCCGCCCCGGCGCGCGCCCGGCCCGCCTCCCCGGGCGTGGGGCCGGGGGGGAGACCAGCCCCCGGCGCCCGTGGCGCGCGCTCGCGGCCGGGTTTGAAGGGCTGGGCGCCGGGCGCACGCCCGCGTCCCGGGCCAGGAAGAAATTGGTGGCCCAGCGCCGCGAGTGCAGAAGCTGGTGCGGCGGGCTAGCAACTGGCGATTGCCACGGCGCTGGCCATCCTGCTGCTGCAGGGCCTGGTGGTGTGAAGCTTCAAGCGGGCCCTGGAGGAGGACCGAGGCGGCGAGGTGCTCGGACAACCAGGCGGAGCGGGCAGGCCGGGCGCGGGGGCGCAGCGGGTCCTGGCGCGGGGCTGCGGGCGGCCCCAGCCGGGGAAGTGGGGCACCGGCCGCGTGCGTGCGTGCGGGGCGCCGGCGGTCACCTGGAGCGGAGCATCCGGCGCCTGGCACTCCCTTACCCCGCAGGCCTAGGGAGCTGCGCGCGGGGACAGTGCGTGACCTGGAGACCCGGGCCCTGGTGCATTGGGGGCCGGGGCGGGAGCAGGTCATGCTGGGGTGGTCTCCGGCCAAGGGAGCGATGAAGGTCAGGCGCGGCGAGCGGGGCTGGGAGGCGGGGCTGGGCCCGAACCTGCTTGGAGGTGGGGAGCCCCAGGCCAAACTTTCTGAAGTTGGGAGGGGGCGGGGATGTGCGCGCCGTGGGCGGAGGAGTGGGGCCAAGGGACCCAGAGCGTCCTTCCCCAGCTGAGCTTGAGGGGGCAGCGGCCAGTGAGCAAGTGGAGCTCGGGGGTGGAATTCGGGCCTGGGACAAAGTGTGTACCTGGGAACTGAAGGAACAAGGAGTGACCCCGAGGGAGAGAACTGGAGTCTTCCCGAGGTGTGGCTTCCTCAGCCAGAGGTTTGAAGAACCTGGATGGGTCTCCGGAGGGCAGGGGGAGGAGGAACTGAGCTGGTGAGTTGGCCTCAGGACCTTAGGGAATTAGGGAGGGGCCCTCTGGCTCTAAGGGAATGGGGACTGTAACAGAGTCCCAGCCGTAGAGCAGGGGCAACCAACAGCCGTCTCAGCCCCCAGGTCCCTGCCTCGAGGGTCTTTCTCCCTCTTCCCTGATGTGGTTGCAGCTGGAGGCTCAGACACCTCAGCGGTGTGGTGAGGAAGGGTCCATTGGGTCTGGGTTCATGCTGCGGAGATGGAGAGGACAGGCCACACCACAGTCCTAAGCTGTGGCCCAGAGGTCAGGGCCTCCCTGCCCCCAGCGCCCCTGTTCTGCTGCCTCCAGAGATCCGGGTCAGAGACTCTGTCTGCTGCTGTCCTCGGACAAGCCCCGATACCCACGACCCCTTACGGCATCTCACCAGCCTGGAAGGCCTAGTGTGGAGCCAGAAGAGCTGCCCTTGCCTTTTTTTGGAGAACCCAGAGGGTGGGATGGTGGTGGGGGCTGGAACAGAGTCACATGAGACCATAACTCCAAAAGGAGGTGGGGGCAGGGGCGGCTGGCTTCGTGACATCCGCGGGGATGTGGACCTCCAAGTAGGACGAGCAAGTAGGAGAGTGTTTCAGGCCCAGTGTAAGAAGACTCTTTGGGCAGATGGGACATTCCAAGATGGAATGGGCTGCCAAGGCAGTTAGGGAGCCCTCTGACACTGGAATATGGGACCACTCTGGGCTACCGCCCCCATCCCCCACCACCTCCTCCTCCAGCTTACTGGCTGAATGAATAGGGGAATCCTGGATTGGAATGTTTGAAAAAGCTTGTGCGGTCCAGGCACCCATTGCTGCTTGGACCCCCTCAGCTGCTCCCTCACCTGACTCTGGGGTTGCCAGGCAGCATAACGGGGTGCATGGGAAGGTGAGTGCTGAAGCTGGACCGCCCACTTCACCACTCTCTTCCAGCTCTGACCCTGAGGAGACCACCAGCAAATCACTTTGCCTCCTCCCTTATCCTCATCAGTATCTCTCCTCAAGATGGGGATAATCTTGGCACCTCCCGTGTTGGGTGATTATAAAGTGAAAATGATGCCTGTGAAGCACTTGCAGGAGTTCCTGGCACACACTCAGCTGTCAGTAAATAAATAACTCTTACTATCCCAGCACTGTGCATTGGGAATACGATTCATTCATTCAATCATTCATTCCACAAATAGGTATGAAGTCCTACTTTGTACTAGACACTGTGCTAACACTGGGGATACAAAAATAAAATAGATGAGGTCTCTGCCCTCATGGACAGGTAATCTACAGGAAGAAACAGACAGCGAAAAGGAACTCAATAGAATTACAGAGGGGTTGGGTTAGATCAGAGGGTCAGGAAAGGCTTCTCAGAGGAAGAGGTGGGCAGGAGAGTTCAGGCAGAAGGCCTGAGGAGAATGGGCTTAGCTGGGCACCCTTGAGGAATGGACAGGAGGGTGTGGTGCTTTCCCTGGAAGAAGGTTCCATCCTGTGCGGCTGAAAGGAGCACAGCAAGGGGCAAGGGTTTTATTCTGAGTGCAGCGGGAGAGCACCGAAGGGGTTTAAGCAGCACAGGATTCAGTGTGCATTTAAGACGTGTGCTCTGCCCATCTATGGAGAGGCTGAGAGTGAATCCCAGGGATGGTCACTAACCTCCAGAGAACTGCTCGATAGTTTCCAAAGCTTTCACAAACACCATCTCACCACTTGTTTTAAATGCAGCCTGAGAAGTCAAAGGAGGTGGGGATGGGGGGAGCAAAGATTCTAAGGTGGAGCTGCAGAGCCAGGAAGTGGCAGAGGATTTTAATTGCCTCCTTGGAGGAGAGGAAGGAGCCTCTGAGGCCAGAATGCATCCAGGCCAGAGGTCAGAGGACCATTCCCCACCCTCAGTCATCAGAAGGGCTCCCGACCTCAGGGCTGCTGGGGGCAGCCTGTGAGGGGCACAAGGCTGGGGCTGTGATGATGCTCTTTGGACATGCCTGGAAGGGATGGAGGTGGGGGCTAACTGCCCACCAGGGCCTCTCTGATCCCTCACTGCTGCCTCCTCGTCCCCCAGCCTCCTCTGGGATTGTCCTTCTCAGGGTCAGCCAGCTCCCACTGCAGTGCGGGGACCAACATGCCCATCTCCTCCCACATCCTGGCCCCCACCACAGCCAACCTGGCCCCGTGCCTCATGCCCTACTCTCCTGACCAGCTTCCTGACTCACTGATACTGGCGTCCACTCGGAGAGCCTACAGCTCTCTGCCATCTCTACCCACCTAAGCTTGGGAATGTCTTTCCCTGCTTGCTGTGTGGCCAGGTCACATGTCACCAGGCTGATACACACTCAGCTCAGTGGGGCTGCATTTCCCTTTCCTAGGGATTCCCCAGCCTGTGGTGCCCTCCCCAGTGTGGGTACAGAATAGGGTCTGCTGCCTCTTCTTGCAGGTATCTCTTCTCAGATGGGAATGGCCGCCCCCAGCTCCCACTGGCCACCTTTAAGAGATCAGAGGGCCAGTTTAAAACTTATGCTATCTGCGGGGCCATTCGTAGGATGGGTGAGTCAGATGATTCCATTCTCCGATTGGCCAAGGCCGACGGCATCGTCTCAAAGAACTTTTGACTGGAGAAAATCATGGAAGTGGAATATTTGTCATAAATAAATAGTGAAAACCTAAAAAAAAAAAAAAAAAAAAAAAGAGATCAGAGGGCAACTGAGCACTATGGCTCATGCCTGTGATCCCAGCACTTTAGGAGGCCAAGGTGGGAGAAGCGCTTGAGCCCAGGAGTTCGAGACCAGCTTGGATAACATAACAAGACTGCATCTCTATTAAAATAAATAAAATCAAAAGATCAGAAGGCTGGCTGGGTGCTAGGCACAGAGGGCATGAGTGTAGGGATGGGGCTCTGGCCTGAAGGTGGCTGTCATCCTGACAGCGTGAGGTTCCTCATGTGCTCAGAAGGCCTGAGGAGAATGGTAGTGGGTAGGGTGTGCAGGGGTTGGGGGAAGCCCTGGGGAGGTGAGGAGCACAGAGAACCCAACCCAGCCAAGTCCAAGATGTTGAGGATCTTGGGCCTCTCTTGACTTCACGTTTGACTATTTCCTTCTCCCATCTGAGTAATCATAATGATAAAGATGGCAGCATTGGGCTGGGTATGGTGGCTTACGCCTGTAATCCCAGTACTTTGGGAGGCTGAGGCGAGCAGATCACTTGAGGTCATGAGTTTGAGACTAGCCTGGCCAATATGGTGAAGCCCAGTATTAACTAAAAATACAAAAAGTTGCCGGGCATGGTGGCACACGCCTGTAATCCCAGCTACTTGGGAGGCTGAGGCACGAGAATTGCTTGAACCCAGGAGGTGAAGGTTGCAGTGACCTGAGATCATGCCACTGTACTCCAGCCTGGGCGACAGAGTGAGACTCTGTCTCAAAAAAAAAAAAAAGTAGCAGTACTTACGGAATGCTGTGCCTATGCCAAAAGCTTTGCATTCATTCATTCATTCATTCATTCATTCATTCATTCATTCAACAAATACTAAGGCCAGGCACAGTGGCTCAGGCCTGTAATCCCAGCACTTTGGGAGGCCGAGGTTGGTGGATCACTTGAGGTCAGGAGTTCAAGACCAGCCTGGCCAACATGGTGAAACCCTATCTCTACTAAAAATACAAAAAATTAGCTGGGCATGGTGGTGCGCACCTGTAATCTCAGCTACATGGGAGGCTGGGGCAGGAGAATCACTTGAACCCAGGAGGCGGAGGTTGGAGCGAGCCAAGATTGCACCACTGCACTCCAGCCTGGGCAATGAGAGCAAGACTGTCTCAAAAACACAAACACTTACTGAGTATGTACTACAGCCAGACACTCTCCTAGGCGCTAGGACTATGTCAGTACATACAGCAAAAAGCCCTGCCCTTGGGGAACTTACAATCTTCTGAGGAGAAAGACAAATTAAAAAAAAAAAATCAAAACAGTATAAATAAATAGTAGGGTGAGAGGAAATATTGTGCTGTGGGAAAAAGCAGAGGAGGAGGGAGGGCTGGCACTGTAAATCCAGTGGTTAGGATGGCCCTACTGAGAAGATGCCATCTGAACAAAGAATTGAAGGAGGCAAGGAGTGAGCAGTGGGGCTATCTGGGTGAGGGTGTGCCAGGCACAGGCGATAGTGGGTGCAAGGGCTGGAGCCAGGAGTGCCAGGGCAGATGAGGGGACGCAGAGAAAGCCACTGTGGCTGCAGGAGAGTGAGCATAACAAATTCCCAGATAAGGTCAGAGAGCCCTGGGTGGAGAAGGGGGCATCCAGAGAGCTCACGGAGCCTCTGTAGGCTCCTGTAAGGGCCTTGGTTTTTATCCTAAGAGGGGCCACTGGAGGTTTGGAGCAGGGGAGTGGTGAAATGGGATTTTAAGAGTTGTAACAGAAACACCAGCTGCTGTGATGAGAATGGAATTTAGGGGAAGAAGAATAGGAGCTGGAAGACCAGGGAATCCAGGCAGGGATAGTGAGGGAGGTGTTGAGAAGGGATCGGATTCCAGATATATTCTGAAGGTGGCACCGACGGGATTTACTGATGGAGTGGATGTGGGGTGTAAGGGAAAGAGAGTCAAAGATGACTCCTGACCGGGTGCGGTGGCTCACATCTGTAATCCCAGCACTTTGGGAGGCCAAGGCAGGTGGATCTTGAGGTCAGGAGTTCGAGACCATCCTGGCCAACTTGGTGAAACCCCGTCTCTTATTAAAAATACAAAAATTAGCCAGGCGTGGTGGCATGTGCCTGTAGTCCCAGATACTCAGGAGGCTGAGGCAGGAGGATCGCTTGAACCCAGGAGGCAGAGGTTGCAGTGAGCCAAGATTGCACCACTGCACTGCAGCCTGGGCAACAGAGCAAGACTCTGTTTCAGAAAAAAAAAAAAAAAAATGATTCCCAAAAGTTTTTGGCCTGAGCATCTTGAAGGATGGAGATGTCATTAACTGAGATGGGGAAGATGAAGTAGGAGCAGGTTGGGGATGAAGAGCGGGAGGTACTTTGGGCTTGTGGCCTTGAGAGGTCTATTAAGCTCTCATGTGAGATGTCAAGGAAGCTGGTAGTTAAATGCCTGAAGTTCAAGGGAGCTATCCAGGCCAGAGAGATCAATCTGGGGGTGGGGATGGAGTTTAGAAACTCAGAGACTGAAGATCACTTAGGAAGTAAAGGTGCTAGGACAGGAAGGGCCCCCAGAAGGTGCCCTGGGAGACAAGGAAGCACCAAGAAGACCATAAGGAGTGACAGTGGAGAGAAGAGAAAAGCCAGGTGGGTATCCTGGAAAGCAAATGCGGAGGGCGCTTCAAGCAAGACAGAGTGGTCCATTAAGTTCTTGGCTGCTGAAAGGCCAAGAAAGAAGAGGACTTAGTCTTGGAGAGCTTGTGAGCATGGAGGGGAAGGCCGGTGGGAGAGGGTTTACGAGGCTGGAGACGGCTCTCCCTCGCTGCAGTGTCTCATGCTCATTTGTTATTCCTCCTTACAGCTAAGAGAGCATGCTCAGAGAAGTTAGGGAACTGCTGGTGAGTTGGCAGAGCTAGGCCCAGAGCCCTGGAGAGTCTGGAGTGTTCACACTGTGGCCCCTGTTCCTCCGTCCGTTCTACATCTCATCTACCAGATACCAGCTAGGTGTCTGTGTGTGCCAGCTGCTCTGCTGGACCCTGGGGAGATGGAGCTGACATGTCTCTTGTCAAGGAGTTCACTACTAGAGGAACATCCAGGGCCTTGGAGCTCAGCCCATTCCACTGCAGGGCAAATAGAATGGCTGCATGCCAGGGGCCTTGGAGCTGGATCTGAAAGGATGGATGGGATTTGGTCAGGCAGGGCAGGTAGGATGGGGGAACGGAGGAGGAGGTGGCTGGACATGGTGTTCAGTCACCACCAGGCCATCTAGGGAAGTGCCTGGATTTGAGGAGAGGCAGGAGGTACCAGAGCACTTAGAACCAGGAAGCAGGGGCGTGGCAGCAGTAGAGGTGCCCTGCTGCACGTGCAGCGAGGTGACAGCCTCCAGCTGTGGGCACCTTCAGGCCCTGCCTCAGCTTTCCAGCCACAGACTGAGTGTGGAGGTGGTTCAGGGCTCACCAGCTCCAGGCAGTACATGTGCTGGAGTTTTCCCAGGAGCCAGCCAGGACTTCCTCGAGGCTGTGCTGGAGACAGAAGCTCTTCTTGCCCCTCTCCTTGAATAGTCATCTCCTTTGTGGTCCAAAGTCTTTCCCTGCCGGCCCCTGCCCCATCGCTCACGGGGGTACCCGCAGTGAATCTCACGCACTCTCACTCTGTCTTGATCTGCTTCCTAAAGGACTCAAGCAGTATTGGGGTCTCAGACTTCACCTCCATCATCCCCCATGGGCACTCCTCCTTCACTGTGAAATGGCCTCAGTCTTCCCACATGGAAATGCTTTGGATTCATCTGGAAGTTAGAGTCTCCTAAAGACCACTGTCTCCTCCCAGCCCTCGGTGGGAGTGCTGGGTCTTAGGTGGACATTTGTACTCTCGGTGGGGGTCTTTGCACCCTTCCCTTGGGACACATGTGGATATTTATTTTAACATCTGCTGAAAAAGAAAGTGGGATCTGAGTCCAGAACAGAAAACCAAGCACAGTGCCATGTAATCTGAGAGCCAGTGGGGGACAGGGGTGTTGGTATGATGGAGGGAGGACCAGTGCTCCCTCGGTGGCTGGCTAGGGAGGCGGTCCTGTGGTGGTGCCGATTGTGTGGAGTCCTTAGGTGAAAAGCACTTCTCTGGGTAAAAAGTGAGCAGGAATGTCTAGGTCTGAGGGTGCCCCCAACCAAGATGGAACTCAAGGAGCAGGAGGAGGTGAGGGGCTGCCCCAGTGATGTGTCTGCATATCTTTTACAGAAAGGAAGACAGAGGAAGCCACGGCCACTGGACCCTGGTGAGGGTTCCAAAGACACAGACAGTTCAGCAGGACGACGGGGCAGCGCAGGCAGAAGGCATGGGCGCTGGCGGGGCCGTGCTGAGAGCCCAGGAGTGCCTGTGGCCAAGGTGGTACGGGCAGTAACCAGCCGGCAGAGAGCCAGCCGGCGGGTCCCACCTGCCCCACCCCCGGAGGCCCCAGGCCGCCAGAACCTGAGTGGGGCAGCAGCTGGGGAGGCACTGGTAGGGGCAGCCGGCTTCCCACCACACGGAGATACAGGGAGCGTGGAGGGCGCCCCCCAGCCTACGGACAACGGCTTCGCCCCCAAGTGCGAGATCGTGGGCAAGGACGCGCTGTCTGCACTGGCCCGGGCCAGCACCAAGCAGTGCCAGCAGGAGATCGCCAATGTGGTGTGCCTGCACCAGGCCGGGAGCCTCATGCCCAAGGCTGTGCCCCGGCACTGTCAGCTGACTGGTGAGGGACAGGGGTGCTCCAGCCCTTCCCAGGCTGGGTCAGGGAGGTGGCATGGCCCGGATCCTCACTCCCATCTCTCTGAGGAAGAAAGAGCCAAGGGGGGCCTACCTCCCTGCCTAAGTCTTCATCCAGTTACTTACTAAGTGGCAGAGGCAGAGTGGGGACCCAGGAGCATGGGGCTCCAAGTCTAGGCTTCTTTGGAAGGCAGGCAGCTCCCTCTTCCCATCTCACCCTGACCCTTTGACCTTGGGGGGGCCTTGCCAACGCCTGTCCTCTGCTCTCAGGGAAGATGAGCCCCGGCATCCAGTGGGATGAGAGCCGAGCCCAGCAGCCTGTGGATGGCCCCCCAGTGCGAATCGCCTACATGCTGGTGGTTCACGGCCGCGCCATCCGCCAGCTGAAGCGTCTCCTCAAGGCCGTCTATCATGAGCAGCACTTCTTTTACATCCATGTGGACAAGGTATTGTGGTGGGGAGAGGCCAAGGGGTCTGGGGTGAGCAGAGCAGAAACAGAAGGTTGCCGACAGACAGGGTCTCTGACCTGGCCCAGGTAGCCTAGAGAGAGGAACTGAGGCCCTGAACAGGGGCGGCAGCATGAGCCCGCTCAGCCGCCTGCGGGCTGGAGCCCTGCCCTGTGCTTTCCCTGCCTTGTGTCCCTTCACTCTGTCCTGGGGTGGGAGTGGGGATGGCGGTGACACTGGGGGCTAGCCGAGTGTCTCCTCCCCGCCAGCGTTCCGACTACCTGCACCGGGAGGTGGTGGAGCTGGCCCAGCGCTATGATAATGTGCGGGTGACACCCTGGCGCATGGTCACCATCTGGGGCGGGGCCAGCCTCCTAAGGATGTACCTGCGGAGCATGCGGGACCTGCTAGAGGTGCCTGGCTGGGCCTGGGACTTCTTCATCAACCTCAGTGCCACCGACTACCCAACCAGGTGTGGGGATGGGGCTCTGAGTCCTCTGGATGGGAGGGGATGCCTGTCTGGGCACCTGGGGTTGCAGAGCCTGGTGGACCTTCTCTGCCCCATAAGCCTAACTCTGGGATCGGCCCTGCTCAGACATGGGCCCCTGGGCCCCAGCCATGTTTTAGGGGAGGGGTTGGTATAAGATGAACTGAGAGTTGAGCATGATAGGAGATGGGGAGGAGGAGGAGGAGCCAGAGGTCTGTACCTGGTGTGCTGGATCAGACAGCAAGGGGCAGAGGAAGGATGGGGTGGTCTTCCTCAGGGGCCTCTGGTGCTCACCACCCCAGACATCAGCCAGGGGTAGGACACATGGCCAGACAGCCGTCAGGGAGAGAGAAAAGCCAGAAAGTCTGCTCTGTGCCAGTGACTGCACAACTATCTCACTTGGCTACCTGTCACCCCATTCCTTCACCAGGACCAATGAGGAACTGGTGGCATTCCTATCCAAGAACCGGGACAAGAATTTCCTCAAGTCACATGGCCGGGACAACTCCAGGTGAGGGGGTGGGAAAGGAGGCCCTGGCCCCAGAGTCTTGTCCCAACATCCCCAACACAGTGGGGCTCAGTGGCTCCAGTCCTGGGTTTCTTTTTTTTTTTTTTTTTTTTGAGACGGAGTCTCGCTCTGTCACCCAAGCTGGAGTGCACTGGCCAGATCTCAGCTCACTGCAAGCTCCGCCTCCTGGGTTCACGCCATTCTCCTGCCTCAGCCTCCCGAGTAGCTGGGACTACAGGCACCCGCCACCTCGCCCGGCTAGTTTTTTTGTATTTTTTAGTAGAGACGGGGTTTCACCGTGTTAGCCAGGATGGTCTCGATCTCCTGACCTTGTGATCCGCCCGCCTCGGCCTCCCAAAGTGCTGGGATTACAGGCTTGAGCCACCGCGCCCGGCCCAGTCCTGGGTTTCAAAGTCTCCACACCAGTCACAGGTTGAGGAGTGTTGGTTGCCAGGCGGATGAAAGAGCTTAGACCCCACCCTGCAGGATCCCCAGCCATGGCCTCTCTGCGCCAGCGAGTTCAAATCAAGAAACTAGGGCCTGGACCGCTCTCCATGAGTGTGACTCGCACATGTGGCGCCTTGGTGAGCGGCGATCCGGCAGGTCATCGTGGTGGTATGGCGGTTCTGACTGGGTTTGTGCTGGACACGCAGCTTTGTGGA
Organism: Rhinopithecus bieti; assembly: GCF_001698545.2. Classification (NCBI taxonomy): domain Eukaryota; kingdom Metazoa; phylum Chordata; class Mammalia; order Primates; family Cercopithecidae; genus Rhinopithecus; species Rhinopithecus bieti. The sequence goes on along the minus strand of NW_016815820.1, from coordinate 920,519 downwards.
GTAATGTGGTTAACACAGATACCCGCTTGTGGCACAAGCTACGCCAGTTCATTACCTACACATACACACTGCTCCCAGCAGAGGTGGGTGGCCCAGCAGGCATGAAGGCCGGGGAGGGCATGGGTTGGGCTGCCTGCAGCTCACTTTCCACCCTCCCTTGCTGCTTGAAGTCCTTCTTCCACACGGTGCTGGAGAACAGCCTGGCCTGTGGGACCCTCGTGGACAACAACCTGCGGGTCACCAACTGGAACCGCAAGCTGGGCTGCAAGTGCCAGTACAAGCACATCGTGGACTGGTGCGGCTGCTCCCCCAACGACTTCAAGCCACAGGACTTCCTCCGGCTGCAGGTGCTTGCCCGAGGCCCCAAGGCTGCCCCTGGCTAGGTCTTCTCCCCTGGCTTTTCACCAGGAGAATGGCAGGGTGGGCCAGTCAGAAAATCGTGGGGGGGGCCTCGGCCTGGAGCAGCCCTCAGGGGTCTGGGACTACAACAGCAGCAGGAAAAGCTGCAGGAGGCTGAGCTCTAGGCAGTGCTGAGGGGCCAGCCCTGCCATGCCCTCTGGGGTTTCCAGAGCCCTTCACCCTCCTTGCCTCTCCTGCTCTAGCAAGTCTCCAGACCCACCTTCTTCGCCCGGAAGTTCGAGTCGACTGTGAACCAGGAGGTGCTGGAAATCCTGGACTTCCACCTGTACGGCAGCTACCCCCCCGGCACGCCAGCCCTCAAGGCCTACTGGGAGAACACCTATGACGTGGCTGATGGCCCCAGTGGGCTCAGTGATGTCATGCTCACCGCTTACACGGCCTTTGCCCGCCTCAGCCTGCACCATGCCGCCACTGCTGCACCCCCACTGGGCACCCCACTCTGCAGGTGAGACCCCCTTCTGACATACAGCAGGCACTTGGGGTGTGGTGCCCTAGGGGGAGGCCAACCAGAGAGTGACGTCCCCTGCCCACAACAAGGCCCCAGTCTGAGGCAAGGAAAAATGCAAATACCGAAAAGAAGGCTAGAGCCAGGCATGCAGGTGCTGTGGGGGTGAGATCTGGGGAAAGGAAGTGCCTGGGGAGGGGACTCCCCAGAGCCCCCTCCCTGGGACTCCAGGCCAAGTCAGGTGTGCTGATGGCATCTCCCTTTCTCCCTGCTGGCACCTTAGGTTTGAGCCCAGGGGCTTGCCGTCCAGCGTGCACCTGTATTTCTATGACGACCATTTCCAGGGCTACCTGGTGACGCAGGCGGTGCAGCCCTCAGCCCAGAGGCCAGCAGAGACGCTTGAGATGTGGCTGATGCCCCAGGGGTTGCTGAAGCTGTTGGGGCGCAGTGACCAGGCCAGCCGGCTCCAGAGTCTGGAGGTGGGACAGGTCCCCCCCCTTGCTTTCTCCCAACCCCCAGCCAGACTTGGGGTAGTGGGAAGAGAGGGACGGACACCAAGGGAGGGGTAAAGTTCTTTTTCCCAATCATGGCAGCCATGGTGATGCCCCTATGCAGACATCCTGTGTCAGCCCCCAGCCTGTGCACACTGAGGAGCACCTCCTGGTTGGGGTATGCAGAGGACATGCAGGGAGCAGGGAGGGAATGATCATTTCCACTATAACACAAGCCCAGTCTTCCAGACTACAGCGATTTCTCCTAGAGGGACAGGGACATTCGAATTGGGCCATGAAAGTACGCTTCTGAGTGGCTCCTCGTAGTTTTTTTTTTTTTTTTTGAGACAGTCTCGTTCTGTCACAGTGGTGTGATCTTGGCTCACTGCAACCTCTGCCTCCCAGGTTTAAGCGATTCTCCTACCTCAGCCTCCCGAGTAGCTGGGACTACAGGCGCGTGCCATCATGCCCAGCTAATTTTTTTTTTTGTATTTTTAGTAGAGACAGGGTTTCACCCGACTGCGTTATCCACCTGCCTCGGCCTCCCAAAGTGCTGGGATTACAGGCGTGAGCCACTGCGCCTGGCCCCTCCTCATTGTCCCTTTCTTAGAGACTTTGGCTTCATGTGGGAATGGTCTCTGGGTGGGACTTTGAACCTCATCCCTGCCGTATGGTCCCCAGTAACGGGGACTGACCTCCACTGCCTAGCAGTCAGAATGGAAGCCTAGAACGAATCGCAGAGCTAGGAGAGATAGTAAAGATCTCCTAGTCTAACCCCTTCATTTCGCAGATGGGGAAACTGGGGCCCAGAAAGAGACAGTGACTGGCCTGAGATTACACAGTGAGAGGCAGCCTCAGAGGAGGGAGAGGGACCTTTCCCCCACACTCCTGCCCAGCTGCTTCTCACTTTACAGGTTGGCACTGACTGGGACCCCAAAGAGCGTCTTTTCCGGAACTTTGGGGGGTTATTGGGGCCGTTGGACGAGCCTGTGGCCGTGCAGCGCTGGGCCCGGGGCCCCAACCTCACAGCCACAGTGGTCTGGATCGATCCAACCTATGTGGTGGCCACATCTTATGACATCACAGTAGATACGGACACCGAGGTCACGCAATACAAGCCCCCACTGAGCCGGCCCCTGCGGCCTGGGCCCTGGACTGTTCGACTCCTTCAGTTCTGGGAACCGCTGGGTGAGACCCGCTTCCTTGTGCTGCCCTTGACGTTCAACCGCAAACTACCTCTCAGGAAAGGTAAGGCTGCAGTTCTCAAATGAGGCCCAGAAGCCACACAGAATAGGACTCGCCAGAGAGGTGACCCCAAGAAGCCAACCGTCAGAGTGGATTCCCATCCCTAGAGTAAGGGAAGCATGGAAAGGCTGAGGCCCTGATCTTCTTTCCTGTAGTATGCAGTGTCCTGCACTGCAGTGTGGTGGAAAGGGGAGCTTTACAGTCACGCACACTTGGTTTGGAACATAACTCTGACGGGTTCATTGGCCTTTTGTCCTTGGAATTTCCCTGGCCTTCCTGGGCCTCAGTCTTAGCACGTGAAGCAGGAATAGTACACCTATCAGGGACCTCGTGGTGCATGAGACACAAATCCACTCACCTGAGCTTGAGTTAAAAAGGGGAGACGACTGGAAGAATGCAGAGGTCTCCTTCACAAAGCTGGGAAATGTCTCAGGCCTTACCGTGAACCAGAGGTGCTTTCTCCATCTCTCTGGGGCCATCTTGCTCCTCATCCTGTCATGTCTCTATGCATCGACCTCAGACTCTGGCTCCCCATCCATGGCATCTCAGTGCAATAGACACTGACCAGGGACTTTTAGTTCCCAGGTTCCACATTCTTGGGACAGAAAATCTGACTGGCTGTCCCAGTCCACTCTCTGGCCAGGTGGGCAGGGTCATGTGGCTCTCTGCCCACTTGGCTGAGGCTAAAGGAGTAGGCTCTGAACAGAGACACAGGCTGGGCAAATTTCCTGCAAGGAAGGGCCTAGTATAAGTAACTCCCCCGGAAGATATGAGGGAAGAGCCTCTGGAGGGAAAGTGGCCAGTATGCAGGAGGTGATAATTATAGGTGTTTCCTTCCCCCACCCTGTCCTATCACAAGAAGGTGGGTAAGAGGTGGGGTACCCTAGAGGAGGAGGGGGTGCTGGTGGGGCTGCAGCAGATCCAGGATCCAGGGCAGGCAAGCTGTGTCCCCCACACACCTGGACCTCCCAGTCAAGGGAAGAATGGCAACAATGCACAGCAGGTAGGGACAGGGGCTGCGCCTCAAGGACAAAGTCAGAGAAGGTGCTCTAAGCTGAGGGGACAAAGCTGGTCAGTGTCTGTGCATGAAGGGCTGAAGTGCCCGAGTACAGGCTTCTGAGGGCTCCGGGAGCCACCGATGATGGTCAGGAAAGGGTGTGGGACACAAACCAGACTGTTCCCTTCTTTCCTAAAGTGCCTTGAACCCACTGCTTTATTGCATCCTAAAGTTGGGAATCTAGAGCTTACTGCCTTGATTTTATAAAACTCAGTTTTATAGGCACAGAAAGTTCCTTGGATTAGCCCAAGGTCACTTAGCAAGCTGTGACTCAGAAGTAGGGCTGTGACAGGAACTGGGGTACCCAGACCCAACTCCTGGGTCTGGCCTCCACGGAGTCTGGGGTGGGGGTGTGCTTACTGCCTGCTCTGCACCCACAGATGATGCCAGCTGGCTGCATGCGGGACCCCCCCACAACGAGTACATGGAGCAGAGTTTCCAGGGCCTGAGTAGCATCCTGAACCTGCCTCTGCCAGAGCTTGCAGAGGAGGCTGCCCAGCGGCACACACAGCTCACAGGCCCTGCACTCGAGGCCTGGACAGACAGGGAACTGAGCAACTTCTGGTCTGTGGCCGGACTGTGTGCCATAGGCCCCTCTGCTTGCCCCTCCTTGGAGCCCTGCAGACTGACCAGCTGGAGCTCTCTGTCCCCCGACCCCAAATCAGAGCTGGGGCCTGTCAAAGCAGACGGGCGACTCAGGTAGCAGGGCCCCAGCCAGTACCCGTGGAAAACCGGGGGAATTGCACCTTACGGACAATGGAGGGGTGTCCCCTCCCACAGGCAAGAACCAGAGGCCCAGGCTGCACACCCATTTCAGCCATCAAGAACCCACACAGATGACAGGGTGGACACAGTATGAACTACTGCTGATGCCTCTGCTGGGGATCAGAGGGCTGGCGGGAACGTGAGAAGGGTGCCCGCAGCATTCCACACCCAGCTCTTCCTCGCCTTCCTCTCTAGTTTTTTTTTTTTTTTTTTTTTTTTAACTTAAAAAGGAAAATGGTGGTGGGGGGAGAAACTAGAACAGAAGATGTGCAATAGGGCTCAGAGCAGCCCCAGGAAGTGGGCCATGTCTGTGGGGAGCAGGGGCCTGCTGAGCCCACCTGCTATTGTTCTGGATGAGGCTGGGCCTGCCTCACTCTCCAGGGCCTCATCCCCCAGCGTGGGCCTGTGGTGCTTGCGGCTGAGGCTCCACGGGGGTGCAAGTGCCCTGCCAGGCTCTAAGGCCTGAAGAATTGGTGATATGGGGGGCACTGCAGAGCTGGGCTCCAGCAGGACAGTTATTTTGTAGCCAGGGGACCCTGGAAGTGGGGTGGGGCTGGCTCCAGGGCTTTCCAGCATACCCTGCCCCTGGATGGGAAAGGCAGGGTCAGGGCCCACTGAGAGCCATGCAGAGTTTCCCAGGTGAGCACTGGAAGTGTGAGGTCACACGAGCAGCGTGGGAAGAAGACTCTGTCAAGACTCTCAGAAGAACCTGGAGTAATTGTGCCTGAAGCTCAGCGTGAAGTCTGAAATATGCAACAGAAGAAATATATCTCTATCTCTCTACTCTGGGCTCTGTGTTTTCCTCCTGGGGTCAGGAAGCCATCACCATTCGTTGGGCCTTCTCCAGAAGTCTTGGCTGGTACTTTGGTAGCCTTGAGAAGGTAAAGATCTCATTCCCCCAGATGGAGAACACTTTAGAATACACCCAAGAGGGACTCAAGAACTCATCTAGCCTGGGTGCAGGGGTTCCCGCCTGTAATCCCAACACTGGGAGGCTGAGGCAGGAAGATTGCTTCAGCCCAGGAGTTTGGGACCAGCCTGGGCAACACAGTGAGACCTCGTCTCTATGAAAAAAAAAATTTTTTAGTTAGCCAGGCGTGGTGGCGCACATCTGTAGTCACAGCCACTCAGGAGGCTGAAGCAGGAGGCTGAAGCTGCAGTAAGCCAAACTGTACCACTGCACTCCAGCCTGGGTGACAGAGTGAGACCCTGTCTCAAAAAACAAACATCTAATCCAACTCCTTTTTTCTGAGGGGTAAACAGGCCCAGAGAGGCTCGAAGCCTTCTTTGCCACCCAGCAGGCCAGGGGACCAGCAGGACCTGAGCTTAGTTTGCGAGCCCTGACCCAGCACTCCCATCCCCACCACCAGGCCAGGCTGTAGCAGATGCTGGTTCCTCTATCCTTGGCCTTAGCAGGGCCCATCCTAGAAGCCTGGCCCTGCCACATGGGGTACCTTCAACAGAGGCAATCCCAGCCATGGCCTGGTGGTTATGATTGGAGCTTTTTCTTTTAGGGGCAGGAGCAGCAGCAGCCTAGGTCCCTGGTCACTGTCCTAGGACCCATGTTGAAAAGGGTTGTCCATCCTCCCTCCCTTTCCCAAGCCTCCTCTCCCCCTCCCACTCTCCTACCGTTGTCAGCCAGGGCTTGGTATCAGTCCTTCACACCTTACTTAATGTAGGAGCAAGGATGAAGGTTTCTAGACCTCTGAAGTCACCCTATCAGCCAGCCACACTGATCTCAGCTCAGGTTGAGGAACAAAGTCCCGCCCAGGCTGCCACATGTCAAGTTCTCCTAGTTGCCAGGAGGGGGCACTCCTGACAACCAACCGATAACAGCATTGGGGTTTTTGTCGGCTGACCATGCCTGCAGTATCTCAATCCTTACAGCTCTTGGAGGGAGAAGAGAGGCATTTTTATTATCGTCATTTAGCAGATCAGAAAACTGAGGCTGTGAAATGACGAGCCCAAAGTCACAGCTAACTATTAGATGATGGTAGCAGCTTTCAGAAGGAGGCAGGAAGCCTCCAGAGCCACTCAGTCACTACACTCTCCTCCTGCTCACGTAAGAGCCTGGCCGGGCAGGTAAGTAGGAAGGAACTAATGGCAAGAATTCCAAGGAAAGAGTGCTTAGGTTCAGAGGCTAAGATTATTCATTTTTTTCTGGCTCCTATTTTAGTGAACATCTGAAGCTATACTCTGGTTCTCTAGAATGTTGGGGTTTTTGTTTCCCAGTATCAACTCTCAGGTCAATAAAGAGGAAAAATTAACTAGGTTCAGCATTTTAGGCACAGGCAGTAAATATTAGAACACTTAGACTTTGCTGCCCAAGAGCTCACAAACTAGCTGGTGGGTTTAACCTGGGCTATGGCTATGCTATGTTAGGCTAGCACAACAGTTTTCAAAGTAGTAGTAGTATTTTTAGAGACAGGGTCTGGCTCTGTTGTTCAGGCACGATCATGATCATAGCTCACTGTAGCCTTGACCTCCTGAGCTCAAGCGATCCTCCTAAGTAGCTAGGGCCACAGGTGTGCACCACCATGCCTGGCTTTTTTTTTCTTTTCTTTTTTTTTTTTTTTTTTTTTTGGTAGAACAGGGGTCTCTCTCATGTTGCCCAGGCTAGTCTCAAACTCCTGGCCTCAAGCAATCCTCCCGCTCCAACCTCCCAAAGCATTGGGATGACAGGCATCAGCCACTACTCCTGGCCTCAAAGTACCATTAAAAACAAAACAATAACAAAAAAAAAAAAACCTTAGGTAGGACATGCACTTGCTGCATCCCTGTCCTTCTCCACCATATTAGATCAGGTCGTAGTTAGCCATTATTGTCACCTGCTGTAAACACTTTGAGTTTACATTCTTCAACTCTAGTGAGTCGTGATCCTGACAGAGGATTCTGATTTAATGGGTCTGAGGTGGCAACCCACAACGGTATGTTTTTAAAACTCCTCAGACCTTTCTAACAAGCAGGCAGGCAGAACTAGGGAAGCGTAGCCCCACCCCTGCTGCTCTGGCAGGCCTGTCTTTGCCCACTGAGTTCGAAGCACTGCAGGACCCAGGACCAGGCTCCAGAACTCCTCCTGACAGGTTCAGAGGGCAGGCTTGGGGGTGGAGGCGCTCCTCTCCCATCCTCTCCCCTGTTCAGGTCACTGAGGTGAGTGGGAGCCCAGCTTTGCTGCCCGAGTTCCTAGCAGACAGTGTTCTCTACCCTCTCATCTTTCTGTAGGGTTAGCTCAGCCTGGAGGCTTGGGTTTTTTGAGGTTTTGAAATCCACTCCAGGCTGGGCCGCTGGGTTTAAGTTCAGGATTTGGGCCAGGCAGGACACAGAGTAGGGGCAGGGAGCGGGTGCAGGCAGGCTGGGCACCCAGAGCTACACAATAACTGCTTTGGAGGGAGGAGAGGAGCCTGGGCAGAGAGGCTTTTGTATTTCATGGCCTGGCGTACCCGGTTTCCAGGGCAACCATGGACACCATGGTTCTGTTAGAGGTGAAAGCCAAGACCAGAAGACAGCCAATTGACATCCAGAGCCCAGTTACCTGGGCCAATGGGAAGTGGAGGTGGGCAGTGGGGCTGGGAGGGATCTGAGACTGAGAAGTGTGGAGATCTGGGTGAGTTGGAGTCCCACTGGCTGTCAGGTTCAGCAGAAGCAGGGCCTGTTCCTCCCAACCCCTGCTCTGAAGGTTGCAGCGGGACCCTCATACCTGTCAGGCCTGCAGAGGCAGGAGAGGCCGAGAGCCTGGAAAACTGTTTACAGATGCCCCTGCTCTGAATGAAGCTGTTCCTCCAAGCCAGGGTTCCCAGGGAGGGGCGTGGCACCTCGGGGAGGGTCAGCCCTGTGGCCCTGCTGGCTGCCCTCAAGGCCGATGCCCTTTCCTGGCATCCCCTGCCACTGCTTCTCTGTGTGCAGACATCACCATGGACAACAGCCTCCTAGCCATAGTCATGGCCACCGGTGAGTACCTACTGCCATTCCATGTCCCAGGGGTGGGGCAGAGGCACCCTTGGCCCCTCACCGTAGGCAAAGCCCAGCTGCTTCATCTATGGGGTCACCTCAAGCAACGGCCCTCCCCAGCTAAGACTTGAGAAGTATGCTGTGCACGGCTGGCCTTTGATCCCTCTGGTCCCTTCCCTGTGCCAGGTCCTATGATGCCACAATCTTTGGTAACGAGAGGGGCTGGGCATCGGGGGCTGTTGAGCTGGGCTCTTGGGTCCTCTCCTGCCTCCTCAGATCCTGTTTCTCAGGGTATCTGCTCCATCCCCTCCCTTTGTGTCTCTGTAAAATCTCCCTTACACACATCACCCCCTGGGCTGCAGGCAGGGAAGGGACAGGGCTACTCTGCTCCCCCTCACAAATCTCTGCCCCAAGGACTTGATGCTGTAGCAAAAAGGAAGCTGCCTGCACCTCAGTTTGCCTTGTTAAGCTGGTATCAGTCCCAGCCAGGTCATTCCTACACCAGCATTTGGAGTGAATTCCAATCTGGTGAGGAAATGGGCCTGCACGTGCTGGGGTCCAGGCTGCCCCTTGAATGGTGCCTCTGGGGGGAGGGCAGCCTCATCTGCGGTGTTCATCATGGCCATCCTGCTGCTGCTGCTGCTGCTGCACCAGCGCGACCCCCAGTGCTGCCAGGTCCTCTGCACTTGCCACTTCTTCTGGAGTCCCAGCCAATACGTAAGCACCCCGACCCACCAACCCCTTGCCTTCATGGCCCCCACCCCCGACCCAAATCCTGACAAAAGGGCACCTGTCCTCTGACCAAGGAGAAACAATTGTTCAGTATGGAAAAGGCCTTTGGAATCTTTCTCCGCAGCATCTAGCCTGGGTTCCCTATGAGTCAGGGAAGCAGTGTGGAAAGGGTTAATAACATCTAGGCCCCTCCCTGACCATCGTTAAACATAACTCAGTGCAAGGAGCTGCTCAGTGAAGACAAGGTCTTTTTCCAGCTCCCAAGGGAAAGTACAGAACCCTGACTTCTGGGGGAGGGGGTAAGTGGCAACAACAGCACTGTCAATCCTCTCCCCAGGGACAGCGTGCCATATGGCATCCTGTACAGAAAGGAAACAAAATCTTCTGAGCTACAGCCCCCCAGGCTCTGACACCATATCCCAACACTGAGCACCAGACAGCATGGAGGGGTAGGGACAGGAGGTGGTTTTCTCTGACTCCCCACCAAAGGTCATCAGACCTGGCTACCAGATGGTAGCAGAATGAGCTAGTGCCCAGAAAGGAGTGGATTCTCTTTACACCCTAGTCCTTTCCAGAAATGCTGAGGGTCTGAGCTTTGTGCCTTGGCCCCGGTGGAGAGGATTAAAGGGATGGAGAAAGGGGCATGGAGGGAAATAAAGGGTTTGGAATCTGCTGTCTTGCACACTGACCCTGAGCTTCACCTTGAGTTGTGCTTTATGATCCCAGGACTGCCCACCTCCCTACTTCAGCACCATGGGATGCCACACCGAGGTCCAGCCAGTGGAAAGGAGCCGAGAGTCCCAGGGGATACAGGTGAGGACCCCTGGGCCTGCCACCTGGGATGGAGGAAGAAGTGTGTGCTGGGGTTGTGAAGCCAGGCAAGGGACCTAGTGTGGTTAAGGGGACTAAAAAGAATGCAGGGGAGGGGAAGGATGGGATGAAGACTGGAGAGGCTTCTTGGAGGAGAGGGAGGAGTGCAATAACCCTGAACTTAGGCTTGCTCTGGGGAAGAGGACCCAGACCAAAGCTGGATAACGCTGGTGCATGCCTCCCTGGCTCCCTTGGCTTTTCTTGGTCACAGGGCCACTCCCAGGTGGGTGAGGTATTCTGTGTGGGGCTGCCCAGGAGCCACCAGCTGCCCCTGTGGCAGCCAGCTTGCCTGCCCAGCTATGAGAGTGTTCAAAAGAAGGACCGGCAGCAACAGATTCACCAGCTGATTGCACAACGCTTCGGGCTCCGGGCCTGCAGAGAGGTGAATGTCCAGCCTTCTCAGCCCTGGGTGTCCTGGCTAACCAAACTTTTCACTTACTGCATTTTAACACACAATACCCAATTAGAGGCCCTGGGGTCAGGAAAAGGGCCACTAGTGGAGAACTCAAGGATATGAGTGGAGGCCCCAGTTCACTTCTTGTGTAGATGGTGCAGACCCCAGCCCAGGGAGGCCTAACCAGAGGGGTTTCCATGAAGCCATTATCTCCAGGGGAGATGCAGAAAGCAACAGTCCAAAAAAAGGGTGTTGCATATATGGCAGGAGGGCAAGAAAGTGGCTAACGCCTTTGCTCTCCCATTTCTTCAGCTGCCACCAAGCTATGAGGATGCCATAAGGTCACTGCCGGCCTGCTGTGGCTCTACTCAGCCATCCTGGGAAGCAACCACCTGCCCTGCTCAGGGGAACACCACAGTGTAGGAGGGAGCAACCACCTCTGTCCGGCTCTTCCCCTTTCTCCAGGGGATTGGAAGGGAGAGCACTGAGCCTGTGGAGACAGCCCCCATCAATCTCCCCTGCCTAAGGACTACTCCAGCTGGGCCTTGGTACCTGATGCCCCAACACATGGTGCCAAAGTAAACCTCAGGTCACCTCTGCCAAGGATGTGCAGGAGGTGAGGAATCCAGGGTAATGTTCTGGGAAAACAAGATGACATGTTCAAGGCAGAACTCCAGAACTGGGAGGCTTCTCTGACCTCAATCCCTGGAGTGCCTGCCTTCAAGGCAGAGTACAGTCCCTGAAAGGAAGCCGCTGGACCCAACAGGCCCCTCTCTGGGACTGTAGCCAACACCACCTACCTCCAACAGCCAGGAATGATCATCCAAAATGAGATTTTCTTCCTGGCTCCTCCACTCAAAGCCAAGCCTCTAAAGGTCCTGGCTAGGATGACAATAGAATGGCCTGACCCCAGCCCACTCTAAGCCCTCACTGAGTATTCCTGAAGCCAGATTCTTTGCTACTGTTTATCGTTTGAGATAAATCAAGAACCAGAAGAGAATGTGGGCTTGGTGGGCCTACCTCTTCAGGTGAGCGGGAAGAAGCCATTTTGTTACCTACTCTGCCCTACCACTGGAAAGACCTCGGCAGTCCAGGGCAGATGGGGCCTGACGGAGCCTCCCAGAAGCATATCCTGCCATCCCACAAGCTCTCTCTCTGCCCTAGACCTGGAGAGGTAGGGAAGAGGCTTTCCTGTGGCTATCTCTGGGGCTGCAGCCCCAGCTCCCTTTGCATGTGGCTACGGGAGAAGAACATGACTGTGCTGCTTCCTTTACTGGCTGCCCCCACCCCTCCTCCCAGGGCCCAGCCCCTGGCCTTTTCTGGGATCTAAGAGGGGAAGCAGCAATGACACCCTCAAGCACGAGCTCCCCTCCTTCCCCTCTGGAGGACAGTGCCAAAGCAAGTCCCCCTTCTCATTTCCTCACTCAGATACATTCTTTCTTGCTTTGAGATTCCCCCTTGGTATGCACTAGAGAACCTGGGTAAGGACCAACGAATCACTAGGCAGTTCCATCCAGGTGTGTCCCTAAATAGCATGCGTTCATGACTCTGGCTCACTTTATTTTTGGCCCCAGGTCAGATCTCCCAAAGGGTTTCCCAGCAGTCACTTCAGAGTCTCCTGCAGAGTCACCATCAAGCAGACCTCTTCCTTGGGAGGCCGTGTCGTCACCCCAACCCTTGACTTCTGGTATCACCATCTCCTGTCACCTGGGCTCCAGTCTCTGTCTGATGGCCTCCAACAGGACATCAAAGCATAGCTACCAGTTTGAAGGTGCCCTCTGGCTTGGCAGGAACCACGTGGACAAAAGTCTTGTAGAGTACAGCACCCTTGGGCAGCCTGGTGATCAGATCCACAGCCTCCGTGTTTCTGGGATGAGGCACGAAGACCTCCTTAGTGTAGCGGACTATCCCCTCTTCCAGGGCATACAGACATTTATTCTTCCCAAGACCCACCTGCAACACACAGACCTGGTCAGCTGGTCAGCGAGGTGGTCCATCCCAGAATTTTGGGACAGACTTCTCACACAGAGCCACCACGCCCTGGGGCCGAAGAGGGGGATCAGAGAGTGCCATCTCAGGTTCCCTTTTCCACTGGCTGGCACTTCTAAACCTTCTGCTTCTTTACTGACTCATAACAAATGAGGGAAAAGAAAGCTCCAACAGCCAACGTGGGTCACTGTTCAGTCCCAGGGGGCTGTTACCTGGAGCCATGTCTATGTAGCTGGTCAGAAGCCACAGTGGACAGATCCCAACACCCAGGAAGATGCCCTAAATCTTCACTTAAGACTTAAACAACACTAGAACTGTCATATTAGAACACTAGTTTGATGTAAATTTTCATCTAGGTAGTGATTTATAAAGTTTAGGCTCTATGGAAAATATAGACCAAAGCTGTATGTATAATGCATATACTAATAAAACAATCATACTATTGCATCAGCTAATACCCATGTAAGCCCTTTAATACACATTAAGTCATTTAATCCTCACCTTGTAAAAGAGGTATTATCTCCAACACCATTTTTCAGATGAGAAATACAAAGCAGAGAGGTTAAACTATGTTGTATGTATAGTTTTTAACCATATTTTTTAGCTTTTTCTTTTAGAACTTCAGGCTGGGTGTGTGGCAAATTTTACCCAGGTAGTCCAGCACTATTCTGTCTCTCTGATTAAAAGAATGGGCTCTGGAGCCAGGATGTCTGGTTCAAATACCAGCACTGCTACTTACTCCTGTGTGGTCTTAGGCAAGTTTACTTCACTGTGCCTCCGTTTTTTTCATCTGTCAAATGGGGATAATATTAGCTACTTTACAGGATCAATTTGAGGATTAATGGTCAACAATCATAAAGGGCTTAGAATACCGTCCAGCTCAAAGTATGTTAGCTTTGATTGTTGTTGACATAGCTACACATCTAATGCCTTAAGTTCTAAAAGGTAAAGCTACTACATATAAAATTATCCAAAAAGGGGTGAGGGAGGGGAAACTGTTTACAAAGGAAACTAATATTTAAAATAATGTGAAGAGTATAGTATCATTCTGTCTCTGTAACAAAGAACTGTCCTACCCTATAAAAATGATGCCAACTTGCTGAAACTGAAATCCCCACCTGGTATGAACCTAATTTCTAGCACACTGAATTCTATTTCACTAAATTCAAGCTATCTTTCAACCATCTACACGTAAGTCTATGCAAAGGGAGGGGTCTTATAATGAAAAACTAATAAATTGAAATTAGTTTCCCAAGAATAAAATAATATTTTAGATATCTTGTCCTCCAAGAACTGAGGGTTAGAAAGAAGAACCAAGAATACCAGGCCAACGCAACACCAAAGCAAACCATAGTGATCTGGGAGTTAGGCAGACCTGGTGCAAATCCCAGCAGTCACTTGCTCCTTCCACCCCCTCTAAGTCTCTGGTATTTCACCTGTAAAATGGAGACAATACCCACCTCACAGGGATGCAGTAAGGAAGAAATGAGATGGTGTAGGCATGGGAATCAGCACAATGCTTGCCATTTGGTAAGCACCCAATACATGCAACTGTTACTACCATGCTTAGGGACAAGGAGAGGTCATCCTAGAAAAGGAAAAAGGGGGCAGCAACAGAGCAACTCACATGGGCACCTGGGTGCCAGCGGAAATGGCGCTGTGTTCCAATGATGTTCCCAGCATGAACATAGTGACCTAGAAGAGAAGTCCACAGTGATTGGGGCAGCACAGCAAACTACCAAGAAAACAGGATGGCCCAAATGCTGCATACCAACTTCCAAGCCTGCCCCTGGCCAAAAACAACTCCCAGACAGTCCAACACAAGCATTGCAGGATCTGCCACCCAGCAGCTCTTATCTCTAATTGCATGGTTATGGCTCACACCCACCCACCCTATGACCCTTCCTCAGGTCTTATCTGTTCCTTTAATCGGGAGCCAATTATGATGGTGAGGAAGAACAGGGCCAGGAACATGCAGGGTTCTTCTGCTCTCCTAAGGAACATCAGGACAGGGTGCAGTTGGGAAGCGGAAGCCAAGGCACATCCTCACCTTCCATTTTCTTCATGCCTAGGCGTTTGCCTGATGACTTTCCACCAAGGTTTCTGGAGCTACCACCCGTCTTCTTGGATGCATATCTGACAGCAAGAGCTGTAGCACGAGTGGAGCTCAGCAAGGATGTAACTGCAAAGAAAACAGAAACATTGTTCAGACAGACAGGCTCAAACTATTTCTGCCTCAATGGGCCACATGCTGAGAGGTGAGAGGTGGTGGGGAGATGAGAAAGATGTGTCAGGGGAGCAGAAGTGCCACTGAGTATATTAGTTCTCAGGGAATACCTGTAGGTCCTTGGCTTTCTTCTTTTGGGGAGGGGCGGGGAGCAGTGAAACATAAATGGAAAAAAATAAACATCATGTGTTCTGGGTCCTGACACATTTAGTCTAAATGTGCTGAGGAGAAATGGACACCACAGAGCTGCCTGCTTCAGAGGCTCACTCACCCTCATGCACCACGGAGGGGACAGAACAGACTTGGGAAGCCCAGCATATCCAGAGAGGCTTCTGTTTCAGGCTCACTCATGACTTTTTCTTTTTTTTTTAAGACGGAGTTTCGCTCTTGTTGCCCAAGCTGGAGTGCAATGGGCACAGTCTTGGCTCACTGCAACCTTCGCCTCCCGGGTTCAAGCAATTCTCCTGCCTCAGCCTCCCAAGTAGCTGGGATTACAGGTGTGTGCCACCACGCCCGGCTAATTTTTTGTATTTTTAGTAGAAACGGGGTTTCACCATGTTAGCCAGGCTGGTCTGGAACTCCTGACCTCAGGTGATCCCAAAGTGTTGGGATTACAGGCCTCACCCATGAGTTTCTCAGCTATTCACTCATCCACTGCTCACCAAATACTAGTAAACCAAAAGGGTGGCTGGTCTGAAGGTGGCTCCCGCAGGGTCCTGGCCATTTCAGAAGGCTGGGCTCTTTCTTCTCAAAGCACATCAAGCAGAGGTCCAACCATGACCCACACACTGCCCTTGTTAATCTGACCCCTCCATACTCATTCCAAAGTGCTCAATAGTATTCATTTGAAAAAGTAAAACGAACTAAAATTCATACTAAGATGGTAGTCCCTTGCTGTATGACAAGCTTAGGGGTGCAACTCCTTGCCTGCAGGTCTCCAGACACAGCCATGATTTAAGGCCCATGCCAGTGTCTTTAGAGAAGCTTTATGGGTCTCTGGAGCCTGTAAGTTCAGAGTTCCTGAAGCCTGGGTTTCTGACATTTCCATGACAACACAAGCTAGCTGGAGCAAAGGACCAGAGATAAGTACTCAGAAAGACAACAAGTTAAATGCCCAGCACCAGGATCTACCTACCTTTAAACATCTATTCATTCATTTACATACTAACTAAGCTCAGGAGCTGGGCTTTTACTTTACTTACATTATCTCATTCACAAATCTTTGCTCTTCACCCTACTCCCCATCCTCCTCCTCAAAGTAAATGGTGCTACCATTCAGCCAGTTGCTTAAGCAGAAACCACAGTCACCGCGGATTCCTTCTCTTTGCTGACCTCACATATTCAATTCACCAGCAAGCTCTGTGGATGCTAACTCCAAAACAGGTCTCAAATTCATCCATTTTCCTCCAAGTTTACTGCCACCACAAACGTCTTGGCTAAATCATCTCTGCTCAGAGCTATTACGGCTTTCCATCTGATTTCCTCATTTCCACTCCTATCCCCTTTAAATTTACATAACAGGAATAGTTTGCTTCTCAAAATGTAGAACTGGCTCAAGTCACTCTCCTGTCCCTCACTCTACATAGGGCTAGGTCTCCTGTCATTCTTTTTTTTTGGGGGGGGGTGGGGATAGGGCCCCATTCTGTCACCTAGGCTGGAGTGCAGTGGTATGAACATGGCTCACTGCAGCCTCGATCTCCCGAGCTCAGGTGATCCTCCCACCTCTGCCTCCTGAGTATGTGAGACCACAGGCAAGCGCCACCACACTCAGCTAATTTTTGTAACTTTTGTAGAGACGGGGTTTTGCCATGTTGCCCAGTTGGTCTTGAACTCTTGGGCTCAAGCGATCCGCCCGCCTCGGCCTCCCAGTGTTGGGACTACAGGCAGGAGCCATCATGCCCCGCCTCCTGTCGTTCTTTAGTTCTTAAATGTTATCTCCTCAGAAGACTTCCTTCACCGTTCAATCTAAGAAAACACACACACACTCATTTTCTTTCTTCACAGCACTTGCCAGTTTACAACTACCGTATGTGTTCATTTATTGGCTTATGCACCAGAGAGAACCGTTCGGGGGCTAGAAGCCATGTCTTCACGTTTTCTACTGATTTTCGGAACACCTACCGCCGTGTCTACCACAAAGTAAGACCTCAATCTGTTGAATTGAATAGATTAATTTTTTAATCCCCAATGTGCCATTGTTACTAATACTTATATAGAGAAAGGATCCACCCAAACCCCCAACCGCCAAGGAAGCCGTCCGTGCTCCCGAGGCAGGGGAAGACCAAGTGCTCCTCCAACTCCCCCACTCATGGTTCCACCCAGGATGTGTCACGTGACCAGCGACAGCGTCCCTCAAACCTGGAGTGGCCTCGCCCCGCTCTGACTACTGCGAGGACACCTCCCCTCGCATCCAGGGTCCTCCGCGGGGATCAGTATCACCTCCTTCTCTCCCTGCGGGAGCTCCACTCTGCTTCCCCGCCTCGCCCAGCTCTGACTACTGCGTCCCATTACCAGCTGTCCGGGTCCTCAGCGCCAGCACCACAGACGCCATGCTTGCGTTCACTCACTTCCGGTTTCGGAAAGGTTCTACTTCCGCTATCAGGAGATCTACTTCCGGGCCCTGCGTAGCGGATGAAAGAGTGGCGGGAGAAGTTGCAGGTGAGCGTCCCCGGCCGCAGGCCAGCGGATTGGTCGGGACTTCCTTCTTGAGCACCGCTCTGCAGAGTCTTGGTGGCTAGGGCGTCCAGGAGCCTCTGCCGCGGACCGCCAGCCAGAGTGGCGCAGAGCTAGTCGGGCAGGGGCCCGCTTATCTGCAAATGAGGGGCCCGCTGATCACCCTCATTTGCAGATGTCAACGGAGGCCCAGCGAAGGGTCAGAGATAAGGCCCCCTCCCTAGTCATTCAACTTACTTTATTCAGCCAGCTGTGTGCCAGATGCTATACTAAGCGCGATGGATGCATTATTTTATTTAATTCTCACCACCTTATAAAATGGGTGCTGTTATCATCCCTGTTTTACTAAGGAAGAAACTGAGGCCTAGGCAGGTTACATGTCTCCTCCTGGGTCATACCTACAGTGTTAGTAAATGTTCCAGGAATGATTAGCTTTGCATATGACCCAGCAGTTTTACTCCTAAGTATATACAGGAAAGGGATTTGAAAACATACCCCCACAAAAAGTTGTACATCAGTGTTCATAGCAGCATTATTCATAATAGCCAAAAAAAAGGAAACAAATTAAATGTCCAAGTGATGAATGGATACACAAAATGTAGCGTATCCGTACAATGGAATATTATTCAGTCATGAAAAGCAATTAAGTACTGATACAGGCTACATCATAGATAAACCTTGAAAACATGCTGAGTGAAAAAAGTCAGGCACAAAAGGCCACATATTATATGATTCTATTTATATGAAATATCCAGAATAGGCAAATGCATAGAGACAGATGTATGGTTGCCAGGAGCTGGGGAGAGGGAGGGAATGGACAGTGACTGCTTAATGGCTGCAGGAATTCTTTTTGAGGTGATGAAAATAGTGATGATGGTTGCACAACATTGTGAATATACTAAAAAACTACTGAACGTACACTTTTAAAAGGATATTGTGCTGTGCAAATTATATCTCTATTTTTATTTTATTTATTTTTCTTTAAAGCAGGGTCTCCGCCGGGCGCGGTGGCTCAAGCCTGTAATCCCAGCACTTTGGGAGGCTGAGGCGGGCGG
>NW_016815820.1:875635-901952 GCF_001698545.2 Rhinopithecus bieti | reverse complement strand
GAGCTGAGATCCGGCCACTGCACTCCAGCCTGGGCGACAGAGCGAGACTCCGTCTCAAAAAAAAAAAATAAATAAATAAATAAATAAATAAAGCAGGGTCTCACTCTGTCACCCCGGCTGGAGTGCAGTGGTACAATCACAGCTCATTGCAGCCTTGACCTTCCAGGCTCAAGCGATCCTCCCACCTCAGCCTCCTGAGTATCTGGGACTACAGGTGTGAGCTACCACACCCAGCTAATTTTTGTATTTTTTTGTAGAGACGAGTTCTCACTATGTTGCCCAGGCTGTTCTTGAACTCCTGGACTCAAGTGATCCTTCTGCTTTGGCCTCCCAAAGTGCTGGGATTATAGGCATGAGCTACCATGACCAGCCTATATCTCAATTTTTAAAAAGAACAGTTTTTGTCCAGGTGCGGTGGTTCATGCCTGTAATCTCAGCACTTTGGGAGGCCAAGGCGGGCAGATCACTTGAGGTCAGGAGTTCAAGACTAGCCTGGCCAGGATAATGAAAACCCGTCTCTACTAAAAATACAAAAATTAGCCAGGCGTGATGGTGGGTGCCTGTAATCCCAGCTAGGCTGAGGCAGGAGAATCGCTTGAACCTGGGAGTGAGGTTGCAATGAGCCAAGATTGTGCCACTGCACTCCAACCTGAGTGCCAGAGCGAGACTCCATCTCAAAAAAGAATAACTTTTGACATCTCCATTTCAAATGTGAAGATCAACAAGGGTGTGGAGGTGTTAAATCTTGTTACCACCTCCCCCCATTAAAATTTTGTAATGGTAACCCTACTTTGTTTATACCTCAACTTGACCTGGAAAGAATTTGAGGAGGATTCCTGTTAGATTACCAAGAGTTAGAGTTCCAGATTGAATGTGTTGGGACCATGTCATATTTCTCTGTTTCTGTATTCTCTGTATCTTATATTTATGTCATAAAGCCTGGCTATGGAACACAGCTGGTGGGCTGAATTGAATGCTCTAGTCTGTGTCTTATGTCTCTTTTCCTTTTAGGGAATTATTTGATAGCACATACTGATGGCTCTAAAGAAGTCATCACCCTCACGAGATTCTGATGATAGTGACTCTGAGGAGTTGCCAACATTTGCCTTTCTGAAGAAGGAACCATCTTCAACAAAGAGGAGACAGCCTGAGAGGGAGGAGAAGATTGTAGTGGTTGACATCTCAGATTCTGAAGCCTCCTGTCCTCCAACACCAGGGTTACTTTCACCACCTGTGTCAGACACAGCTGAAACTGTCACACAAACGCAGCCAGTCAGGTTGCTAAGCAGTGGAAGTGAAGATGAAGAAGAATTTATTCCTCTGGCTCAAAGGCTTACATGTAAGTTTCTGACCTACAAGCAACCGAGTCCTGAGGACTCTAGCTCCCCAATTAAAAGTGTTTTGGATCATCAAAATAATGAAGGTGTATCACGTGACTGGAAAAAGCAGCCCTTTCCAAAGATCCCTGAAGTTCCTCTCCATGACATCCCAGAGAGGAGTGCAGCAGATAACAAGGACCTGATCTTAGATCCATGCCGTCAGCTTCCAGCCTACCCCTCTACCTGCCCTGGCCAGAGCAGCAGCTTGGTAGTAACCAAAGCAAATTCTGACATCCTCCCACCACAGAAGAAAACCAAGCAGAGTCAGAAGGTCCAGGGAAGAGGCTCACAGGGATGCCGGCAGCAGAGACAAGCAAAGCAGAAGGAAAGCACCCTGAGACGACAGGAAAGAAAGAATGCAGCACTGGTTACCAGGATGAAAGCCTGGAGGCCAGAGGAATGCTTAAAACACATCATTGTGGTGCTGGATCCAGGTCCTCACATGTATCTTTGTCCTGTGCTGAGTTATCTGCTTTCTGGACCACCCACTGACAGTCCCTTTTCTATCTGTTGCAGTGCTTTTACAGATGGAAGGTGGGGGCCAGCTCCTGGGAGCACTGCAGTCCATGGAGTGCCGCTGTGTGATTGAGGCGCAGGCCGTGCCTTGCAGTGTCACTTGGAGGAGAAGGGCTGGGCCGTCTGAGGTAGGGGTTTTCTGGCTGACATTTCCTCCTTCTCCTCCCCTTGCAGTTACAGGATAAATATGCTTTTATTTTAAAGGATACTTAGCACTCAGGGCCCCAGCAGGAAGACGGATGGCACATTCAACTCAGGGTAATTGAAAGAAGATTGAATAAAGGGACTGTTTGCCAAGGCATGGGCAGGGTACGAGGAAACTACTAGTGACAGCATGGTACCTCACAGTAATAACAGCACAACTTACGGTTTTTCGACCTCAGAATTATTGACATTTTAGATTGGAGAATTCTTTGTTTTGGGAGCTGTCCTGTGATGTGCAAAATGTTTAGCAGCATTCCTGGCCGCTATCTACTAATGTACCCCTCTCAGTCATGACAATAAAAAATGTCTGCAGACATTGCCAGATATCATTTGTGGGGAAAAATCACCCCCAGTTGAGAACCATTGGCATAGCTGTTACCATCCCTATGCCTGAAGGGATGAGGGGAAGGAGTGGTTAACAGAATCCAGGAGAGAGAAATGGAGAGAGGACCACCTTGAGCGAAGCTATGAGCTGCCATAGAAGGGGACAGCAAACCCTAGGTGACCCCACTGGGAGGGAGCCAGGGGAAAAATACCCTGACTTCACTTTCCTCCTTCCCACTAGTCCTCTCCTCGGGTTCCCCGCTGGTGACACCCAGCTGGGAGCCAGAAGACATGTGGGCCCTGTGTTTTTTGTAGAGATCGTAGAGTGGAGCTTGTATATTTGGTAGAGACGTGGTTTTGCCATGTTACCCAGGCTGGTCTTGAACTCCTGAGCTCAAGCAATCTGCCTGCCTTGGCCTCTCAAAATGCTGCGATGACAGGTGTGAGCCACCTTGCCTGGCACTAAGATTCTTTATCTCACCAGAAGCATCTTGTATGAAAAAAGAAAAAAAAAAGTATTTTTTCCTCTCTTTGATTTCTTTTTTGCATCTGATAACTTTCTCAGTAACACAGGACAGTTCTCCACACTTTTCACTCTGCGGGTATTAGCAAGCCTTTATATTCATAGAGCAGCTTACCCTCTCAAGGCACTCCCACATTCTCTCTTGTGTTTCTGTCAGTCATCCTATAGGGTAGGACTTCTCCCCACATCACAGGTGGGGAAACTGGGGCCCAGAAAAGTTAACAGTCTTGTTGAGGATCACAACGGGAATGAGAACCCAGAGCTCCCCCAACCTATACTTTGCTGTAGTATAGGTCTTGCTTTGCTTATAGGGACCCAATCAGAAAACTTAAGTCCTGCTCCCCAATTACTCCTTAATACTGTACTGCTGGAGGACTGTTGGCCTTGAGGCATCCTTGACTTTGATTATGCCCTACCTGTGACAAACAGGAGGTGCTCTCATAAACTGAAGTTTCCCTTGTGATTCTTGTCTTTGTCACAAAAAAACCCACGTGTTTGTAAGGGCCACTCAGCTCACGGCATCTACCTTCAAAGCCAGAGTCATTTACTTGTACTAAATCCTTTGAAGGAGTTTTCCTTTCCTCCATTCCCCTATTCAAAATGTACAGAACAAATTGGCCCCAGCCCCTTTCAACTTGCTATGTTCCTTTCTCCTTTTTTTTTTTGAGACAGAGTTTCACCCTGCTGCCCAGGCTAGAGTGCAATGGCGTGGTCTCGGCTCACTGCAACCTCCAGCATCTGGGTTCAAGTGATTCTCCTGCCTCCGCCTCCCGAGTACCTGAGATTACAGGCATGCACCACCACGCCTAGCTAATTTTTTTGTATTTTTAGTAGAGACAGGGTTTCACCATGTTGGCCAAGCTGGTCTCAAACTCCTGACCTCAGGTGATCCGCCCACCTAGCCCTCCCAAAGTGCTGGGATTACAGGTGTGAACCACCATGGCTGGCCTGCTGTGTTCCTTTTTTTTTTTTTTAAGACGGAGCCTAGTTCTGTTGCCAGGTTGGAGTGCAGTAGTGTGATCTCGGCTCACTGCAACCTCCACCTCCCAATTTCAAGCAATTCTCCTGCCTCAGCCTCCCGAATAGCTGGGATTACAGGCATGTGCCACCACACCCAGCTAATTTTTGTATTTTTAGTAGAAATGGGGTTTCACCGTGTTGGCCAGGCTGGTCTCAAACTCCTGACCTCATGATCCGCCCACCTTGGCCTCCCAAAGTGCTGGGATTACAGGCGTGAGCCACCACGCCCGGCTGCTATGTTCTTATTCACTGTCTCTGAGATGCAGGGCACCAAGACTGAACAATTGAGGGCTGGGAGGGACAGCAACACTGTTTCTTGCCACATTGACTTCATTCCAGAGGGATAATGCATAAGGGATGGGAGTTAGTTTATTCACCCAGAAGACCTGGGCCACTCTCACAGGTGCTCATTACCTGCTGACCTCCTTCCCTGGGCTGTGTTCCGGGTACTTTGGCAGGACGGAGAGGACTGGGTGGAGGAGCCAACAGTCCTGGTGCTGCTCCGGGCAGAGGCATTTGTGTCCATGATCTGCAATGGAAAGCAGGTGGGCAGAGCCAGAGGGTGGGAGGACATGGAACAGAGGGCTGACTCTTACTAGGAAGCAAGTATTAATGCAGTTTCTGCCCCTTCATGCAGGGAAGCCTGGACAGCACTATAAAAGGGAAGGAAACGCTTCAGGGCTTTGTAACTGACATCACAGCAAGGACAGCAGGGAAAGCTCTGTCACTGGTGATTGTGGATCAGGAGAAATGCTTCAGGTTTGGATTTGCCCTGGTGATTTCATGTTAAAAGGGGCAGCTCTTGGGCCAAGAGGGGTGAGTTTATTCTTCGCAGATGGAGGTCACTCTGCAAGGTAGTCTGTCTCTAACAAGCCCGGGGGGATGCTCTGGTCCAGTCTTCTTCCGCATCTTCTGCCTGACTTCAGCCTGGAGCTGCTGTCCTTTGATTTCCTCCCCTGCACCAGCACTCACAATCCTCCAAGCAGAGGGAAACAGGGAACAAATAAACAGACCAAGGAGAAGCAACAGAAACAACCAGAGGCCAGCATAAGGTCCATGGTATCCAGGGTAGACGCTGAAGAGGTAAGAACGTCCTGTTGCCTGGATCAGGCTGGGTACTCACTGGTCACCTGAGACTTCCTGTTGATAGAGAATAAAATACCGGCTGCATACTGCTTTCTGCCTTGGCACTGAGAAAGAGAGAAGGTGCCAAACAGGGAGCCAAGAGGCTGGGGTGTGGCTTTAGTGGACAGTGACTTGCAGCTAGTCTCTCTCTATCCCTCCAGTCCATCGTTGCTTTTGGGTTTCTAGGCATTGGTGGATCTGCAGCTACACACAGAAGCCCAGGCTCAAATTGTGCAGGGCTGGAAAGAACTGGCCGACTTCACATGTGCATTCACAAAGGCTGTGGCTGAGACGCCCTTCAAGTGAGTAACCCTAGCAAGTCCAGCCTCCACGCTGGGCCTTGTCCTTTACCATGGCTCTTGCAGTCAAAGCAAATGTCCCTTTCCCCTCATCTCTGCAGTCAGCCCATTGTCTCTCAAGCTGGAGGCAGAAGGAGCTGACCTCATGCTGGGGATTCTTGGCAAGAGTCCTCAAGCCTAGCCCCTTTTCAAATATTCTCCTTTGGCTTATGTGTAAGTATGTGTTCTGCAGGCTGACATCATAGGCCAGGTTACCATAGGCCAAGTTACCAGGATTAATTACAGGTCAGATCACAATGTAATAAGCACTCGGAAAGCAAATTTTTAGCCTACTTAGTTCAAGGAGTGTTCATTGTCAGAATTTAAAATAAGTAAATGACCTCAGAGACAATCCAGTCCAAGTCTCTTATTTGATACTTGAGGAGACTGAGGCCTGAAGAGATTGACTTGTCTAAGGTCCTAGCAGTGAGAAGAACCAGAAATAGACTCCAGATTGCCAAATATCAAAAGAATCTGGTACCTTTTCTTTTCCTAAAATGGACTAGATGTAGTTTTTAAATGAATTAGCAACTGGCACTATACCTGGGAACAAAGTGAGCAAATTGTCAAAGGCACAAAAAGGCCAGATGTAACATGGTGCCCACCTCTTCCAACGTCAGTGGGTGGGTTTTTCAGTTCCAACTTGAGGGAACAGGTATAAGAGAGTAATGAGCAACTTAACAGCTCTCCAACTATGCTGTTGCAGGAAACTCCGAGATGAAACTACCTTCTCCTTCTGTGTGGAGAGTGACTGGGCTGGAGGGGTGAAGGTGGACCGTGCTGGCAGGGGTCTTGCACTGGTCTGGAGAAGACAAATTCAGCAGCTGAACCGAGTCAGCCTGGAAACGGCCAGTGCAGTTGTGGATGCCTATCCCTCCCCACAGCTCCTGGTACAGGTATGCCACTCCAGGGCTCAGGGGTCACTTCCCATTGCCTGCGAGTTCAATGAGCCTCCAGATTTCCATGGACAACTGTTGAGGGCCCACAAAGGCCTCACAGGTCAGCAGTGCAGGTCTGCTAAGATCAGAGTTGCTAATGCTGACCCAGGCAGGGAGGACAGGTTCTCATGCCCCAAGCCAAGCGTAGCACCCTCTATGCTCATGGAGAAGGGATCATTGTGGATGGTACCATATTAAGAGGTCATCTACCACTTCCAGGCTTATCGGCAGTGTTTTTCGGAGCAAGAACGCCAGAATTTGCTTGCAGACATACAGGTGCGCCGTGGGGAAGGTGTGACATCCACTTCTCGCCGCGTTGGACCAGAGCTATCCAGGCGTATCTACCTTCAGATGACCACTTTACAGCCACATCTCTCTTTAGATAGTGCTAACTGATTCTAGCCCTCGGGGATGGGATGTAAAGCTGGAAACTTCCACCTTCCCACCCTCAGAGCCTGACTGCAATGAAGAGACAAGCCTAGGTGAGGCCCAGTCTTTCCTGGGTCTTGTTATTTGTGAAGGTCTGCCTGTCAGCTGGGGCAGAGACTGAAATACTGCCACCCACCTTTGGCATTTAATGTTCCTCTCCTGGCAAAAAGTCACAAACCACCCCCACTCCTACCCAGCCAACCCTCAAAACACAAAGGAACAAAGACAGTCCACTCAGACACGTATTTAATAACTGTAGAAATCCAAAAGAATTAGCATCAAATCTTGAAGTCGTGAGTGAAGCTGTGGGTTGGCTTGACTGGGCTCAGCCACTGAGCTGCCTCAACCGGCCAAGGAACGGGATTATAATGACTATGCAGACTTCTATATTGTCTTCATCTCATTGTATGTATTATGTATTTAGTTTCAATAAAGCATTTGTACCAATGGCTCTGGAGCTTGGAGGAAGACTAAAGGAATGTGTAGTGATTCTGAGTAAGGTGTAGACCTACGCAGCAGAGCTATGGGGGAGAAGATTAACAAAGTCCTTTCTTCCAATATCAGGACAGTCATGAGTGGCAGTCCCATGCAAAAGGTCATTAGGGCTAAAAGGCCCTCTGTCTCTGAACTGTGACAGATTCTTGCTCCCTCCGGGGGAGCCAAGGAGCTTGCAACTGGGAGTTTGCAGTGAATGAGCACCATGACACAGTCATTTCTGATCCCTCTATCCAGCTGTTGTGAAAAGATGAAGCAAAGGAGGCAAGAAAATGCTTACTCTAGCAGACGAGAATGGACAGTGCGATCCTTGTTTGTGCTAGTCATTGGGTGATGCACCACTTTTCAGCTCCATGATGCTACCTGTTTCCCTTCATTTCCTGTTTCCATTCCCTTCAGTTATGGTCTAGAATCAAACAATTCTAAATCTCAGTGTCTTATGAAGCTGACACTTCAAAACCTGCAAAAGCAGGTTGCCTTTGAGGTATTTAGTCACACCAAATACAACTAGAGCTGTCATAGACAGTGTAGGTTTGCAGAGATCCACCTCCTTGCTTACTGGCAATTAGGGAATTAATGCTCTAAAATTGAGGCAAGGAGCCTGGACTGTTGCCATTTTATGGAAGCCACATAAGTTGGGCAGGACTCCACAGGAGCTGCCATGACGTGATGATAGCAAGAGATTTCTATCTCTGAGTCACAAAATCTGTCTACCATGAAAGATTCTATGCTTCGCCTGAGGAATGATCAATTCTGGTGTGAGTTCTAGTCTCTCAGGACATTATAAAGGAGGGAAAATGATGTAAAGGGAAGAAAGAATACCAGAGTGGGAATCCAGTTTTGCCTCAAACTAGCTGGGAGACTAGGCAAGTCACGGAAGACCTGTTTCTCTGTCTGCAAGTGTTATATTGGACTGGATGGTCATGAAGTCCCTTTCATAGCCAGAGATTTTGTGTGGCTGCTAAAATGCTTGTATCTCTGAGGTCCTGAAGAAAACAGGAATACCCCTACCCCCCAGTTTAGACTGGATTTACTGAGTGTGGTGTTTTAGTCCCCAAAAACTTCCTCCTGATCTGCCCTGATTCCCCAGGGAGGCATGAAAGAAAGGGTTTGTGGCATACAAAAGTATAAATGTAGTGACAGCTGACCATTTAGTAGAAACGAGCCTTGCCTTTACATAGCTTTGTATAACAACTAGAAAAGGCTATGTTTTCTCTCTCCCCACCCCCAAGCCTACTCCTTTAGGCATGCAGGTAACTGCTCCCCCCGCCGCCACCTCCCATTTCTCCTCATTCCACCAGGGAACCCTGACTAAGGAACGAAGAAGTCCTACAAAGAGGAGGTCTCATGTACCCAATCTGCAGCCATTTGATGATGGCAGGTAGGTCTGATGCGAAAAAGAGGTTGTGTCCAGCAGAACCCAATTCCATAGGAATCCAAACTCCAAGGCTGGGAGGCAGCAGGTGCTGGGGACAAGCTCACTGCTGAGAGTCGGTCTGGAGGACCCACTGGAGGATCTCATGGCGGCGTAGACCCTGGACTGCATTGTCATAGATGGTGTTCACGCTGGTGCAGAGGGGCTGCTGCTGTAGCTCTGTCACCCGACAAGCAACCAGCCCTCCCGCCACACCAAATAGCAGCAGCAGCAGCAGCAGCTTCAGCACAGCCCAGGAACGAGTGTGCTTCCGGGGTGGTGGCTTGCGGGGACGGGAGCCGGACTTAGATTCTGGAGGAACAGTAACAGTAGACAAAACAAGTTCAGTCAGAGGAGACCCACTCTACACCAATCTCTGCTAGTCTCCTCCGTACAGACCTACCTACATCCCTTACTCAAGCAAAAACTCTCCAGGCCCTGAAGACAAAAAATGTCTCCAGAGACCGAAACAGAAACACCTTTTCCCTTGGATCTCGAGGGGGTAGATTTGAAACTGGGACTCATTCTGCGTGTCTCATGTAGCTCACAGCCCTCAGGGTCCTAAGTTCTCCTTGGTAACATGGTGATCCACACCTCTTGGGATCGCAGAGGGAGGGGCTTATCAGGAGGCACCCAGCGCTGACAGAGTACTGTCCACTTGGGGAAACAGGGTCAGGATTTATCATTATTGTCATTATGATATAATGTGTATATAAAAAGAAAGCCCAAAAGGTAATACACCATATTGTAAGCAGTGATGATTGCTAGGAATGGGGGAGTACAGGTGGTTGCCATTTTCTGATATATGTATCTAGATAGATAGATATCTTTTCTCAATTCTTTGCAATGAATATATATTACATTTTTAATTAGAAAAAAATTGGTTTTGAGATTTTTAGAGAAAATTTTAAAAAACTTGACTGAGTATCCACAATGCCAGGAACTGCATGACCCTGCTTCCTCATTTAATCCTTATTACTACCCTGTATGATCTTCATTTTCAACAAGGAAATTAAAAACCAGTGAGATCAGAAGGGTGGAGGCCTGTGGTCCTGTGCTGCTCAAGACAAGGGTGAGTAGGGGTAGGGCCACAGGCCTCCACTCTCTGTACAGAGCTCCTTCCCTCACCTGCCTCTCCCTCAGGGGTCCCTTTTCACCCAGAGAGTATCTGATCCTCTGCAGCATATGGAGCCACGTCACTAACGAAATTCAACCAGACATATTCAGGTAAAACACAAAAATGTGTTTTCTATACAATATGCCTCCCTGAATGCAGGGAAAATGACACCTCTTGTGTTCAAGCAGAGAGGGGTCTCACTGTCGCCCAGGCTGGTCTTGAATGATCCTCCTGCTTCAGCCTCCCAAGTAGCTGGGACCACAGGTGTGTGCCACTACACTTGGCTAATTTTTAAATTTATGTAGAGACAGAGTCTCTCTATGTTGCCCAGGCTGGTCTCAAACTCCTGGGCTCAAGTGGTCTCACCTTAGCCTCCCAAAGCACTGGGATTAAAGGCCTGAGCCACAGAACCTGACTGTAAGGCACTTTTAAGAGTAAATTTGCTGGGCACAGTGGCTCACACCTGTAATCCCAGCACTTGGGGAGGCCGCCTGAGGTTGGGAGTTTGAGACCAGCCTGACCAACATGGAGAAACCCCATCGCTATTAAAAATACAAAATTAGCCGAGCGTGGTGGAGCATGCCTGTAATCCCAGCTACTTGGGAGGCTGAGGCAGGCGAATCTCTTGAACCTGGGAGGCGGAGGTTGCAGTGAGCCGAGATCATGCCATTGTACTCCAGCCTGGGAAACAAGAGTGAAACTCTGTCTCGAAAAATAAAAAGTAAACTTGACCATGTGTGATTTTTGCATATCTCAGTGATTTTAGAACCTCACCTCTAAAAGGTGAGACTCTGTTCCGGGAATGCTCCAAGACATATCTGACCAAAACACCCGCACAGAAGTATGTGGGCACTAGAGAAACAAGCAAGCTGGGCACTAGCTCCCTAGGAGAGCCCCCTGTTCCCTGGCACCAAACCTCTCATCCACTCCCAAGCTTTAGAGTGTAATGTATCTGACTAAGGTGTGCAGGTCTGCTCACCCAGTCATCTATGCCTGGAAACATGAGTGTGTCCACTGTACCCCTGCTGGAACCTTACAACAGGCAGAAAACTTACTTGGGGCCTGATTTGCTTCCTTCTTAGGTTTCTTCTCCTGCTCCCGCTTGGCTGCTTTAAGGGCATCATACTCCTTTCTCCGGCGCTCCTTCTCTTCCGCCTTCTCCCGCTTCCGCAGTTCCCGTTCCTGAGCTTCCTTAGCTCGCTGCTTGGCCTCACGCTTCTTCTCTGCCTCTACAACAAAACATACCAAAATTTCACTTTTCTCTCTCAAACACTCTAGCAGTTTGCTTTCCCAAGTGATTAAAAGTACAGATTCTGCCACCTTTACCCTGGTGCCATGGTTCACATAAGAAATATTCAAAGGAAACAGTCATCTTTCTGCTCTTGGAAGTAGCCCTCCCCAAAAGCAGCTGCTCTCAGGGTTTGCTGAATGGATTCTGATTATGAGGTTGCTATCCTCAAGCAGCAAAGAAATTAGGGTAAAATAACAAGAAGGACCTAAGAAAAGCGTGAGGGATAAGTGGTGCTCCTCTAGAATTAGGTACTGACTCAGAAGGCATAGCAACTGATAGCCTTCTAGAACTCAGCTATGAAGAGAAAAAACCATGGCAGTTTTCTATGGGACTCCCATCTTCCCAAGCTTCAGAAATGAATGTGGCATGGGGGGACAAGTGAGAAGAGAAAATGCGCACTCAAGTTTAGGGTTAGAAACAATGAGGCCAGGAACAGTAGCTCATGCCTATAACCCTAGCACTTTGGGAGGTGAAGCTGGGAGGATCACTTGAGGCCAGGAGTTCGAGACCAGCCTGGGCAACATAGCAAGACTGTCTCTACCCAAAAAAAAAAAGAAAAAATTAGCCGGGTGTGCTGCCGCAAGCCTGTAGTCCCGGCTACCTGGGAGGCTGAGGTGGGAGGACTGATTGAGCTCAGGAGGTAGAGGCTGCAGTGAACCCCGATCGTGCCACTGTACTCCAGCCTGGGTGACACAGTGAGACCATGCCTCAAAGAAAATAAAAGAAAAAAAGTAACAATGGCAATGTTGTTCTAAAAAAAGTGAACCTACCTTCTTACTATTGCACTGACTGCTTTCTTTTGTTTTGTTTTTTTTAAAAGGCTAGTCAAGTGAAGAAGTGGGAGTGGAGAAGGAAGAAAGAAATCTCTAACTGGTTGTGATCAATTAGTTGTAAACACCACTGCACTAGGACCAGCCTGCACTTGACTAGTCTTAAAAAACAAATAAGCCTAATAATTTGTCAGAGTAGCCTCTAGACTTGAACTCATGAATCTGAGAACTGAACACAGGAACACATTCAGATTTACTCAACAGTTCAAGCATGTTGACACACTTCCAAATTACAACCTCCAAATTATTGGGTTCTAAAAATGCATTTCCAAATTAGTTATTTGGAAGTCTGAAATACATTTTTCCAAAGCCAGAATGCCACAAATGATGGTTAAATGTCCTTTTAGGGCTTAAAAGCCTATGTTAGCCATAATGTAGCTGAATAGTACTACTGTAAATACTGTAGCTTTCCACTGCTTCTCCATGTAGAAACAAGCTCCAAGTTCCAGCTGGGCACCAGAATGCCAAGAACACACTCCACCCAGCCTCTAGGGAACACGGGCCACTGAGAGGTGAAGGCAGCAGGGCTCACAGTAAACATGGGCCTGCCTTGCCACAGTGGCCATGCGTAATAAGGGATGGCTGTAACTTGGCATGGTGCTCTCAAGGACTGCCTGTAATCACTACTGTACATATCCTTTCTTGAACCACAGGAGTCCTCCAGCGAGGGACTCAGAAATCAGCCAGCCAGTCACCTACTATGTGCCAGGGGTTATTCTAAGTGCTTGAGATGCAGCAATGGAGAAAACAGGCCACGTTCCAGTGGCTATATCATTTACTTTCTAGAGGAGACAATAAACAGGTGAACGTAAAGAGGACAGTGATCTGTGCCCTAAAGAAACTAGCAGAGGGGCACCTGTAGTCCCAGCTACTCAGGAGGCTGAGGCAGCAGAATGGCTTGAAGCCAGGAGGCAGAGGTTGCAGTGAGCCGAGATCGTGCCACCGCACTCCAGCATGGGCAACAGAGTGAGACTCCGTCTCAAAAAATAATTAAAAAAAAAAAAAGAAGAAACTAGCACAGGGTATGACAAAGTGAAAGTAGAATGGCTACTCTAGTCCGGTGGTTCTAAAAGGGTTACAGTTAACCTAAGGCAACATTTGAGCAGAGATGTGGGATTATGAAGCCAGCATGTAGAGACTAAGGAAAAAGGAAACCCAGCAAAGCCCCTGAACGAGACTGCAGTTGGTGTATTCAAGCTGAAATTAATGGCACAGTCTCATTCATGTGTGCAACAAGGCCGGTGGAGAGCAGGCAAGCAAGCTTGGGCCAAGGTGGGTTTTGCTGGCCTTGTCATTGAGTTTGGATTTCATTCTAAGTTCAGTGGGATGCCATTAGAGGGTTTTAAGCGAGTAGCAGCATCATTAATTATGTTTTAAAAAGATCTCCGAGGCGGAGCTTGCAGTGAGCTGAGATTCGGCCACTGCACTCCAGCCTGGGCGACAGAGCGAGACTCCGTCTCAACACACACACACACACACACACAAAAAAAGGATCTCCCGGACTGTTGTGAAGAGACTGAGTTTAAGGAGATGGCAGCATCATGGAGACATGCTGGAAGGCATTGTGGTGGTCCCAGAATGGTGCCTGGTTACAGAGATGGCACCGGAGCTGGAGAAACAGTCCCACATAGGACTTGCTGACAGACTGGATGTGGGAATTACAGAAGAAAAGGAGTCATTAACATCTTTCCTATTTCAGGCTTGAGTAACTACAGGGAAAGTGATTTCCTATTACAGGGAACACTAGGAGGGACTGAAGGGTCACCAGGAATCTCTTTTAGCCACACTTCATATGAGTGCCTATTAACCCTCCAAGCAGAGATGAACTATAAGCAGTTGACTGCCTCTAGAGCTCAGCAGAGAAGCCAGGACTGAAGAGAGATTCATCAGATAAAGATGATACCATCCACCACAATACTGTCCCCCCACCACCGAATTACTGCTCTTCATGACTATTCTACTGGATCCCAGCTGCTGAAGCATGAGAATCCACTGGCTGGGATGAGGACCTGAAAGACAACTACAAGAGGAACAGCCACCTACCACGTTCTACTTCCAGCCGCCGCTGCCTCTCCCGCTCCTGATCTGCCTGCACGGCTTTCATGTGCTGTAACACCTGCAAAGGGAAAGAGGAAAAGTAGTGCTCTTCACAGTCACGTTTGCTCAGGGAAGTCTCAAAACAGACTATTTTCAGGCTCCCAGATGATCATGACAGCAATGTAGAACTAAAAGAGTTAGGCTGAATGTGGTGGCTCATGCCTGTAACTCCAACTTTGGGAAGCCAAGGTGGAAGGACTGCTTGAGCCCAGGAGTTCAAGACAAGCCTCGGCAACATAATGAGACCCTGTCTCTACAGAAAAATGTAAAAAATTTGCCAGGCGCAGTGGCACATGCCTGTAGTCTTAGCTACTTAGGAGGCCAAGGAGAGAGGATCACTTGAACCCAGAAGGTCAAGGCTGCAGTGAGCTGTGGTCACGCCATGGCACTCCAGCCTAGGTGAAGAGTGAGAACCTATCTCAAAACAATCACCACCACCACCAAACTAATGGAGTTAATTGTATCTTTGCATCCTAAAATTACTGTGCCAACCTTAGCTGGAGAAGAGTGATATGAGCCCAGGTCATTAAAACTGCCAGAAAAAAGTGAAACACTTGAATCTGTAAAAAGTTCTGCCATTTACACTCACTCTCACAGGCATGATTCCATATGACCCTCAGCAACAACTTGGCAGCATTTCCTCCAACACGCCTTCCTGGCTGCCCCTCCTTTGGCTACCTTAAGTCCCCCTCCATCTACTCCTGTGGAATTCAACACAGGACATTGTAACCACTTGCTACCTATCTGGCTTGGTCATAAGATGGCAGATTCCTTAATGGAAGGAACTGCTGTCTGGTCTGTAGGTATCCCCCAGGGCATGCTTAGCACAGAGTTTAGCTAATGGCAGGCATTCAATACATACATGAGGAATGGCTGATTCCCATTTCAAAAGGAAGAAAACCAAGACTCATAGGGTGATTTGTCCACTGCTAATGGCCAGAAAGCAGCACAGCTAAGACCTGAGCACAGTCCCCTGCATTCCTAGGGCAGAGCTTGTCCCACACACTTTCACCACATGCACAGGAAAGCTCCGAGAGAAGCCTACGCACAGCACACTTGTACTCGGCACTCTGAGCTCCCCAGATCCCTATCAACTCGCTCACAGATGATCTCTAACCACATCATCGCATTGATTCTCGCTATGGTGCGT
Source organism: Rhinopithecus bieti (assembly GCF_001698545.2). Taxonomy (NCBI): domain Eukaryota; kingdom Metazoa; phylum Chordata; class Mammalia; order Primates; family Cercopithecidae; genus Rhinopithecus; species Rhinopithecus bieti. Next base: position 886,762 of record NW_016815820.1, on the reverse strand, counting down.
GGAGTAGGTAAAGACCTTTTCTGTTTGTATTTTTTTTAAGCTGGTATTCTTCGGCTGTAAGGGACAGAGTGTAAGCTTGGAGCCCAACGCAATCCTGACTACCCCTTATTGTATAACCTTGGCAAGTGACTTAACCTTTCTGAGCCAATTTTCTGATCTAGAAAACAGAGATAAGATATACCTCTATGAAGTGTTGTGAAGAATAAATAATATAACTTGTATTGGTTGCCTTGTATAATCTCTGGCATTATATGTGCTCAATAAGTACTGTTGCTTATTTTTTTTACCACGTAAGAAAAAAAGAAGAAAACCCAAACTATTAGCAAAAGGGTCTTGTTTTACTACTGCACTTAACAATTACATTTGAATATGCATGCCCATGAGACAGACATGTATATTCATATTTAATTCTTATTTCTAGAAAACTCCAGACACGCATACCTCCAGACAAGCACACACCCATCATAAGAAGTATTCAGGGCCGGGCGCGGTGGCTCAAGCCTGTAATCCCAGCACTTTGGGAGGCCGAGACGGGCGGATCACGAGGTCAGGAGATCGAGACCATCCTGGCGAACACGGTGAAACCCCGTCTCTACTAAAAAAATACAAAAAAACTAGCCGGGCGAGGTGGCAGGCGCCTGTAATCCCAGCCACTTGGGAGGCTGAGGCAGGAGAATGGCGTGAACCCGGGAGGCGGAGCTTGCAGTGAGCTGAGATCCAGCCACTGCACTCCAGCCTGGGCGACAGAGCGAGACTCCGTCTCAAAAAAAAAAAATAAATAAAAATAAAAAATAAAAATAAATAAATAAATAAATAAATAAAAAGAAGTATTCAGGAGCAGACCAGCAAAAGGATCTCCTTTCAAGAGCCTGGTTTGGGCCAGGCATGGTAGCTCACGCCTGTAATCCCAGCACTTTGGGAGGCCAAGGTGGGCAGATCACTGGAGCTCAGGAGTTCAAGACCAGCCTGACCGACATGGTGAAACTCCATCCCTACTAAAAAATACAAAAATTAGCTGGGCGTAGTGGTGTGTGCCTGTAATCCCAGCTACTCAGGAGGCTGAGGCAGGAGAATCTCTTGAACCTGGGAGGTGGAGGCTGCAGTGAGCCGAGATTGTGCCACTGCACTCCAGCCTGGACAACAGAGCAAGACTCTGTCTCAAAAAAGAAAGAAAAAAAAAAAGAAAAGAAAGAAATCAGGTCTGGACCCAGAGTTAGGGCTCAGGGCACTCAGGCAGTGGAGAAGTCATGGGTCCCGTTGCCTTGATGCAGGGAGTGTGGAAAGTGAGAGTCCAGGGTGTTGGCTGAGGAAGAGGAGTGAGGGGAGTGGATCACCTGAGGTCAGGAGTTCAAGACCAGTCTGACCAACATGGTGAAACCCATCTCTACTAAAAATGCAAAAATTAGCCAGAGGTGGTGGCATGCCTCTGTAATCCCAGCTACTCAGGAAGGTGAGGTGGGAGAACTGCTTGAACCTGGGAGGCGTAGATTGCAGTGAACTGAGAGCGTGCCACTGCCCTCTAGCTTGGGTGACAGAGCAAGACCCCGTCTCAAAACAACAACAACAAAAAAAAGTAATTACCTGAAAACACAGGCAATGCAGAAATGGGACAGATTCTCATAGTCTGGAGTCCATGAGCTCCTGGAGGGTAAATTTTTGTCTAGCTACCCTAGTTCATAGCATACAGTAAGCACTTGATGAATACACTGAACAAATCATTTTTAAAAGTTCCTTTAATATGTACCAAGCTGATTAAGACTAACCCATATACCCACCAGGGTTTAGGTCTTACCTGGACAGAGCTAGTAAGACCTAAACTAATTCCTGCAGACAGGCGACCTGATTCTGACTGGCCCAGGCCATTTCCCTACAAAGCCTAAAGGTGTGCTGCAGCTCTAGGACAGCTGTGCCAGGGACCATGGCTTTAGTTACCACATCCACTATGTTGCCTGGAGCTTTGGCTGAAAGACATATGCAAATACAAAAAAGGCCTTTGTATGCAATAAAAATTATTTTGTATGTCAAAACTGTGGAATATCATCAATTTCCTATGGTTCCACATATCATCTACTGAATGAATGGATGGATGGATGAATGAAAGGTATGTATATGCTAAGGGTTTCTTGTGTCAGAGAAATGAAAGTAATGCCGACTCCTCAGGGCTCTGAGGATTGTGAGATGGTGCATGGAAAGCATCCAGGACAAGGAAAGAGTAATCAATGGTAGCTACTGTCAGTTTTCAGAACAGACATCACTCCTACAGCACCCAGTTTTCAAAAGAGGATTTCACTGAGCACTTATACTGTTCTCATCTAAGGGAAAACTCTTGTCTTAGCTAATTGGCTGTGTTAACTTTGCACTTGATTTATTGTAATAAGTGATGATACAGATGATGAGATTATATAAGAAGCCCTGAGCTAATGATAAGAAGTATCTTACTCTCTTTCTCTCTACTTGAGACAGCAGAGACTCATCATTCACCCATGAAATCTAGTAATTAAAGTTAAGTCTTTTTTGTTCAACATGCACCTTAAACATAGCCAACTCAGTCATTTGGTACTCAGCTGAAGCAGCAGCAATGTTCCAAAGCTGGAGGGAAAAAGTGACTATAGTTGGAGTTATTAAGACAGGTATAATGCTGTTCTTAATAGGCAGGGTACGGCACCTTCCAGGCTACTGACCACAGACAATGGTTATCTTGCATGCTGCTTTCAGTTCCTCACTCCTATGTCAGATGACTCAACTGTAATCAAATACCAGGTCTGCCCAGGACGTGTCTGCTTACAGCTATAAACTTACAGCTGTAACATCTTTATCATCGCTTTTATTATCAACATTCCTACGACTGTGCCTCAGAAAGGCCATGGCCCCTAACCCCCTGGTACAGTTAAAACAACTGTCCACACAGTGTCATGTTACATCATGCAAACTCCTGGCTTCTTAAGAGAGGAAGTACTGCAGTAGAGAAGGCAGTCTTGTTCTGCAACTTGTGAAGTAAATGCAGGCCGGGCACGGTGGCTCATGCCTATAATCCCAGCACTTTGGAAGGCCAAAGTGGGCGGATCATTTGAGGTCAGGAGTTCGAGACCAGCCTGGCCAACATGGCGAAACCCCATCTCTACTAAAAAATACAAAAATTAACTGGGCATGGTAGCAGGTGTCTGTAATCTCAGCTACTCGGGAGGCTGAGGCAGGAGAATCGCTTGAACCTGGGAGGCAGAGTCTGCAGTGAACTGAGATTGTGCCACTACACTTCAACCTGGGCAACAGAGCAACTCTGTCTCAAAACAAATAAAAAACAAAAAAATAAAGTAAATGCAGAAACAAAGGTCTCTGCTTGACAGGCTCATAGTGGACATATTTCACTGGGACCTGAATGCTTAACTCCACACAAAGCTCCAGGTGCCCCAGGAGGGAAAAACAGGAGGAGGAGAAATCCCAGGGGAGTATATAAGGCGCCACTGGGAGCTTGCTGCTTACCTTGTTTGCACACTGCTTACACTGCTTCTCATCCAAGCAGTCACCTGCCACCTTGGCCAGGACAGGATCCAGGGGGTTATCCTTCAGGTCCAACCACTTCAGGCTCTAAAGAGATGGGCAATGGGCAAAGAGGCTTGTTAAGCCCAAGTTCACAAACATAGACCCTCAGGGTGGAACAAAATAAGCAGGAAGAATGCCCCTCTGTGTTCCACCTATAGGAAGCGCCATCTGAGGCAGGACAACAAGGGGGTATTTCTGTCAGTCTTTCTCAGGGCCATGCTCCAGAGTCCCTGAGTTCTTTGCCACACCTGGCCATGAAACACTGGTTCATGAATTGTTACCTTGAGCTGAGCAAAGCTGACAGGCAAGGTGACCAGCCTGTTGTTGAGGAGATCCAGGTGCTGGAGGTTGACCAGACGGCCGAAGTCTGCTGGCAGCTGCTGCAGCTTGTTCTTACTCAGGTCTAGCTTCACCAGGTGTGTGAGGCCACAGAAATCCGACTAGGATCCAAAGAGAAACTAAGCTAGGCTCGTCCAACACACAAGTCATGACAGCTTTAAATGTGGCCCAACACAAATTTGTAACCTTTCTTAAAACATTACGAGATTTTTTTTTCTTCTTTTTTCAGTTCATCAGTGTATTTTATGTGTAGCCCAAGATAACTCTTCTTCCAGTGTGGCCCAGGGAAGCCACAAGACTGGACACTCCTCATCTAAGCCTTGGGCTCACACACTTTGGTGTAACAGTCTGGAAGCCTTCAAGTCAGAGGTACCCCCTGTAAATATCCTGGTTCTACTGTTAGCAGCCATTCTTCCTCAAATGAAAATGCAGAGAACACCTGCCATTCCTGGTGATAATTACCAAGATGTGTATGGAAAAGGGCTTAGCACAAAGTAGGCACAAAACACTATTTCTTCATCCTCAGTTCTTGCTCCAGCCCACCCTCCACACTGCTCCTGGAGTGGTGTGGGACCCATTCTGTCCTTCCACAGCACCCTATGCTCACCATTCATAGGATCTGTCAAAACAGTGTGCTCATGCATTTTAAAAAGATCAGGCACTCCTGGAGTACTCAGTCTGATTCTTGTTATTTGCAGCACCTAGCACAGTACTTAACACAGATGCTCAACGGACATTCTGTGAATAACTAACTGAACGGGCTGGGGCCCATCCTATCCAAGTCCTGGCTCTTTCTCAACACAGGTCAAAACATCCCCCTGACATTAAACCTTTGCTAAGCACTCATCTGAAAGCGATGGTACAACTTCAGCTAATGAGGCGCTATTCATGCTCTCTAGGGACTTGGAAATGCCAGTGGATCTGCAGTGCAGAGTGAAATGGAAGTTGTCAGTACAGACAACAGAACAAGCTCAGATTGAAAAGTGCACTTGGCTGAATGACCATCTGGCAAAGTGTACAATAGGAGTGCGACTGCAAGGAATTGCTACCCTGCTTTTATTTTTATTTTTTTAGAGGTGGGGTCTTGCTATTTTGTCCAGGCTGGTCTCAAACTCCTGGGCTAAGTGATTCTCCCACCTCAGCCTCCTGAGTTACTGGGATTGTATGCATGAACCACAGCTCCCAACATATTCTTCTTTTATTCAACACAAAATACTTTCTGGAAGAAGTGGGATCTCAGATGCTTTTTGAATGTTAGAAACAGTTTTTGATGAGCTGTGGGAAGGTACTATGGACAATGAGCAAGGCCTAGGAGTATACTGAGAGGTGAGTGGACTAATGATCCAATGAGGACATTGCCAACTTCTGAACTTGATCCCTGAGCCACAGCCAGGGCCAAATAGGAAGTTACTCTGGAGTACAGCAAGAAGTGGCACAGCTAGAGTGATGGGTGAAGAGGCAACAATATCCCACTTAGGCCCGATGGTGCAGGAGCACTGCTGCGTCGGAGAGGCTGAGGGGCTGAATGAATCCACTGTCTACACAAGTGGAGCAGAAAGAGAATTAGCAGATGTTGTGCAAGAAAAATCAAAAGGATTTGATTATAGACTGAATATGCTGACCAAATTGAGCAAATCTAAAGTAATTCAAGTCCTTTGGGAGAATAATGATAAGGTAGTCCCATAAAATCACATTCTTTCTTGCTCCCCACCAAAAGATGCACAAGGAAGCTGTTCACAGCTTTCTCCCTGGAATGAAGAGCAACTTACAAAATGGTCTCCGCATCCTCTACCGCAGTAGGGAGGTCAACTATTTTTCAGAGGAATAAAATAATGTAGAAAAAAGATGGGCCCAGTAAGTTACTCAGCATCCTATTGAGTCTAGTTTTCTGTGGCTTTACTTTATCACTGTTCTGAAGAATGAGGCCTCCATCTCAGTTCCTTTCCCACTGAGACTAACCATCCCACTCCACTATGCCTCCCCTACACACTCAGATTTAGCTATAGCCTGCCTGTAGGCCTATCCTGAAAGTATGCCTTAATGACACCCTCCCGCCCCCCATCCACCCCCGAAACAGGAAGGAGATGCATCCGAGGCACCAGAAGGAGTCATGGCTGCATGCCAGTCTTACCGGTAGAGTAGTCAGTTTATTACAAGACAGATCCAGGATGGTGGCCTTTGGAAGAGCAGCCTAGGTAAAACAGGATGAGAAAAACCTGTCAGACCAACACCTGGAACAATTCAGTGACATCTGTTAATGAAGCATTTTCCAGAGAAAGTTCCCACGATTAGGAAAGGCCTTTTTCAAATGGCAGTAAAGAGGAACATTCCTGGGAATAAGAGGAAAAATGAGCCAGTCAACAACGATCTAAGGAAGAATGCAAACAGAAGGGATGTGGCTGTACAACATCCAAGAAGGGAAACCTTAGGCGAGGCACAGGGACTCACATCTGTAGTCTCATAGTCTCAGCTACTCAGAAAGCTGAGACAGGAGGATCGCTTGGGCCCAGGAGTTTGAGGCCGGCTGGGCAACACAGTGAGACCCCATCTCCAAAAAAAAAAAAAAACGGGAAGGAAGGAAAGCAAAATTTAGATTCTTAGACATTATTCCTAGCACTTTAAAAATAAATATTACCCAGCGTCCCTCTTATTAGGTTTCGGGGCAGGGACAGTGTCTAATAAAGCTTTGCAATTTCCATACTCCCCAGTTCAGGCCCTTCCTCAGAACAGGTACTCAATATCCGTACATGTTCCCTGAATCATGACTGATCGAGTAAGTAGCAGAGTGAATGACAGAGTTAAAAAACAAGGCCCTGTCCGGCACATTGGCTCACGCCTGTAATCCCAGCACTTTGGGAAGCCCAGGTGGGCAAATTACCTGAGGTCAGGAATTCAAGACCAGCCTGACCAACACGGAGAAATCCCGTCTCTACTAAAAATAGAAAATTACCCAGGCCTGGTGGCACATGCCTGTCATCCCAGCTACTCGGGAGGCTGAGGCAGGAGAATCGCTTGAACCCAGGAGGCGGAGGTTTCGGTGAGCCGAGATCGCGCCATTGCACTCCAGCCTGGGCAACAAGAGCGAAACTCCATCTCAAAAAAAAAGAAAAAAAAGCCCTCACAGCCCACTCTATTTTCCCATGGTGTCCAGGCTGGACAAGCTCAGCAAAACTTTCTCCCTAAGGTTAATGCTGGGCTGTTCAGATGCCTGGAGTACATGGTTTCAGAGAGCAGTCCTAGGGCATGGTGAAATAAGGCTGGCCATCTCTCTTCCTGGGGTAGTAAAGGAGGGATCCTCTGGCAAACTGCACTTGGTCACAAAGTCATAAAGTGAAGTTTGACCACCTAAAACAGTTTTAAATACTACAGTGGGAAAAACCACAATACCAGCTACGAGTATCAGTATTTGCACCTTCCAAGCATTTTCCATTACAATGGCATTTAACCTCGCATTAAGCGTATGAGATGGAAACTATTATCACCATTGTATAAATGAGGAGATCTAAGCATAAAGGCTAACTAGCTTGCCAAGGGCACTCAGCTATTAAGCAATGGAGCTGGGAGGGGCTGGAAACCCGGTTCTAACCAACGTCTAATACCCGTCCACTGTAGAAGAAAGACTGGGCCAGCGCCCAAGGCAAATGTAATTTATCAACGTAAGAAAGCAAAGTGTGGGTCACCCAAAGTGAGTCTAGTAGGGCGTTGGCGGGGGTGGGAGGGGGAACTGAGTGAGAAAAGCAGGGATGTGGGAACTAGTTCCACGTGGACAAAACTAGATGCCTAATCTTCCTGGAGCCGTATAAGCCTCAGTTTACAGGAGAAAGGTTGGGGGAGAGAGGGGCGAAGGGGACTCCCGCCAGTTTCAGAGGAATTGGGATGAGACTTTACCAGCCAAGCTGGGAGGAGACTTTAGTTTCTTCGAGGTAGGCTGCCTCAGGGCTCGGGCAGCCAGCTGGAATTGCCAGCTTCCTAGAAGAGCCAGGTTCTGGGCCACACCCAGGTCTACTAGGAGGCCTACTCCCCCGGAACGAGTCACTCATTCATTCTCGAATACATCCAGTAACTGCTCCGTGGGCTCCCACTCTGGGTCGGGCATGGAGCTGGGCGCTGTGAAAGTCCCCCAAAGGTGGCAGATTCGTTTCTCGGCCTGTAAAAAGTCTAGGGCCAGAGAAGCAGATCTTCCCTATGCTCTGGAACTGCGCCAAAGTGACACATGTACATCCCGGGAAGAACCTTGGGCTGGACGCGGCCTCCCTGGGGACTCAGTCCCACCACCCCGCTTTTTTTTTTTTAAAGAAAAGGAACTGATGCTTGGGAAAGTAGGTGGCCCACACAGGCGCCAGCGCCCGGCGAAGGTGGGCGCCTGGGTCTCGCGGGACGATACTGACCAGCTCCTTCACCGGGACTTCATTTAAGTCGCTGAGGCTCAGGTCCAGTTCGTTGCCGTCCAGCTTGTCACGGAGGTTCCCGCCCTTGCTACCGGCCTTGGTCATGGTAACGCCGGCTGAGCGGGCCCCGGCTCGGGGGTTCCGACTGGCAGGTGAAAGGAGCTGAAATGCCGCTTGTCAGTTCAGCGGTCCCCCACCAAAACGACCACGCCTGAGCCCTCCGTCGCCGCCGGTGCGAGATCGCCTCCGCCCGTCCGCCTGCCGGCCGCACTCCGAGCCCCGCGCCTAGCTCCCACCGGTGCCGCGACGACGACCACTTCCGTGTCCACGTCACCTTCCGCGACCACTGAGATGGGCTGGGCCAGAGCGGCCCGAGAGTGTGCGGGCACGCCCCCTGGTGCCCAGAGTGATACACTGCACTTCGCAGCCGCCGGAGGGGTGGGGTTGGAGGCTCCGAGCCCGGTTCACCGGTGGCCCGCGGGCATTATTGCTGGCAGTGCCAAGAGGCAAAAGGGCACGGACTGGACGCCAGAAGACTGGGTTGACATCCAATACTGACCTCATCAGATCACCCCAATCCCCCTGATTAGGAGCAGAAGCTGGGTGTCCTCTACAACTGCTCCCTGTCCTCTACTTAACACCGAATAACCATCATCGGGAAAACTCGACTGCCTGAATTTCTCCTGTCCTCCCCACTCACTGCCTCAGTGCTTGTCTCTGTCCTTCCATCCACTTTCACCCCTCTCCCCGCTGATCTTTCTAAAAATCTGACCAAGTCTCTCCCCTGCGTAAAACCCTTCAAACTTGCAGCTACCTCTAGGATACGGACCACTTTCCTTTCGAGGCTGGGTCCTGCCTGCTTCCGCACCTTCCAAACACGCTCCGGTCCCTGCCTGGCCTAGATGCTGTGTAGATTTCCGGGAGGTGGCTCCCACGTCTGGCCCTCCCCTGCGATGGCCCTGCCTCCCCCCACTCACCTCTGTCTAGTTAATTCCTCAGTCCTTCAGGAAATCTCCCCTGAACACTGTGAACGTCAGACTGAGTTAGTCCCCCCCACCCACTTACGGTCCCGTGTGCTACTTTATCATCAAGAAACGGTAGAGCTTGATGGCCAAGTGGGACCTCTGGCACTAATACCCATCCACTGGGTATTCATCCTGGCTCTGCCACTTGTTACTTATAAAACCGCAGACAATCACCAGGCTTCAGTCCTATCTATGAATCAATCTATGAGACATGTACCTAACAGAGGTTGGGGAGAACTGAAGGGGTAAAACACACCAAGAGCTTACAGCAGTCACTGGCACTTAGTAAGTACCCAATAAATATTAGCTACAATTCATGATCCATCTTGTGTTATACTTATCTTTATGTGTCTGTCCTTCCTTCTGGACTGTGAGGACAGGGATTTTTGTCTTAATCATCTTCGTATGCCCAGAGTCAGCCTGTCTGATGTAGGATAGCTGCTAAATCAGATGTCTGTGGAATAAATGAATAGATGGATGAATGAACGAAGGAATGAATGAACCACTTTACCCACTCCAAACCTCAGTTTACTCATTTTGAAATGGGGATATTAAAGCTTATCTCAGAGGGGCCGAGCAGGGTAGCTCACACCTGTAATCCCAATACTTGGGAGGTCAAGGTGAGAGGATTATTTGAGGCTAGGAGTTCAAAACCAGTCTGAGCAACACAGCAAGACTCCGTCTCTACAAAAAATAAAAAAGCTTGTCTCAGAGGGGAACCAGGAAGACCAAATAAAGTAAGCGCAATTGTTATGGGGAGGGTCCTTGTTCTTAGAACTCCCAAGATGGTGGCAGGCCGCTTCCAAGATGGTGGCAAGCCTCTTGTTCTCTGACCTGGGGTTCTTGGCCTCCCAGATTCCAAGGAATGGAATCTTAGGCTATGCAGTGAGTGTTATAGCTCTATTCAGCTCAATTAGGACAAACCCAGGCACTTAGCCATGCAGAAACAATGGCAAGCCTTAGCCTGATCGGGAGCAGCAATGGGTGCCTAGCTGGATCAGGAGCACAGCAGACACCCTGCCAGATCCAGAGGCGTGGAAGTCAGTGGTGGGTCTGCGACAGCAGCAAACAGCAGTGGTGGACAGTAAGCAAAAGCTCAGCTCAAGCCATAACACGGACCAGAAAAGTGTGCAGTTGCAAGATTTAATAGAGTGAAAACAGAGCTCCCATAAAATGGGAGGGGACCCAAAGGGGGTTGCCATTGCTGACTCGAATGCCTGGGTTTATATCCCCATCATTGTCCCTCCTCCTGTGCTCTCAGGCGATAGGTGATTGACTATTTCTTTACCTCCTGTTTTTGCTTAATTAACATTTTAGTGAGCTCTCTTTACTACCTGATTGATCGGGTGCGAGCTAAATTGCAGGCCCCGTGTTTAAAGATGAATGCAGTCACCTTCCCAGCTAGGCTTAGGGATTCTTAGTTGGCTTAGGAAATCCAGCTGGTCCTGTCTCTCAGTACCCCCTCACAACAGGAAAACCCAAGTGCTGTTGGGGAGGTTGGCTGACGACTGCTCTGCTTCCTGCTGAATTGAGGCATAGTAGGGGTCATGCAGTTGAGATTTCCTCGGGAGGGGTGCCTTCGATGTCACCAACATCAGAGCATGGACTAGCAGGCCGGTCCAGGGGTCCGCAGTAGATCTCAGCCATGGACTGCATTGGAGGCTCCATTTGAAGAACCATTTGTAGTTTTACAGCTTCGATTCTGGAAAAAACAAACTTAACAAGGAGGTTAAAGATACAGGGATTGAAATGAACGGCCTGTAGTGTAAGGGATTATTTCTTTGGCACACTTCACAGGCCCTGACAATCTGCTTGATAGTTTTAAAAGGTCTGGA
>NW_016815820.1:863122-875530 GCF_001698545.2 Rhinopithecus bieti | reverse complement strand
AAAAAAAAAAAAAAAAAAAAGAAAAAGAAAAAGGTCTGGTCCAGTAAATAATAATTTGGCAACCTAATGGGTGCTATCAATACCTAAGTGAAAGGTTTGGTGAAGGGTTTTAAGCAATTTCCATTGGTTAGCTGCAGGCAAAAGTATTTTTCCTTCTCCAGTGGCCAGCCATCCTGAGGGGAGGAAACTATGTCCTCGTGAGGTTCCTCATTCTATTTCTCCTGCTGAGTACTGGGGCTTGTTTCCCGGAGGGGATTATTAGGGGTTCTTCTATAAGCATTTCTAATGGAGGGTCCCGCCTTGCGGCTCTTTTGGCTTCAATATCTGGTTGGCGATTCCCTTCTATTTCTTCTTTCCTTTCCTTTCTGATGACCCGGTAGTGTAAGACTGCCACCTCTTTAGGTTTCTGTATAGCCAATAATAGTCTCCTGATAGCTTCCTGATGTTTGATAGCTGTTCCCTCGGAAGTTAGGAATTCCCTTTCTCTCCATATTGCCTCATGGGCATGGAGGACTAGGTAAGCATACTTTGAGTCTGTATATATATTTATCCTTTTTCCTTCTAATTCTAGTGTATAGTGGCCCCTGCTTTTGCTAGAATGTCTCTCCCTAACAAGGCAGTGGGGCTTTCAGGCATAATTAGAAAAGCATGTGAAAAGAGTTCCCCAGTCACAGCTTAGTGACTGGGAGAAGTATCTAGTGACTGGCTGTCCTAGGATCCCTCGGATAGTGACACATCTGGAGGACAGTTGTCTGGGACAGGAGAGTAAGACTGAGAAGGTCGTGCCAGTGTCCAGGAGACAGTTAACCTCCTGGCCCTCAATGGTCAAGCATGGGGCTCTGTGACGGTGACAGCATGGGCTGGCGCTTGCCCCGGGCACCCTCAGTCCTGTTGCTGGATCCATCTGGTTAGTGGCTTCTGACTCAGAGGACCTTCATCCCCTGGAGCAGTGGGCCTTCCAGTGATTCCCTTGACATAAGGGGCATCAACAGGAGGCAGCTTATTTCTATTCGGATGATCTTTTTAAAAGTGTCCTTGGCCAGGCACGGTGGCTCACGCCTGTAATCCCAGCACTCTGGGAGGCCGAGGCGGGTGGATCACGAGGTCAGGAGATTGAGACCATCCTGGCTAACACGGTGAAACCACGTCTCTACTAAAAAACACAAAAAATTAGCCAGGCATAGTGGCGGGCGCCTGTGGTCCCAGCTACTCGGGAGGCTGAGGCAGGAGAATGGCGTGAACCTGGGAGGCGGAGCTTGCAGTGAGCCGAGATCGTGCCACTGCACTCCAGCCTGGGCGACAGAGCAAGACTCCGTCTCAAAAAAAAAAAAAAAAAAAAGTGTCCTTGTAGGCCGCACTGGAAGCAAGCCCTATTAGGCATTCGATTTGCCCAGCCTTTCCATGTTCCAGAGCCTCCAAGGTCTGCTTGCCTGAGGGCCATGACTAAAGCGGTGGCCTTTTCTTATCTCATTTGTCCTGTTCTGCCTGTTCCTCCTGATCTCTACTATAAAAAACTGAGGTTGCCAAATTCAAATACGGTTTCTAAGTTTTGCTCCAGGACTAAGGCGGACTTTTGAAATTTTTNAAAAAAAAAAAAGTGTCCTTGTAGGCCGCACTGGAAGCAAGCCCTATTAGGCATTCGATTTGCCCAGCCTTTCCATGTTCCAGAGCCTCCAAGGTCTGCTTGCCTGAGGGCCATGACTAAAGCGGTGGCCTTTTCTTATCTCATTTGTCCTGTTCTGCCTGTTCCTCCTGATCTCTACTATAAAAAACTGAGGTTGCCAAATTCAAATACGGTTTCTAAGTTTTGCTCCAGGACTAAGGCGGACTTTTGAAATTTTTTTTTCATGTCTGCAGCTGACTGAGTGATAAACTTATCAAGATTAGTTGGCCTTCAATAGTGTCAGGTGACAGAGAGGTATGCTTCCTCAATGCCTCCCTTAATCTCTCCAGAAAGGCAGTAGGATTTTCTTCCTTTATGCTATAGTGGACATCATTGAATAATTTATAGGCTTCTTCCTAGTTTTCCTTAGTCCTTCTAACAAGCAAGTTAGTAAATGTCTGCGGCACCAATCTCTATGTTCTGATTCTGCGTCCCAGTGAGGGTCTACACTGGGCACTGCTTGCTGGCCTGTGGTGAATTGTTCTCTTTCCTTTTGTCATCCTATCATTGACCTGACTCAGATACCAGAGATCGCCAAACTCTCAGGCTGCAGTTATGGCGACACTTCTCTCATTTGGGATTAGTGTCTGATCTAGCAGTAACATTATATCCCTCCATGTCAGATCAAAGGATTGTCCTAACCCTTGTAAAACATCAATATAGCCATCAGGGTTATGTGAGAATTTACCTAGGTCTTTTTTTGTTTGTTTTTTTTTGGGACAGAGTGTCACTCTGTTGCCCAGGGTGGAGTGAAGCGGTTCGATCTTGGCTCACTACAAGCTCCGCCTCCAGGGTTCACACCATTCTCCTGCCTCAGCCTCCCAAGTAGCTGGAACTACAGGTGCCCGCCACCATGCCTGGCTAATTTTTGTGTGTGCGTGTGTTTTTAGTAGAGACTGAGTTTCAAAGTGTTAGCCAGGATGGTCTCGATCTCCTGACCTCGTGATCTGCCCACCTCAGCCTCCCAAAGTTCTAGGATCACAGGAATGAGCCACCGCGCCCGGCCTTACCTAGGTCTATTTTAATTTGCTTCAAGTCTGACAGGGAAAAAGGTACATACACTCTGGGCCGAATTCTCCAGAATACATCTTAGGGGCATTTTTGCCTTGGGGGGAATGTTTCCTATCTGAAAAAAAAAAACATAGGGATGCCAGCACCCCTAGTCATTTTCCGATGAGCATTAGTCCTAGAGCGTCCTCTGTGGTCCTAATGCTTATTCCTTTCCAGGGTGCATCACCACCCATGGACCTCTGCTTATCGGATTAGTTACGCTCACTGATGTAGCAGTCCTGCACCTCTTTTCTCGCCTTTCTTGACCACAAAGGGGTCTGGGCTGCTGGATTCTAGTGGTCCTTTACCAGCGTGCCCAACATTGCCTTTGTGCTCAGAGGCGAGTTCTAGAGTTGGGCTGGGTTCCTGAGTATTTCGTAACAACCCAGCTGCACCATCAAGATGCATTCCCATAAACAACAGTTCTTACGCAAATTCGCTTCAGAGAGGGTGTCGGTAACCTTTTGAGTCAGGATTGAGATAAAGTCTTTTTGATTCTGTAAATACTTTAAGGCTTGGCTGAGGGCAAACAGCTCCCACTTTTGAGCAGACCAATTAGGCAATTCTTCTAACTCTGCTTCCGCAAGAGTCTCCTTATCAATTACTGAATACCCACTGTGTTTTTTCCTCAATCACCTGGGAGGAGCCATCTATAGTTCTGTTCTGAAGGGAGTTCCTCCTAGGTCTGGTCAGAACTTTGTATGGTAATTAAAATTTAAATCCCCTGTTAGGAAATCTGCTGGGTTAAGGGAATTTTCCGTGGTTAATGTTAAATCACCTTTTTCTAACAGAATAGCCCCATACTTATAAGATTTTTGAGTTAGTAAGCTACCTTTTTGCTTTTTTGACTTAGAATAATTCTGAACTGGTGAGGTGTGCTCACAATGAGGTCTCCTCTAAAAGCTACTTTTCTAGGCTGGGTGCAGTGGCTCGCGCCTGTAATCCCAGCACTTTGGGAGGCCAAGACGGGTGGATCATGAGGTCAGGAGATCGAGACCATCCTGCCTAACAAGGTGAAACTCCGTCTTTACTAAAAATACAAAAAAAAATTAGCCGGGCCTGGTAGCGGGCGCCCGTTAGTCCCAGCTACTCAGGGGGCGGAGGCAGGAGAATGGCGTGAACCTGGGAGGCAGAGCTTGCAGTGAGCCGAGATCGTGCCACTGGACTCCAGCGTGGGTGACAGAGCGAGACTCCGTCTCAAAAAAAAAAAGTTACTTTTCACTTTCTTGTGTTAGCAAAGCAGTTGCTGCTACAGATTGAATGCATTTGGGCCATCTGTGGGTTGCTGGGTTAAGAATTTTTGATAGGAAGGCTACTGTGGTCTCAGTGTTTTCAGGCTACGCCCTTGTTTACACTGACAACAAGGCAATATTGGAGTGTTATAGGGTCATAGAGAAGACCTTCAATTATCAATTATAGGTTTTAAATTCATCCTGGCTTTTAAAGGAATAGGGCACACTGTTTTTTCTTTACTATATTTGTCTCTCTTTTTCTCTCTCTCCCTCTTTTTTCTCTCTCTCTCTGTCTCTTCTCTCCTTGACTTACTCAATTCGCTTTCATCTTGATCTATTATGTTGTTGTAGACCCAGTTCCAGTTGTTAAAATACTGGGTCATCAGTTCTAAGGCCCTGGCCAATGAGCCAAGGCTTGGAGATTGTATCACAGAGGGGTAAGATGGGTAGAAATCAGGGGAGGAGAGCATCTTACACAATGGGAGAGCAATCCTCCTAGCCATTTACAAACCTGGGGCCCTGGCAAGGGTGGTGGGGAACAGGTCCCACATAACTGCCCATGTTGAGAGCTGTATGCCTAAATTGGGAGGGACACCAGGGACAAGACTCCCTGGGTTCATAGCCTAGATTCCTAAGGACACAATATAGAGCTGCCTTAGATCCCTTTGGAGATACAACCTGCTCTAATACTTGGGAGAGGAAGTGAAAGTCTGAAGCATCAGTACCTAGGAGGCAGGGATCAGAGGAAGTAGATTCAGAGGTAAGGAGAATTTTGGTGCTACACTTTTAAGAAAGTCATGCTTGGGACCCAGGAGGTATGGGTCAGAAGGAAAGGTAGGGGCGCACGCATGGGTGACTGTTGAGTAGAGACTTCTGACTGAGCCATGATCTCAACCAGCTAACGTCGGGAGTTTGGGATGACGGCTTTCTGCCTCTAGTCAGCCCTCAGCTTCCCCAGGAAAATTGAAAGCAGAAGCTGGTTCCAGGCAGACCAACACTCCCAACCCAGAAGGGTTGGGGGTTGTTAGAAAGCCCTTTCCCAGACAGACTTATATCTGAGTCAGGTGAGGCGGACACGCTGATCATTTTTAACTGGCCGACAGATGCCCAGTATTTTCCTCCAATTCTAAGGAAGGACAGGACAGAAGAGCAAGCAAAAGTGGTCCAATATTACTGCTTTGGAGTCCCTTTGTGGTTGCCAATATCTTACTGGGGGTCCCTGTTCTTAGAGCTCCTAAGATGGTGGCAGGCCGCTTCCAAGATGGCGGCAAGCCTCTTGTTCTCTGACCTGGGGTTCTTGGCCTCACGCATTCCAAGGAATGGAATCTTGCGCCATGCAGTGAGTGTTATAACCCTATTCAGCTTGATTAGGATGAACCCGGGCACTTAGCTGTGCAGGAACAATAGCAAGCCTTTAGCCCAATTGGGAGTGGCAATGGGTGCCTTGCTGGATCAGAAGCACAGCGGACACCCTGCTGGATCCGGAGGGTTGGAAGTCAGCGGTGGGTCTGCAACAGTGGCAGACAACAGTGGTGGACGGCAAGCGAAAGCTCAGCTTAAGCCATAACAAACACGGACCAGAAGAGTGTGCGGTTGCAAGATTTAATAGAGTGAAAACAGAGCTCCCATAAAATGGGAGGGGACCCAAAGGGGGTTACCATTGCCAGCTTGAATGCCTGGGTTTATATCCCAATCATTGTCCCTCCTCCTATGCTCTCAGGCGATAGATGATTGGCTATTTCTTTACCTCCTATTTTTGCCTACTTAGCATTTTAGTGAGCTCTCTTTACTACCTGATTGGTCAGGTGTGAGCTAAGTTGCAAGCCCCATGTTTAAAGGTGGATGCAGTCACCTTCCCAGTTAGGTTTCGGGATTCTTAGTTGGACTAGGAAATCTAGCTAGTCCTGTCTCTCACAATGGTCTACTCCTTACTGAACAAATCCCTGCTGTGCACACCTCAACCCGTCCCCAGCAAGGCACTGTGCTGGGCTTCTGGGAAACAGACAAGGGCAATTGGATAATACATACATTAGCATTTGGCAATCTCTGAATCCTTGAGCATCCATTATCTTATTTTGATAATGTACATGAGGAGACAGTGAGGCACATTTTATTGTTCTGAAGAAACCAAAGCTCAGAGAGGAAAAGCCACTTGTTCGCAGCCACACCATTGGTTGAGGGGCAGACTTTTTTATTCCAAATCCTGTTTCTTTTCACTACACCCTATTTTTCCTACCACGAAGGAGCCTACAGTCCATGCAAATAATTATTATACAAGATAAAAGGATAAGTGCCTGAATACATAGAGATGAGATCTGTGCATGAATATATAGGGCTGTGTGTGTGTGATAACATCAGGTCAACAGGTGCTAAAATATTCTTTGTGCCTCGGACTGTGCTTTACGTATATCATGTCTTTTAACTTGGCCTTCACAACAGACTTATAAGGCAGACATTATAAGGCTGAGCTTTCGCTTGCCATCCACCACTGTCAGTTTTACAGGTGAAGTCATTGAGGTTCAAAAAGGTCAACTATTTAATGATAATCACAGCAGGAAAGTGAATGCATTCCAAGAAAGGTGGGTGCAAACCAGCATGGTGGGGAGGAGGAGCCTATAGAGAAGAGAGAAATCAGAAAAGGATCCATGGAGAAGGTGGCATTTAGGTTGGGCTTTGAAGGACGGGTCAGGTCCAGACAGACAGAGATGCAGCCCAGGGAAGCAGAGAGGCAGAGCAAGGAACTGACCACAAGTCAGTTCACTTTGGGGAAGATTTGTTTAAATCTCTTAGGCTAGAGCCCTGCAGCTTTGTGAGAAAGTGAAGCCTGTCATCTGTTGGCAGCCTTCTTCTTGGAAACAACAGGCTGGACCTATGCTGAACCCCTCCAAAACCAAATGCCACCTTGTGCTTGGATGTCTGAGGTTGTTCAGGGAGCTGCCAAACGGAACACAAGTACCAGTAGCAATTGAGAAGCCCAAGATCAAGACCAGGACAGGAGTCATCAGCTGCCTGAAAACCCTTGGGTGTCAGGCCAATGCAGCCACTGCTAACTCTGGGGCGATCTTGGCAACTTGTTACAGTACCAGCTTCTGTTCCTCCTTCCGTAAAACAGATATAATAGCCAGGTGCAGCAGCCCCTGACTGTAATTCCAGCTACTTGGGAGGCTGAGGTAGGAGGATTGCCTGAGCCTAGGAGTTCGAGGCCAATCTAGGCAACATAGTGAGAGCCTACCCTCGCACTCTAAATAAATAAATTTTTAAACATTGAAAAAATGAGGCCGGGCGCGGTGGCTCAAGCCTGTAATCCCAGCACTTTGGGAGGCTGAGACAGGCGGATCACGAGGTCAGGAGATCGAGACCATCCTGGCTAACACAGTAAAACCACGTCTCTACTAAAAATACAAAAAATTAGCCGGGTGAGGTGGCGGGCGCCTGTGGTCCCAGCTACTCGGGAGGCTGAGGCAGGAGAATGGTGTGAACCCGGGAGGCCGAGGTTGCAGTGAGCTGAGATCCGGCCACTGCACTCCAGCCTGGGCGACAGAGCAAGACTCCGTCTCAAAAAAAAAAAAAAAAAAAAGAAAAGAAAAAATGAGCATAATAATATGAAGTAGTGCGTCAAGGATCCACAGAGAGACAGGTGAGAAAGAGCCAATAGCACCACGCAGCAGGAATCAACTTTTCTAAGGGCAGCTGAGTCCCTTTGTGTTTTGTCATCATAGTGGGAGGTGGGTTGAAAAAAAAAGGCAGTCCGGGCATGGTGGCTCATGTCTGTAATCCCAGCATTTGAGAGGACAAAGCGAGTGGATCACCTGGGGCCAGGAGTCCAAGACCAGCCTGGCCAACATGGCGAAACCACATCTCTACTTAAAAAAAATACAAAAATTAGGCTGGGCATGGTGGCTCACGCCTGTAATCCCAGCACTTTGGGAGACCGAGGCAGGTGGATCACAAGATCAGGAGATCGAGACCATCCTGGCTAACATAGTGAAACCCTGTCTCTACAAAAAATACAAAAAAATTAGCCGGGCGTGGCGGCATGCGCCTGTAGTCCCAGTTGCTGGGGAGGCTGAGGCAGGAGAATGGCGTGAACCTGGGAGGCGGAGCTTGCAGTGAGCTGAGAGTGCGCCACTGTGCTCCAGCCTAGGTGACAGAGCAAGACTCCATCTCAAAAAAAAAAAAAAAAAAAAAAAATTAGCTAGGTGTGGTAGCATGTACCTGTAGTCCCAGTTACTCTACTCAGGAGGCTGAGGCAGAAGAATCACTTGAACCCAGGAAGTGGATGCTGCAGTGAGCCGAGATCACACCACCACACTCCATCCAGCCAGTGCAACAGAGCAAGACTCCATCTCAAGAAAAAAACCAAAAAAACAACAAAAAAAAGCAGTCTCAGGCCTTGAGGATGTAAGCCCCCAAAGTGTATTTTAATATTGATCTCTGTTTATACAGTTTACTTACTTACATAAATTTGCTTTCTTCAAGACAGAGTCTCTGTCTCCCAGGCTAGAATGCAGTGGCATGATCTCAGCTCATTGCGGCCTCCACCTCCTGGGTTTCAGCAATTCTCCCGCTTCAGCCTCCCAAGTAGCTGGGATTACAGGTGTGTGCCACCACGCCCAGCTAACTTTTGTATTTTTACTAGAGATGGGGTTTTGCCATGTTGACTAGGCTTGTCTTGAACTCCTGGCCTCAGGTGATTTGCCCATCTCAGCCTTCCAAGGTGCTGGAATTACAGACATAAGCCACCACACCTGGCTATAAATTCTCCTTAAATACTTCCACATGTAGAAACATTCACCATGTTCCTGTAAGTCAGCCCTTACCAAGGTAACCCTCAAATTGAAGGCAGTTGCAGATAGAAATCCCAAGATTTTTGTTTTGTTTTTGTTTTTAGAACTAAGTAAATATTCTCTTTGTTTGTTCGTTTGAGACAGGGTCTTGCTCTGTTGCCTAGCTGGAATGCAGTGGTGTGATCACAGCCCACTGGAGTCTCTACTTTCCAGTGCTCAAGTGATCCTCTCCACTTTAGCCTCCCTAACAGCTGGGACCACAGGCATGGGCCACTGTACTTGGCTCTTGTTTAATTTTTTGTGGAGACGGGGTCTCCCTATGTTGCCCAGGCTGGTCTTGAACTCCTGGGCTCAAGAGATCCTTTCATCACCACCTAGCAAAAGTGCTGGGATTATAGGCAGGCCACTCGCCTGGCCTAATATTATCTTAAAATGCATATAGAGGGGCCGGGTGCGGTGGCTCGTGCCTGTAATCCCAGTATTTTGGGAGGCTGAGGCGGGCAGATCACGAGGTCAAGAGATGGAGACCATCCTGGCCAACATGGTGAAACCCCGTCTCTACTAAAAAT
The DNA here is from genome assembly GCF_001698545.2 of Rhinopithecus bieti. Taxonomy (NCBI): domain Eukaryota; kingdom Metazoa; phylum Chordata; class Mammalia; order Primates; family Cercopithecidae; genus Rhinopithecus; species Rhinopithecus bieti. Next base: position 866,229 of record NW_016815820.1, on the reverse strand, counting down.
ACAAAAATTAGTTGGGCATGGTAGCACGCGCCTGTAGTCCCAGCTACTCAGGAGGCTGAGGCAGGAGAATCATTTGAACCCAGGAGGCGGAGGTTGCAGTGAGCCGAGATCGCGCCACTGCACTCCAGCTTGGGCAAAAGAGCAAGATTCCGTCTCAAAAAAAAAAAAAAAAAGCATATAGAGGGGGCTGGGCGCGGTGGCTCACGCCTGTAATCCCAGTACTTTGGGAGTCCGAGGCCGGTAGATCATGAGATCAGGAGTCCAAGACCAGCCTGGCCAAGATGGTGAAACTCCGTCTCTACTAAAAATACAAAAATTACCTGGGCTTGGTGGCAGGCATCTGTAATCCCAGCTACTCGGGAGGCTGAGGCAGAGAATTGCTTGAGCCAGGGAGTCGGAATTTGCAGTGAGCCGAGATTGTGCCACTGCACTCCAGCATGAGCAACAGAGACTCTGTCTCAAAAAGAAAAAAAAAAAAAGCATATAGAGGGGTATGACAACAATTGTACTTTTTAAATAAATTTTTTTTTTTTTTTTTTGAGATGGATCTCGCTTCTGTCACCAAAGCTGGAGTGCACTGGCCAGATCTCAGCTCACTTGCAAAGCTCCGTCCTCCCGGGTTTACGCCATTCTCCTGGCCTCAGCCTCCCGAGTAAGGCTGGGACATACAGGGCGGCCCGCCCACCTCACCCGGCTAGTTTTTTTTTTTTGTATTTTCAGTAGAGATGGGGTTTCACCGTGTTAAGCCAGTGGATGGTCTCAATCTCCTGGACCTTGTGATCCGCCCACCTCGGGCCTCCCAAGTGCTGGGATTACAGGCTTGAGCCACCGCGCCCGGCCAAATAAATATTTTTTAAAAAAATGCTCGTAGTGGGAAAAGTCAAGTTCATATGGCAAGAAAAATGTGCAAGAATCGCCATGAAGCTGGGCACAGTGACTCATGCCTGTAATTCCAGCACTACGGAAAGCCAAGGCTGGAGGGTTGCTTGAGCCCATGAGTTCAAGACCAGACTGGGCAACATAGGGATGGATACTCTGTCTCTACAAAAAATAATAAAATTAGTCAGGCACAGTGGCCCACACTTATGGTCTCAGCTACTCAGGAAGCTGAGGGAGAAGGATCGCTTGAGCCCAGGAGGGTGAGGCCGCAGTGAGTCGTGATTGCACCATTGCACTCCAGGGTGAGACCCTCCCACAACCAAACAAAAACAATAAACAAACAAACAAAAAATGCCAGGCGCAGTGGCTCATGCCTGTAATCCCAGCACTTTGGGAGGCCAAGGTGGGCAGATCACCTGAGGTCTGAGGTCAGGAGTTAGTGGAGAACAGTCTGGCCAACATGGCAAAACCCCGTCTCTACTAAAAACAAAACAAAACAAAACAAAACAAAATTAGCCAGGTGTGGTGGCACGTACCTGTAGTCCCAGTTATTCGGTAGGCTGAGGAAGGAGAATCGCTTGAACCCAGGAGGCGGAGGTTGCAGTGAGGCAAGATCGTGTCACTGCACTCCAGCCTGGGTGACAGAGCAAGTTCTGTCTCAGGAAAAAAACAAAACAAAACAAAACAAAACAAACAAACAAAAAAAAGTCAAATCCATCAACAAGTGAGTTGTTGAAAAACTGAGAATGTATTTATACAATGGAACATTACTGTGGAAAATTACATAGCTATTAAAGAGAATGACTAGGAACTGTATGTATTGACCTGGAAAAAAATGTTTATTGCATATGGTCAAGAAAAAAAATTCAAGTCATTGAGTATAGCACATGGCCTGATCTCATTTTTTAAAAACAGAATTTCATTTTGACATTATTTCAGATTTACAGAAAAGTTGCAAGAACAGAAAGAAGAATTCCTGGAGCTGGGTGTGGTAGCTCACACCTGTAATCCCAGCACTTTGGGAAGCCAAGGCAGGAGAATCACTTGAGGCTAGGAGTTTGAGATCAACCTGGGCAATATGGCAAGACCCCATCTCTATTATAAAATAAAATAAAAATAATTTGTGGGCCGGGCGCGGTGGCTCAAGCCTGTAATCCCAGCACTTTGGGAGGCCGAGACAGGCGGATCACGAGGTCAGGAGATCGAGACCATCCTGGCTAACACCGTGAAACCCCGTCTCTACTAAAAAAAATACAAAAAACTAGCCGGGCGTGGCAGTGGGCGCCTGTAGTCCCAGCTACTCGGGAGTCTGAGGCAGGAGAATGGCGTAAACCCGGGAGGCGGAGCTTGCAGTGAGCTGAGATCCGGCCACTGCACTCCAGCCTGGGCAACAGAGTGAGACTCCGTCTCAGAAATAAAAAAATAATAATAATTTGTGTACTCTTTTTTTTTTTTTTTGTGACGGAGTCTTGCTCTGTCACCAAGGCTGGAGTGCAATGGCTCAATCTCAGCTCACTGTAACCTCTGCCTTCCAGGTTCGAGCAATTCTCCTGCCTCAGCCTCCCGAGTAGCTGGAATTACAGGCACGCACCACCACGCCCAGCTAATTTTGTATTTTTAGTAGAGACGGGGTTTCTCCATGTTGGTCAGGCTGGTCTCGAACTCCTGACCTCAGGTGATCCACCCACGTCGGCCTCCCAAAGTACCAGGATTACAGACGTGAGCCACCGCAGCCGGCCCTTCTGTGTACTCTTTACCCAGATCTCCCATTTGCCATTTCACTACAGTTGCTTTATCCTTCTCTCTCTGTCTCCACACACACACACGCACACACACAATTTCTAAACTGAATATGTTGCAGATATGATGCCCTTTTATCACTAAATATATCAATGTGTTTTTCCTAGGTACAAGGAAAGATATAACCATAGGACAATTGTAAAAATCAACAAATTCACACTGATCAATACTACTCTCTAATCTGTAGACTTTACTCTGATTCCATTAATTGTCCAGCATGGTCCTTTTTTTTTTTCTTTTGTAAAAACAGCCAGATTTAATGGCTTATGCCTGTAGTCTCAGCTACTTGGGAGGCTGAGGTGGAGAATGGTTTGAGCCCAGGAGTTTAAGATCAGCCTGGACAGCATAGCAACTCTTCCTCTCTTAAAAGAGAAAATAAAAATTATACATATAGTATTAACAGAGATATGATATATTAATATATAATA
>NW_016815820.1:826337-860348 GCF_001698545.2 Rhinopithecus bieti | reverse complement strand
CGGCCTCCCAAAGTGCTGGGATTACAGGCTTGAGCCACCGCGCCCGGCCCGGAAATTCTTTAAAAGGACCATTTTTCACTAACTACTTGGAGACAATTACCACAGAGAGCTATGAAAAATTACACTAGAGAAAAGGGATTTGCTCAAGGTCATTGACAGAAAAAGCACTAAGGCTGGATTCTTTCCAGATCTGACGCTGAAGTTGATTGAAGTTGATGCTAAGCCTAAGTAAACTCTTTGTACTCATTTTTTTACAGTGAAAACCTCATCAAACTCATTAGTTCCTGTAACTGATTGAAGCCTCCCTCAGGCATGTTAATAAAAAATTTTATTAAGAGAAATCATATACACCATCTTAGAAAATAAAATAAGGAAACAGTTTTTGTTTGTTTTTTTTTTTCAGACTGAGTCTTGCTGTGTCACCTAGGCTGGAGTGCAGTGGCGTGATCTCGGCTCACTGCAACCTCCGCCTCCCAGGTTCACGCCATTCTCCTGTCTCAGTCTCCCGAGTAGCTGGGACTACAGGTGCCTGTCACCACACCCGGCTAATTTTTTATATTTTTAGTAGAGACAGCATTTCACTGTGTTAGCCAGGACAGTCTCGATCTCCTGACCTTGTGATCCGCCCGCCTCGGCCTCCCAAAGTGCTGGGATTACAGGCGTGAGCCACTGCAACCAACCGAAAATAGCTTTTTTTAACAAAAGTCTGTTCTCTGCCCTCACTGTTCCTCCCACTGCCATGTCCCAAAGAAAAGATTTTTTAAAAGTTGTGGAAAAATAGACATAAATAAAATATATCATTTTAGTCATTTTAGGGGTACAGTTCAGTGGCATTAAGTATATTCACATTGTTATACAACCATTACCACCATCCATCTCCAAAACCCTTTCATCTTCCTAAACTGAGACTCTACACCCATTAAACAAATAACAACTCCCTATTCTCCACCCCACACACCTCACCCCTGGCAACCACCATTCCACTTTGTCTCTATGAATTTGACTACTCGAAGTGTCGCATATGAATGGAATCATACAGTATTTATTCTTTTGTGTTTGGCTTATTTCACTTAGCACAATGAGTTCAAGGTTCATGTGGCTTGTAGCATGTGTCGGAATGTCCTTCCTGTTTTGAAAGCTGAATAGCATTCCGTTGTATGGATATACCGCATTTATTTATCCATTCAATCATTGATGAATATTTGGGTTGTGTCTGTCTTTTGGCTATTGGGAATAATTCTGTTGTGAACGTTGGAACACAAATGTTTGTTGGAGTCCCTACTTTCCATTATTTTAGGTATATACCCAGAAGTAGAATTGCTGGATCACATAACTCATTTTTAATTTTTTGAGGAACCACCATACCATCCATTGTGGTGGCCCCATTTTACATTCCCACCAGCAATGCACATGTGTTCAATCTCTCCACATCCCCATCAATACTTGTTATTTTCTTTTTTTTTTTTTTTTGGGTGCTCTTTTTTTTTTTTTGAGACAGGGTCTTGCTCTGTCACCCAAGCAGGAGTGCAGTGGTGTGATCTCAGCTAACCACAGCCTCAACCTCTCGGGGTCAAGCGATCCTTCTGCCTCAGTCACGCACCACCACGCTCAGATAATTTTGTACTTTTGTATAGGCAGTTTCTCACTTCATTGCCCAGGCCTGTCTCAAATTTCTGGACTCAAGTGATCCACCCACCTTGGCCTCCAAAAGTGCTGCGATTACAAGCGTGAGCACCCGCACCCGGCCTGTTGCTGTTTTTAAATATCAACCATCCTAATGGGTGTGAGGATGGTTTTGATCTGAATTTTTTGAGTACCTTCTCAAGTGCTTATTGCCCATCTGTATATCTTCTTTGGAGATATATTTCTTTTTTTTCTTTTTTTGAGACAGAGTCTCAAGCCTGTCGCCCAGGCTGGAGTGCAGTGGCGGGATCTCAACACACTGCAAGCTCTGCCTCCCGGGTTCAAGCCATTCTCCTGCCTCAGTCTCCCAAGAAGCTGGGACTACAGGCGCCTGCCACCATGCCCAGCTAATTTTTTCGTTTTCTTTTTTTTTTTTTTTAAGTAGAGACAGGGTTTCACCATGTTAGCCAGGATGGTCTCAATCTCCTGACCTTGTGATCCGCCTGCCTCGGCCTCCCAAAGTGCTGGGATTACAGGCATGAGCCACCATGCCCGGCCTGGAGATATATTTCTTTGGGGAATATATATTTCTGTTTTATCTTCTTCTGCTACTTGCCTCTAAATGACATACTTATTTTGCCATTTTTAGATTTTCTGTTTGATAAGTGGGGATTTGCACCCCATCTCTCCTCCCTAAGTCTTGCTACTATAGTTTTTTTTTTTTTTTTTTGAGGACGGAGGTCTTGCTCTGTCGCCCAGGCTGGGAGCTGGCAGGTGGCCCGGATCTCAAGCTCACTGCAAGCTCCGCCTCCGGGTTTACGCCATTCTCCTGCCTCAGCCTCCCGGAGTTAAGCTTGGGACTACAGGTGCCCGCCACCTTGCCCGGCTAGTTTTTTGTATTTTTTAGTAGAGATGGGGTTCACGGTGTTAGCCAGTGATGCGTCTCGATCTTTGATCTTCTGACCTCGTGATCCGCCCGTCTCGGCCTCCCAAAGTGCTGTGACTATAGGCTTGAGCCACCGAGCCCGGTAGCTACTATAGTTTTATTATTATTTTTGTACATAATGACATACCCCTTTATTTTATAGTCTGCCCCGCCCCTTCCCTCTCAACTACTAACAGATGTAACTTCCAAGGTTAGTGATACTTACATTTACATTCTGTTCTGTAACTGTGACTAGGTCTTCTGTACTTTATTCATAGGTTGATGTTACAAGTGACAAAAAAAATCAATAAATGGTGTTTTCATTTTGAGCCTGCTTTTGAAGTACAGAAGCAGGACATGGGCAAAGCGGCGGGAACAAGGGCTTTCTCATGGTAGCCAATGGCATGAGCCAAACTACAGGGACCATAAATCATGCAAGTCACTTGCAGCATAAAGGAGATGTGATGGCTCAGGCAGAAGGCCCCTTGGGGAGCAATGGGGAATTGAATTGGTTAAAGGGAAGGAAGGGAACTTGGAGGGCCTGGATGGCCCACTGCCCTGCTCCCCACTCCCCTATACTAGCCCAAGAATGCTGGGTCAACATGATTCCCCCACCATGGCTCACAGACTTCCCCACCAGCCATCCTGACTCCCAGCCTTCCTTCCTACCCACAGAACCAGTGCCTACCAGGGCTTTGCAGAAATAAAACAATTCCCCCTCCTAAAAAAGGTTTGCAATTTCTAACACAGAGGAAGGTCTTAGAGTGAAGACACGAGAGGAAGGAGAGGATGGAGGAAGAAACCATCACTGAAAACTGGCCAACTACCAGTTCTGTGCCACCTACTCAATTCTTATCCAGCCCTCTGAGTGAAGTTGGTATTATGATCCCCATTTGACAAGATAGTGAGGCTGGAGAGGTCCCGTGACTTGCCCAAAGCCACAAAGAGACAACAGGCAGAGCTTTGGCCTATGTGTAAGAGGCTGAACCTCTTTAGGATTCAGTTTCTTTATCCATAAAAACAAAGACACATTCCAAGGTATGCCTGTTCCTTGCAGGGTGTTTGTGAGGGTCAGAGAAAATGTCCTTGCCCAAAGCCACAAAGAGACTACAGGCAGAGCTTTGGCCTATGTGTAAGAGGCTGAACCTCTTTAGGATTCAGTTTCTTTATCCATAAAAACAAAGACACATTCCAAGGTATGCCTGTTCCATGCAGGGTGTTTGTGAGAGTCAGAGAAAATGTCCTTGAAGAGCCTGGCATGTACAAGATACCCTGAAACTGGTGGCTACGATGCCACGGCCTGTGCACCTAGGAAGAGTCAGGAAAGCCCAGTGTCTTGAAAAGCCGAGGCTGGAGCAAAGTTCAAGGAGGAACTCACTTCTCTCCTGCTCTAGGACTGACCCTCAAACTAGCCAGGAGAGTGGAAGGACCTACAAGATCAGTACCTACCCCTCATAGGCCAAGAGAGGCACAACGGTTTACCCAGGGTCACCAAGCAAGCTAGAGGCTGAGCCTGCCAGTCAGGGCTGGGACCCTAGACTTGTGAATGCCCCAGCCCTCCACATTCCCTGGTCCGCTATCAAACAATTAGTCTAATTAGGAAGGCACACCCTTGCAGGCCCAGCCTCCTGTGATCTCTTTGTTTCTCTGTCTCTTCCAGCCCCAACCCCACAGAAACTGAAGTGTGTGGACCCTCCCTAGGAACTGGGGTTCCAGGAAGGATTTGAGGTCACGCTCAAGATCATAAAGAGGCTTAGCATGGACTCCTTCTCATGACTGAAATGGAGCCAGAGTTCCCAGCTAAGGGCAAAGGTCACCTCAGGCCAGGCTCCACTCTCAGCCACCCCTTCTGCCTGGCAGAGTTTACTTCATCTCCTCCTGTCAGGAGAGGGGAGGTCACACTGCCAGGGCCTTTGCCTCGTTCCTCTCCAGCTCCTTCTCTAGAGGAAGAGTCATGGCTAGCCCAAGGCAGTGTGGACCTGGAACAGGCATAAACTGTGCTGCTCTTTGGTGCTCAGTGCCACCTTTCCCAGCCAGGAGCAAAGCAGGATTATCACCTTCTCTGTCCCGCAGCTCGCGCATGTCTTAGTACCCCACCCACCCCTGGAACTCAGGAACCCTATGGAGGGGCATAGGGTTGCTTTCCATTCACACCTAGGGCAGCACAGGGAACTGTGCCACAGGCCCCAAGACAGGCAGATGGAGGATGAAATACACAGGTCCCAGTCCCTGAGGCCACCTGACGGTGCCTGGCCCCCAACCCTGTGCAGGTCAAGGCAGAGGCGGCCGAGGAGGGATAGGAGGATGCCTCGTGGGAGATGGTGTACAACTGGTGTCCCTTCTGAAGCTGACACCTGGCCTCAGCTGGGACTCTGGCGCCAGCGGGCTCGCAGGGGGCTCACCCGTGACACCCTTTGTCCCGGCTGCCTCCCCACCCCCGCGGGCCCTCTGCTCCAGCTGGCATGCCTCAAGGGCGCTTCGCGCCTGCTCCTTTGGCCCCTGGCTTGCAAGCAGCGGGGCCATCTCGTGACCCGAGCGCTAAAGGGGGCAGGGGACGGACGGATCTTGACCTTGCCATCTGGCCCCGCACGGATGTGCGGCTGGCTCTCCCTCTGGGAAATCAACAAACGCTTGCGCCTCTAACATCCAGGCCCCTGAGAATGGTCGCGACGAAGATCTGTCTCGGACTGCAGCTGCGGCCTTCGGATACAGAGGAAACCAGGGCTATTCTTCGAGGGTGGGAGGGGGAGGGTCGCGGGGTCCGAGGGGAAGGTGGCCCCGCGCGAAGTCGCCACTGCCGCGCCTCGCCCCGCCCCGCCGGCCGAGACCCAGTCCGCCGCACCCCATAGGCAGAGGCCACCCTCCCCGCCTCCCCGCCTGCTCCGCGCCCGCCCCGCCCCGGCTCACTTTAAAAGTTTACTCGGGCCGGGACGCTGGGCGATGCGAGCCACTGCAGCCTACGTCGGGATGCTGCGCCTGGGGAGAATGTGCGCCGGGAGCCCGGGGGTGCTGGGGGCCCGGGCCGCCCTCTCTCGGAGTTGGCAGGGAGCGAGGTTGCCCGCTGTCCGCTTCCTCAGGTACTGGCCCCCCGCGGGAAGAGAGGGGGCGGGGCAGTTCCCTGGGAGAGGAACTTGGAGGTCCCGCCGAGCTTCGGAAGCCCCACCTCTGGACGAGTGCACCGGAGGGAAGGTACCCGCCCCCTACCAGCACCTAGGCAATAGGAAAAGCTGGCTTGGCCTGGTGGACTTGGCAGGGGGCTTTGGTTGGTGGCTGCAGGGACTTCGAGTTCTGGTCCGAGACTCTCGATTCTTTCTCCTTTATGGGCACAGAGGGCAAGGAATGTGGGCTTTAAGGAGAATATTCCGATGGGGAGGGGCAAGGGCCAAGGCCTAGGCTGTACGCCCAGGCCACTGCCTCTGAGTTGGAACCCCTTCATGGGCAAACTTGGGGATCAGCCCCATTCTCCCCGACCCAGGCCACTAAACTTAGCAGTCTCCTCTCTCCTCATCAGCTGCTCACTAACATGGCTTTCATTCTTTGCTGCCTGCTCCTGGGCCTATTTTCTTCTGTCCTCAGTGCAAGGGGTGGGATGGAAACTGGCAGAGGATTTAAGTTCCCAGTAGTTTCACTGCCTCTGCAGCAGCACAGTAAGTAAAGCTGCCTTCCGGTGTGACCAGTCCCTGGGAGGACCCCGTGAGATGGCAAATGTGAAAGTGCTTGAGTCACAGAGAGCAGGCTGCCACCAATGCTATCAGTGCTGTTAGCTTCAGCAGCACCACTTGGGAGCCCTGTGCACCACTGAGCCTGTCCTACCACTCAATGAGGCCAGATACTAAGTCTGTGGTCAGGACACCACTTTCAACAACATCAGATGGGGTGTGGGCCTGGATGTGGAAAAAGGAGAAGTCAGAACAAAGCTGTGTCTCAGAGAACTAGATTTGTTTATGTTTTTAAAAAGGCTAAGCAGGAAGAGTTGGAGGAACATGCAGACTCCTTTTTTGCTGGAACTCCAAGATCACAATTTTCGAACTTGCTGATTCCTGAATGCTAGAAAGCATGCAATGCCTTAACATCACTCTGCCTAATTTGCTGAGAAAACTAAGTGGATCAAGGCTGGTCAGTAGATGGGATTAAGATGAGGACAGTGGGGTCCTCTTCCCAGTGACCCTGGGAAGTCACTCACTACTTCCCAGGGTCTCCCTAGACAAGTTCAGCCCTCCCCTGACCCCCTAGTCTCTTAAGCCTCTCCTCTGGACTCATGGGTGCCCCCTCAGGCTGGGAGGACTCTAAGGAAAGTTACTCCCTAAGGTGTGCATATTTTATCATACTAAATCAGACCAAAGGGGAGTCTCTCAGCCTACTCTGGCTCAGGAGGCTGCCTAATGCAAAACAAACAAAGTAATAAATAAACAAATAATAAATCAGGCCACATGGCAACATTCCTGACCTTTGACTTTTTTGTCTATAAACAAAATAGATCACTTACCTGCTACAGCCCTGGGGCCTTTGAGAGCACCAAGCTTCAGAGAAATTCTTATTGCTATGTCAGGAGGAGACTCGTTTATACAGAGAGATGATTTTCTGAGTGTTTGGCCTACCTCTTTTCTGCCCCTTCCACTCCCTTGTGCTTGCACCCTTATTGGCTAACTGTGGTGGTTTTACCTGATTTCTCTCCTACTTTCCACTTCAGAAGCCTCAGGGCTCAGGCCGGGCATGGTGGTTTATGCCTGTAATCTCAGCACTTTGAAAAACAGAGGTGGTAGGATCACTTGAGCCCAGGAGTTCAAGGCTGCATTGAGCCATGATCATGCCACTGCACTCTAGCCTGGGCGGCAGAGCAAAACCTAGACTCAAAAAATAAAAATAAAGGCTGCATGGGTGGCTCATTCCTGTAATCCCAGCACTTTGGGAGGCCTAGGTGGGCGGGTCACTTGAAGTCAGGAGACCGGTTTGGCCAACATGGTAAAACCCCGTTTCTACTAAAAATACAAAAATCAGCCAGGCGTGGCCTGTAATACCAGCTACTAGGCTGTCTGAGGCAAGAGAATTGTTCCAAACTGGGAGGCGGCGATTGCAGTGAGCCAAGACTGCACCACTGCACTCCAGCCTGGGTGACAGAGTGAGAATCCGTGTCAAAAAAATAAAAAATAAAGGCCAATCATGGTGACTTATGCCTGTAATCTCAGCACTTTGGGAGGCTAAGGTGGGCGGAACATTTGAGGTCAGGAGTTAGACCAGCCTGGCCAACATGGAGAAACTCTGTCTCTACTAAAAATACAAAATTGGCTGGACATGGTGGCACATGCCTGTAATCCCAGCTACTAGGGAGGCTGAGGCAGGAGGATCGCTTGAACCTGGGAGGCGGAGGTTTCAGTGAGCTGAGATCATGCCATTGCACTCCAGGCTGGGCAACAAGAGCGAAACTCCGTCTCAAAAAAAAAAAAAAAAAAGCCAGACGTGGTGGTGCATGCCTGTAATCCCAGCTACTTAGGAGGGTGAGGCAAGAGAATCGCTTGAACCTGGGAAGTGGAGTTTGCACCACTGCACTCCAGTCTGGGTGACAGAGAAAGACTTCTTCTCAAAAAAAATAAAAATAAAATAAAAATAAAAAAAGAAGCCTCAGGGCTGAAACCATCAGCAAACATTCCTGAGAACAGATTCTGTGTCAAGTGCCTAGCACGTGCTATGGATATAGAGGCCACAAAACTCAGTCCTCACCCTGCCAGGAACCTGCAGCCTCGTGGGAGGAGAAATAAATCAAGTTGAGCACAATTTAGTGTTGCAAGTGCCATGGTGAGGAATGCACTTGGACTTTTGTCCTCTGTTTTCTCCGATCTGCTCACACACAGCCTGCTTTCCTGATGCCCAACACCCAGCCTACTACTTATCAGATCCTGGTTTTGCCTGATAGAAAAGAGCAAGGACTTTGAAGTTATACGGTCCTGGATGACAGCCCTGGCTCCTCTCCCTGTTGGTTGTATGACCTCGGGCATGTTACCTACCCTCTGAGCTGGTTAGCGCATCACTCTTACTACCTACTTGCTGTGTTGTTGGGCCGATGAACAGAAAATGCTTGTTTTTCTTCTCAGCCTTTCCTTTGAGGCAGGGCTGGTCCCTGGAAACCCTTGCTGGTGCCTGGGTGGGAATTCTGACTGATTTGAAAGTGGGAGAGGATCCCCTCCTTGGTGGCCTCTTTCTGGAACCCAATTATTTCTCCTAGCTGATTACCAAGGTGGTGACTTCCGCCCAGCTACATGTCCAGTCCTTGGGTCTGCTGGACGTCCTCCTCTCCATTTGAGGCAGAGCTGTCCAGAGTCTTTTTCTTTTTCTTTTCTTTTCTTTTCTTTTCTTTCTTTTTTTTTTTTTTTGAGGTGGAATTTCGCCCTTATTGCCTCAGGCTGGAGTGCAATGGCATGATCTCGGGTCACTGCAACCTCCGCCTCCCAGGTTCAAGCGATTCTCCTGCCTCAGCCTCCCTGGTAGCTGGGATTACAGGTGTACACCACCTGCCCAACTACTTTTGTATTTTTAGTAGAGATGGGGTTTCACCATGTTGGTCAGACTGGTCTCAAACTCCTGACCTCAAATAATCCACCTGCCTCAGCCTCCCAAAGTGTTGGGATTACAGGCGTGAGCCCCCGCACCCAGCCCAGAGTCTTTCTCCCCAGAAGGAAAGAAAAAGCTGTCCTTTGCTTTCCAGAACTCCTCACGACCAACTCCTTCCCCCTGTCCACATGCCTCCTTTCCCAAGGAAGGTGGATGGGTTAGTCTGGGGCTTCAGCAAACCTCCAAGGAAGGAATTCAAGGAGAAACCTGGACTGAGCAGCCTTCCTCCAGACCTCCCCTAAAGCTGGCCTGGGGCTGTCTATGAGGCAGCTGCATCCAGGGTGTTGGGAACACTCAGAGCTGATTTACGAATGATTTGGTGACGATATCTGAGTGGCTAAAGCTCTGAGTGTTCCCAACGATATCTGAGTGGCTAAAGCCTCTCAGAATTGGGTGTGGTGCTCAGAGCTAGGGATCCAGTGACTTGGTGCTGATGGTAGGGACAGAGGGGTAAGTGGGCTTTGTGGACCACTCTCCATGGGGATGGCTATGATCATATAAGACTGTAGACCTGGCCAGGCGCGGTGGCTCAAGCCTGTAATCCCAGCACTTTGGGAGGCCAAGGCGGGCGGATCACGAGGTCAGGAGATCGAGACCATCCTGGCTAACACGGTGAAACCCCATCTCTACTAAAAAAATACAAAAAACTAGCTGGGCGAGGTGGTGGGCGCCTGTAGTCCCAGCTACTCAGGAGGCTGAGGCAGGAGAATGGCGTAAACCCGGGAGGCAGAGCTTGCAGTGAGCTGAGATCCGGCCACTGCACTCCAGCCTGGGCGACAGAGCAAGACTCCGTCTCAAAAAAAAAAAAAAAAAAACTGTAGACCTAAGGGAAAAAACCAAGGCAAAAGTAATATTAAGTAGAGAGTTTATTTGGGGCAAGTTTTCAGACTGCAACCCAGGAGCATAGACTCAAGTTGCCCTGAATATATGCTCTGATGAGCAGCAGTTACAAGTGGGTTTTTAAAAGAAAAGAAGGCAGGACGCAGTGCCTCACGCCTGTAATCCTGGCACTTTGGGAGGCCGAGGCGGGCGGATCACAAGGTCTGGACCAGCCTGGCCAATATGGTGAAACCCTGTCTCTACTAAAAATACAAAAATTAGCTGGGTGTGGTGGCAGGTGCCTGTAGTTTCAGCTACTCAGGAGGCTGAGGCAGGACAATCACTTGAACCCGGGAGGAGAAGGTTGCAGTGAGCCGAGATCGCACCACTGCACTCCAGCCTGGGCGACAGAGCGAGACTCTGTCTCTAAATAAATAAATAAATGAATGAAAAGAAGAGACAATTCCTAAGTGATTTACCAAGAATGTACATTAAAATGATTTAAGCTATTGATTCGTTATACCTTGTTCTTTGTATCACAAATTTTGTAAACCTGAAAGTAATGGGTGAAGCAGCTAGTTAGGAGCAAAATGCCTTTAAACAATTGTCCCTGGGAAGGGGGCAGCATGACTGAAGTCCCACACTCATGTCTCTCTGGGCTTGATACATTTTGCATACATCACATAGCTCAGAGAGCTGCTGAGCTATTTTTCTGTTCTTGTGACCAACGATTTACACACACATGGAAAACTACAAAATGCTATTTCTATATGAGTGCCTTGTATTAAGCCTGGAAGTGTTTTGGGTGGTAACCATAAATAGGTACAAGAAATAGACTCTTCCCATAATTTCCAAAACATGATTTACGAATGATTTGGTGACGATATCCCTATGCATTCCACTGGGGATCCTCCAGTCTAAATGTAACAGTAGAAAATAACTATGAACTTGGCTGTTGGAATCAGTGAATGGTACACATCTGTTTTAGTTACCCTCCTCTACCTTGAATGCTGTACCTTGCTGCAGTCTACTGTGAAGCATGTAAAGGTAATAAAAAGATGAATGAGTTTGTTTTCACGGACAGAGCTATTTTTCTAGAAGGAGTCTACAGGGGAAGACCATAGACACACTGATTCAAGGCCGAAAGTTTGCAGTACCATTAAAGATGTCAATCAAAGCAGGAGGAATCTGGTTTGTGGAAACAGGAGGGGGGAGACTTCCCAAAGAGCCTGGGGTTAGAGCCTAATTCCTGAAAGGATAGGTCTGCAGCTTGAAGCCTTTGCACTTCCGTGAAATCTCACTTGTGCTTCAATCGTTATGAACGATCATAGCTCACTATAATCTCAAACTTCTGCGCTCAAGCGATCCTCCCATCCCAGCCTCCCAAGTAGCTAGGACTGCAGGTGAGTGCCACCATACCCAGATCATTTTTAAACTTTTTGTAGAGATGGGGTTATGAAGTGTTGCCCAGGTTGGTCTCAAACCCCTGCCTCAAGCCATCCTCCTGCCTTGGCCTCAAGTGCTGGGATTATAGAGGTGAGCTGCTGATCCTGGCCTCTATTTTACTTCAATCTACAGATGATACTTTGGATCCAGGCAGATCTCGATTCAAATGAACCACTTTCTAGCTGAGTAGTTTTTTTCACTTAAGCTGAACTTGACTTTTTTTTTCTTTCTCTTTTTAGTGGAGACAAGGTCTCGCTCTGTCACCTAGGCTGAGTACAGTGGCACGATTACAGCTCACTACAGCCTCAAACTCTTGAGTGATCCTCCTATCTCAACCTCCCCAGTAGCTGGGACTTCAGGCCTGCATCACTATACCCAGCTAATTTTTGAATTTTTTTGTAGAGATGTTGTTTTGCCATGTTGCCCAGGCTGGTCTTGAACTCCTGAGCTCAAGTTACCTGCCTGCCTCAGCCTCCCAAAGTGCTGGGATAACAGGCATGAGCTACCATGCCTGACCTTGACTTTTCTTATGTATAAATAGTGTGTTGTAAGGGTTAAATGAGGTCCCATAAGAAAATGCTTAACACGCAGTTTGATGCCAAGGACATGTTCAACCCATTGCATGGGTCAGTGAGCAACCTGTCCTAGGGGTGAGCTATTTTACAGGAATGCTTGTGTAATGATGGTTTGGTCCATTCTTACAGTGACCCTGAGGCCCACAGTATAGTAACTATGTCTGGGGAGTAGGAGGGAGAAGGTTCCCGCAGGGGAAACTGCCTAAGGAAAGGTGAGGCTGCTGGAGATGGGTGGACAGGCCTGAACTTATGCTGAGGATGGAAATAAAACTGGTCATACATTCAACAGGCCAACATGCAGGCTGTAATTTCATCTTCTGGGTTGGCCTTGCCGTGGGAGTGTCCTAATAATGAAGGGTAGGAACAATTCTGCCAGTGCCTCTCCCTTTAGAACTAAACATGTTGTATTTCTAGCTTACAAATCATGCTTTCTAAACCTCAGTGGCATGCATGTATTCCTCCATTTGGGAGTTAGTTGACAGGAAAGCAAATCCCAACCCTTCCTCTCCTAACTTAGTGTGGCTTTAGGCAAGTTACTCAATCTCTGCAGACCTTAGTTTGTTTGTAAAATAGGCTGTTTGGACAAGATGTGCTCTACCTTTCGGAGAACATTCTGTGATTCCTAAATGGTCTGGAGTTTGAGCCTGATCCCTAAAACCAATAAGGCTGTGATTTGAAGTATACAGCCTTCATACGTGTGTGAAATTTCACTTGGTCTCTTATGAACTCTGAGTATGCAGCCTTCTTAACCTTCTGACATTCTGTAATTCTGTAGTCCCTGTTCAAAGAGAAGCATCCAGTTTTGTTTTATATACACATACACACACACACAGACACACACACATTTAAATATGTTTTTCTTTTTATTTTTCTTCTTGAGACGGAGTCTCCCACTATCACCAGGCTGGAGTACAGTGGCGCTGTCTGGGCTCACTGCAACCTCCGCCTCCCGGGTTCAGCAATTCTGCCTCAGCCTCCCAAGTAGTTGGGATTACAGGCACCCGCCACCATGCCCTGCTAATTTTTTGCATTTTTAGTAGAGACAGGGTTTCACTATGTTGGCCAGGCTGGCCTCAAACTCCTGACCTCATGATCTGCCTGCCTTGGCCTCCCAAAATCCTGGGATTGCTGGACTCAAACAATCCTCCTTCCTCAGCCTCCTGAGTAGCTGGGATTACACACAAACCACCAGGTGCACCCGGCTACCTCAAAAGTTTTCTTCCTAGAAAACTAAGATCTAGACTTGTATGTATTTTAGTAATCCTATCAAGGGAAAAATGTCTTGACTCAGCCCCCATCCCTGACTCCTGGGCACTCTTCTCCTGGGGTCTTTGTCCACCCATTCCAAAAAAAAACCCCTGCAGCGTGGATGCCTCCTGACTCCAAGTATTTCAGGCTACTCTGTTGCCTGAGCTGGAGTGCGGTGGCGTGATCATGGCTTACTGCAGCCTTGACCTCCCAGTCTCAGGTGATGTGCCCACCTCTGCCTCCCAAATAGCTGGGATTACAGGTGTGCACCACCATGCCTGGCTAAATTTTTTGTATTTTGTTTTGGTAGAGACGGATTTCCACTTTGTTGCCCCAGTTGGTCTCAAACTGCTGGGCTCAAGCGATCTTCCCGCCTCAGCCTCCCAAAGTGCTGGGATTACAGGTGTGACCCACCACACTGGCCCTTCTATGTCTTCTTGAGAGAGTTTTCTGAACCCAAATTATCACTTCTTATGTATTTTCTGTACGTACTTACAGACACCAGTGGTTCCATTCAAGATGCTGAAAATGGGCCAGGCACAGTGGTTCACACCTATAACTCAGCACTTTGGGAGGCTGAGGTGAGAGGATCACTTGAGGCCAGAAGTTTGAGACCAGCCTGGGCAACATAGGGAGACACCATCTCTACAGCTAATACTTTTTACAAATTAGTTGGGTGTGGTGGCATGCGCCTGTGGTTCCAGCTTCCTGGGAGACTGAGGCAGGAGGATTGCTTGAACCCAGGAGGTCAAGGCTGCAGTGAGCCGTGATCATGCCACCACACTCTAGCCTGGGTGACAGAGTGAGAGCATGTCTCAAATAATAATAATAATAATAACAACAAAACAAGATGCTGAGAATGGAAGCTTCCACTAATATAGAGTATCTTGTTCAAAATCATTACTGGGCTGGGCGTGGTAGCTCATGCCCATAATCCCAGCACTTTGGAAGGCTGAGGCGGGTGGATCACCTCAGGTCAGGAGTTCAAGACCAGCCTGACCAACATGACAAAAACCCATCTCTACTAAAAATACAAAATTAGCTGGGTGTGGTGGTGTGCACCTGTAGTCCTCGCTACTCGGGAGGCTGAGGCAGGAGAATCTCTTGAACCTAGCGGGTGGAGGGTGCAGTGAGCCAAGATAGCACCACTTCATGCCAGCCTGGGCGAAAGAGCCAAACTCCATCTCAAAAAAAAAAATTTTTTTTTTACTGTAGTCCTTACTACTCTTTTTTTTTTTTTTTTTTTTTTTTTTTTTTTTTTTGAGACGGAGTCTCTCTCTGTCGCCCGGGCTGGAGTACAGTGGCCGGATCTCAGCTCACTGCAAGCTCCGCTTCCCGGGTTTATGCCATTCTCCTGCCTCAGCCTCCTGAGTAGCTGGGACTACAGGCGCCCGCCACCTCGCCCGGCTAGTTTTTTGTATTTTTTAGTAGAGACGGGGTTTCACCATGTTAGCCAGGATGGTCTCGATCTCCTGACCTCATGATCCGCCCGTCTCGGCCTCCCAAAGTGCTGGGATTACAGGCTTGAGCCACCGCGCCCGGCCCCTTACTACTCTTTGTAGTCGTTTGTAGTTTGGTCTTTGTAGTCGCTGTTTTTCACAGGTCACATACTCCTCAGGGAGGTTATGTTGAGTGGTAGAAAAGTCATGGGGCTTTATGGTATAATTACATAGAGTAAACTGCACAGATCTTTTTTTTTTTTTTTTTTTTGAGATGGAGTTTCACTCTTGTTGCCCAGGCTGGAGTGCAGTGGAGCTGCACAGATCTTAAGCGTATAGTTTGATGAATTTGAACAAATGTATCTACCTATTGCTCAATATCCCAAGATACAGAATTTGTTCATTACTCCCAAACAGGGCTGTTCAGTAGAAATATCATGTGAGCCACATATGTAATTTTACAGTTTTCCTTCTTTAAAAAGTGAAGAGAAATAGGAAATATTAATTTTACTTATTTATTTTTAAATTTTTTTATAGAGATGGGGTCTTTACTATGTTGCCCAGGCTGGTCTTGAGCTCCTAGATTCAAGCGATCTTCCCATCTCAGTCTCCTAAAGTGCTAGGATTACAGGTGTGAGCCACCATGCCTGGCTGGATACATTAATTTTAATGATATGCACTTTTTAGCCTAGTGCAGCCAAAATTATTTCAACATGTAATCAACCTTTGAAAATTACTCATGAGATATTTTACATTTTTTTCATAAAGTCTTCCAAGTCGAATGTGTATTTAATGCATACAACACAGCTTAATTCAGACTAACCACATTTAAAGTGCCCCATAGCCACATGTGACTAGGGCTACCATATAGACCATGCTGTTCTAGAAATTTCTCTTGTACCCCTTTCCAGTCAATTCCCTTCCCCAGCCAGAGACAACTGCTGCTCTGATTTCTGTCTCCATGGATTAATTTTGTCTGTTCTTGAATTCTAGAGTATGTATTCTACATACTTTTGTGTCTGGCTTTTTTTTTTTTTTTTTTTTTTTAAGACAGAGTTTCGCTCTTGTTGCCCAGGCTGGAGTGCAATGGCTCAATCTTGGCTCACCACAACCTCCGCATCCCGGGTTCAAGCGATTCTCCTGCCTCAGCCTCCTGATTAGCTGGGATTACAGGCATGTGCCACCACGCCTGGCTTATTCTGGATTTTTGTAGAGATGGGGTTTCTCCATGTTGGTCAGGCTGGTCTCGAACTCCCAACTTCAGGTGATTTGCCCGCCTCAGCCTCCCGAAGTGCTAGGATTATAGGCGTGAGCCACCGCACCCGGCCTGTGGCTGGCTTTTTTTGCTCAGAAGCCAAGAAGTGCTTTTGGGAGGAACAGCTCATTAACCTTGACAAAAATTCACAAAAGTGAGTTTTATATACTAAATAGCTCAATGTTTCAGAGTTCTGTATGTATTCTAGCTAGTACTATTCCTTTGTCAGACATATGGCTTACAAATATTTTTTCTCACTTTGTAGCTTTTTTTCATCCTCAAAAGGGTCCTTTGCAGAACAAATTTTTTTTTTTTTAATTTTTTCAGAAAGGCCTCACTCTATCACCCCAGCTGGAGCACAGTGGTACAACTACGGCTCAGTGCAGCCTCAACCTCCCAGGCTCAAGTGATCCTCCTGCCTCAGCCTTCCAAGTAGCTGGGAATATGGGTACATGCCACAAAGCCCAGCTAATTTTAAAATTTTTTTCATAGAGATGGGATTGCACTGTGTTGCCTAGACTGGTCTCCAACTTCTGTGCTCAAGTGATTTTCCCATCTCAGTCTCCCAAAGTGCTGAGATTACTTTGCAGATGTGAGCCACTATGCCCAGAACACAGAGCAATTTCTAAAAAATTTTTATAAAGTCTAGTTTATAAAGTCTAGTTTAGTGAGTTTTTTTTTTTAGGTGGGGTCTCATTATGTTGCCCAGGCTGGTCTCCAGCTCGTGGGTTCATGCAGTTCTCCTGCCTCAGCCTCCCAAGTAGCTGGGACTACAGGTGCATGCCACTGCACCCAGCTCTCAGTGAGTTTTTTTGTTTGTTTTTAATGGATCATGCTTTCGGTGTTAAGTCTAATAACTTTTTGCCTAGCTCTAGGTCCGGAAGATTTTACAAATGTTTTAAGTTTTACATTTTACACTTAAGTCTGTGATTCATTTTAATTTTACTTATATAGAATGTGAGACTTAGTCAAAGTTAGTTTTTGTTGCTGTTGTTGTTTTCCTGCGACAGAGTTTCACTCTTGTTGCCCAGGCTGGAGTACAGTGGTGCAATCTCGGATCACTGCAACCTCCACCTCCCGATTTCAAGTAAATTCTCCTGCCTCAGCCTCCTGAGTAGCTGGGATTACAGGCGTGTGCCATGCCACCCAGCTATGTTTTGTATTTTTAGTAGAGATGGGGTTTTGCCGTGTTGGCGAGGCTGGTCTCGAACTCCTGACCTGAGGTGATCCACCCGCCTCGGCCTCCCAAAGTGCTGGGATTACAGGTGTGAGCCTCCGTGCCCAGCCAGTTCTTTTTTTTTTCCCCCTGAGGCTCTTGTGTTTTTAATGGGCAGCATGCATTAAAATGGCCATCAATTAAGAAAATGACCATTTACTAGTGCTCTTTTGGGGATTTTGTTTGTCACAACAGCACCTTCATCTTGAACAATAGTTGCACATTGTAACTAGTGTAAATACATCACCTATTTATTCAGGTACATAAAAATTATAATTTTATTTCAGGATAAAACAACTATTACAGGTTCAGACTCAGCAGTTCAGGGTTGTCCCTCCTGCACAAGCATTGGCTATCTCTACTCCCATATCAACGACCACTGGAAGGTCAACCACTAGTCTAGTGTCTGTGCAAATCAGGGAAAGGAGCCCCCCAGGAGGATGCAGCCCCATGGCATGTGGCTTGGCGAGTGGCACATGGACCAGAAGAGTGAGATCATAAAACTTTGGGTGGTGTACAAGGGAGATGGGAAGGGAGAGCCTGCCTTTCAACTGCCATGAGCTAGGAGATACATTGGACAAATGAGCTAGAACAGAGTGAACGTGTTGAATGAGGACTGAGGCTTTGCTATGAGTACAGCATGTGAATGTCATGGACAGATCAGGGCTCTTGCTTATTGCATAAATGTTGATCTTGGCTGAGCACAGTGGCTTATGCCTGTGATCGCTGCACTTGAGGAGGCTGGAGTGGGAGGGTTGCTTGAGGCCAGGAGTTTGAGACCAGCCTAGGCAACACAGCAAGACCCTGTCTCTACAAAATAAATAAATAAATAAATAAATAAGTAAATAAATAAATAAATAAAAAACCCAGCTAAGCATGTGACTCTTGCCTGTAGTCCTAGCTACAGGAGACTGAGACAGGATGATCACTTGAGCCTAGAAGTTCCAGGCTGCAAGGGGTCATAATCATGCCATTGCACTCCAGCCTGGGCAATAGAGCGAGACCCTGTCTTAAAAAAAAAAAAAAGTTGGTCTTGACCTTGACCCTTTACATGACAGGTGCCGTGGGTCTCCTGCCCATGCCAGGAAGTTGCTTCATCTTTTGGATGTTGTAGACAGCCTTCTTAGGAGATCATCAAGCCCCTTGTATTTTCCCTCTTAAAACTTTCCTGTGAAAAAAAAATTGAAACACAATTACATGGAAAAATAACAAACACCTGTGTGGCTGACACAGAATAAAAATTTAACCTTTCTTGTTTTCAGAAAATTGTAAATGAAATAAAACACTACAGATCAAGTTGAAGTCCCTTTTCTGTCCCTCCTCTAGCCAACCCCCACCAGAGAGCCACCATCATAAATTTAATATATGTTGTGCTGAAGCACATTTTATACTTTTAACATGTCTCTGAGTCCATAAGTAGTACAGTTGCCCCCCAGTATCTATGGGGGGTTGGTTCCAGGACCTCCCTTGTATACCAAAATCCTTGGATGCTCAAGCCTGTGGTATAAAATGGTGTCGTATTTTCATATAACCTATGTGCATCCTCCCATGTACTTTAGATAATCTCTAGACTACTTACAATACCTAATATAGTATCTACACATCACTTCATTTGTGTGGATTCATTATAGTACTTAGTGAGTAGCAAGTTCAAGATCTGAGTTATTAGTTTTACCTGCTGTATAGCAGTCCATCCTATGACTATATCTCTAGCAGTGAAATTGCTGTGCTGAAGAGTTGACATTTTCAGCTTTTTTAGGTATTGCCCTGGCGAGATTGTGCTACTGTGACCACCAACAGCAACCAAGTTTTGCTATTTTCCCACATCCTTGCAAATATTTAGTATTGCTGGACTGTAAAGTATCTGCTGCTGTGCTCAGTGGCACGACCCTGTAGTCCTAACTACTGTGGAAGCTGAGGTGGAAGGATCACTTGAGGCCAGGAGTTTGAGGCCAGCCTGGGCAGCATAGACACTGTTGCTAAGAAAAAGAGTTTGCCACTCTGGTGGGGGTGAAAGAGTATCTCATTGTGGTTTTAATTTATACTTCCCGAATTACCAGTGAGATTGGGCATCTTTTAAAATATTTATTGGTAATGTCTTCTGTGTCTATTCTGTTCCTATTCATTGCCCATTTATTGTGTGAGATTATTTGTCCTTATTGATTTGTGTTTTTTAAAACACAGGCTAAATATTAATCCTTTGTCTCTTATATGTAAAATGAAATTTATAAATCCAGGCCATTGCTTGTCTTTTAGCCTTGTTGATGATGTATGTTTCTCTGTGGACCTAGGGACCAGCCTCCTATTGGGGGTAAGGAGCAGAGGCCAGTCCATGGCTTGGAACAAAACAGGATATTGCTTTAAATTTCATTTTGAAAGCTTCACTGGTGGCTAGCTAGTATGGCACCCTTTCCAGGAAGCAGGGGGTGGCCTCAGCATGGGGACTATTCCTGCAGTTCTCTGGGCCCCTCACAAATCAAGTTTCCGAGTCCTTCATCCTCCCTCCCCAGTGGCTTCTGAAGAGGCCTTTCCTAGGGCCTGAGGCAATTCCATCCCCCAGCAGGGGCAGGGTCCACCTGTAAACCTCTGGCCCAGGTTCCAAGAACCTCTACCCAGAAGGTAATATGTAACAGGAGGCAAAACAAACAGCTTCTCCTCTTATATTCTCCATGGCAGACCTGTTTGCCCAGGCATTTGCAATCCTCCCTATCAACTGTGGCTCCCTCAGAGCCCAGCTCTGCCCAGCTCTACATGACCGTGTCAGAACTGTGCAATCCTTTGTGCCCACAGTGACCTCTAGCCCCCAACTTTAGTTGCTGGCCCCGAGTGTCACAGAATGCCACAGCTATTTCACCTGCATTGCCCTGAACCAGCTGGCTCATGTTTTCTGTCCAGTTCCTGCTGGTAGGCAAGGCTGGGCTGGGCAGGGCTGACGCTGGGGCAGAAGGTTTGCCAGGTGGGTCCGACCAGGTGGCTGCACAGGTAGGGTGCAGAGCCACTATGGGTTGCTGCCAGTAGAAGTGAGCGGACTCACAAGAGCAGAACAATGAGAGAAGAGGCAGCAAAGAAAAAGAATCAGACACCACAAGGAGATCATGGAAAAGTCAGTGTGTGCTCAAGGACTGCTAAGTGAGAGGCCTAGTGGGAGAAGCTGCTGAAGGGGCCATCCCGGGAGGGGCTCCCCATGGGCCAGAGGCACTCAGAGGGCTCCCCATCAGCCTGCAGGGCCCCCAGGGCAGGACGTGGATAGGCTGAGGAGTAAAGAGCAGTACTCTTGGAAAGGGGTCCAGATTTGCCACCCATCAGGGTCAGAACCTTAAGAAAATGAACTCCTTGCCGGGCGCGGTGGCTCAAGCCTGTAATCCCAGCACTTTGGGAGGCTGAGACAGGCGGATCACGAGGTCAGGAGATCGAGACCATCCTGGCTAACCCAGTGAAACCCCGTCTCTACTAAAAAATACAAAAAACTAGCCAGGCAAGGTGGCGGGCGCCTGTAGTCCCAGCTGCTTGGGAGGCTGAGGCAGGAGAATGGCGTAAACCCAGGAGGTGGAGTTTGCAGTGAGCCGAGATCCGGCCACTGCATTCCAGCCTAGGCGACAGAGTGAGACTCCGTCTCAAAAAAAAAAAAAAAAAAAAAAAGAAAATGAACTCCTTGCTTCTTCATTCTTAAAAAGAAATAGTCTGAGAGTAATGTGAGAATCATATGAGACACCCAGGCTGTGCGGTGCCACGATGTCGGCCCACTGCAGCCTCGATCTCCCCAGGCTCAGGTGATCCTCCCACCTCAGCCTTCCCAGTAGCTGGGACCACAGGTGTGCACGACCACACCCAGCTAAATTTTTTTGGTGTTTTTTGTAGGGATGGGGTTTCACCATGTTGCCCAGGCGGGTCTCAAACTCCTGGGCTCAAGGGATCCGCCCACCTTGGCATCCCAAAGTGGTGAGATTACAGGCGTGAGCCACCACGCCTGACCTGGTGGTCCTTTTTAAGTCACAGGGCTCTAAAAAGATTCATTTTGTACTGCATTGGGGTCTTGGAAGCCAGACAGTCCTGGGTTTGAATCTCAGGTTGACTGTTTACATGCTCTGTGACTCTGGGTGAGGCGCTGCATTTCTCAGAGGCTCATTCCCTCATCTGTAAAATGGGTATGGTATCTTGGTCAGGGAGTGGTTAGGAAGATCACAGGAGATCAGGCATGCAGGGTCTTTAGAAGAGAGCTGGCATGAGGACACAGCAATAAACATCAGCTCACATTTTTCCAAAATCTGCTTTATCACCTACAGTATATTAGACATTTTCCATGTCATTAAATATAGTGTCTTCATTTTTTTAAAAAAATATTTATTTATTTATTTGTTTATTTATTTTGAGACAGGATCTTACTCTGTCTCCCAGGCTGGAATGCATGGCACAATCATGGCTTACTGCAGCCTCGACCTTGTGGGCTCAAGCAGTTGTCCCGCCTTGGCCTCCCAAGTAGCTGGAACACAGGCACACACCACCATGCCCGGCTAATTAAAAATACTTTTTTTGGCCAGGCGTGGTGGCTCACACCTGTAATCCCAGCACTTTGGGAGGCCCAGATGGGTGGATCACCTGAGGTCAGGAGTTCAAGACCAGCCTGGCCAACATGGTGAAAGCCCATTTCTATTAAAAATACAAAAATTAGCCAGGCATGGTGGTGCATGCCTGAAGTCCCAGCTGTTTGGGAGGCTGAGGCAGGAGAATTGCTTGAACCCTAGAGGTGGAGGTTGCAGTGAGCTGAGATTGTACCACTGCACTCCAGCCTGGGTAATAAGAGTGAAACTCCATCCCAAAAAACAAAACAAAACCACACTTTTTTTTTTTTTTTTTGGTAGAGACAGGGTCTGCCATATTGCCCAGGCTGACCTCAAACTCCTGGAATCAAGTGATCCTCCCGCCTTGGTGTCCCAAAGTGCTGGGATTACAGCCATGAGCCACTCTACCTGGCCTTTTAGTTTAGTTTTGTTTTAGAGACAGGGTCTTTCTCTGTCACCCAGGCTGGCATGCAGTGACACATTCATGGCTCACTGCAGCCTAGACCTACTAGGCTCAAGCGAACCTTCTGCCTCAGCCTCCTGAGTAGCTGGGAGCACAGGTGCACACCACCACACCTGGCTAATTTTAAATTTTTTTGTAGAGACGGGGTCTCAATATGTTGCTCAGGCTGGCCTGAGCTCCTGAATTCAAGCAATTTTCCTGGCTTGGCATCCCAAAGTGCTGGGATTATAGGTGGTGAGCCATTTTGCCTGACCATGTATTCATTTTCCAGTGGCATAGTGTTGCATTGTATATGCTCTCTGACTTAGTTATGTAATCTCTTACTCATAGGAATAGTTTCTTTTCCCCCAGTTCTTTGCTAAGCAGCAATTAATGTCTCTATTCATACCTTTAGGTATTTTTTAGTTTGGTTTTTTTTTTTTTTTGAGATAGAGTCTCTCTCTGTTCCCAGACTGGAGTGCAGTGGCACGATCTTGGCTCACTGCAACCTCCGCCTCCTGGGTTCAAGCAATTCTCGTGCCTCAGCCTCCCACATAGCTGGGACTACAGGTGCATGCCACCGTGCCCGGCTAATTTTTGTATTTTTAGTACAGATAGGGTTTCACCATGTTGGCCAGGATGGTCTCGATCTCATGACCTCGTGATCCGTCCGCCTCGGCCTCCCAAAGTGCTGGGATTACAGGCGTGAGTCAGCGCGTCTGGCCAGGTTTTTTTTGTTTTGTTTGTCATTGTTGTTTTTTAGAATAAAGCCCTAAAATTAGAATTGCCAGGAGGCCAAACAGCCTCTCCCCTTAGATTCTCCATGGCAGACCTGTTTGAAAAGGTATGCATTTTCCAAATGTTAATAGATATTACCAAATCAGAAGGAACCCAGATTTACAGATTTTGAAGCTAATACAGTTTGGGATGCCCTGTTTCTCAACAAGAAAAAAAATTCTTAAGTATCAGATTTTGTGAAAACTGAAGATTGATTTAGAATAAGAAAAGAATTTGCTACCAGTTGCTGCGAGCTTGAAGATTCTCTTTTGAGCTCTGTTTAAGCAATTTGTCAGAAATGCTGACAGATAAATGCTTCTTGATTTGCAGCCAGCCTTCCCTCTCCAATTTCCAGGCACGCCCAGCACTAGGGTGGTAGGTAGGGGCCAGGCGGTCGGGGGGCGGGCATGCTGAAGTGTAAGTTTCTTACGCTTTCTGCCTTTGTACTTACCATCTTCTAAAAATCTTATACCAATTTACATTCTGGTATATTTCTCCACATGCTTGCCAACATTCCGTATAATCAATACCTTGTTTTTATGTTGAAATTCATAGCCATTTTATTAATCTTCTCTGCTTGGGGAGTTTTATTTCGGCCCTATTGAATGCAGCATGATAATTTAGTGATCTAGCTTATCCAAAATAACCTCTCCCACTGATTGCATAAAGCCAGCAAGAACATGAACCTACTTGGGTTACAAGGATGAACTCTTATTTAGCTGCAACTGCTTTCTAGTACTGCCTGTGAATACTCTTTGACAAAAGTGCCTATCGTGGAAATTTGAAATTAAACATAGACTCCTCTAGAAAGACAGCAATCTTTGGTTTGGGTAGAGGATTACTGATTTGTTCTATTTTCTCTTCTTGTAATGTTTCATTTATTACATTATCAGACAGGTTGAATTATTTTATATCTTATATAATTTTTGGAATAGCAGCTTTTTGGCCCCAGTGGTATAATAATTTAGATAAATGATCAAAAGGAATTGAGTCTGAAATATCAGCCACTGCCTGGGCACGGTGGCTCACACCTGTAATCCCAGCACTTTTGGAGGCCGAGATGGGCGGATCACTTGAGTCAGGAGTTTGAGACTAGTCTGGCCAACATGGCAAAACCCCATCTCTACTAAAATACAAAAAAATTAGCCGGGCGTGGTGGTGCATGCGTGTGGTCCCAGCTACTCTGGAGGCTGAGGCAGAAGAATCGTTTGAACCAGGAAGGTGGAAGTTGCAGTGAGCTGAGATCCCACCACTGCACTCCAGCCTGGTGATAGTGCGAGACTCCAGCTCACANTATATAATTTTTGGAATAGCAGCTTTTTGGCCCCAGTGGTATAATAATTTAGATAAATGATCAAAAGGAATTGAGTCTGAAATATCAGCCACTGCCTGGGCACGGTGGCTCACACCTGTAATCCCAGCACTTTTGGAGGCCGAGATGGGCGGATCACTTGAGTCAGGAGTTTGAGACTAGTCTGGCCAACATGGCAAAACCCCATCTCTACTAAAAATACAAAAAAATTAGCCGGGCGTGGTGGTGCATGCGTGTGGTCCCAGCTACTCTGGAGGCTGAGGCAGAAGAATCGTTTGAACCAGGAAGGTGGAAGTTGCAGTGAGCTGAGATCCCACCACTGCACTCCAGCCTGGTGATAGTGCGAGACTCCAGCTCAAAAAAAAAAAAAAAAGAAATATCAGCCGCTAAATGATCAGAGATTAGATATCTTCCCCAGCCCCTGACTTTCTCTGTCTCTCTATACACACACACACACACACATACACACACACACTTTTGCCACCATTTGAAAATAAGTTGTAGGCATCATAAAATCCGTATTTTTCATCTTTGCTTATCTCCTGGGGAACAAATGCCTCATGGTTGTTTTTCCTTGGTCTGTGATATGGGCACCTCTTCCTATGCTTACTGGCCATTTGTCTTCCATCTTCTGTGACTTTGTGGCAGATTTGGTCATTATTATCTTCTGTGTGTGTCACTTGGTCTGTTTTAGTGGAAAAATATTAGCAGTTAGATAATGTGGCTTTTTTTTTTTTTTTTTTTGAGGCGGAGTCTCGCTCTGTCGCCCGGACTGGAGTGCAGTGGCCAGATCTCAGCTCACTGCAAGCTCCGCCTCCTGGGTTTACGCCATTCTCCTGCCTCAGCCTCCCGAGTAGCTGGGACTACAGGCGCCAATGTGGCTTTTTTTTTTAAGAGACTGGGACTCACTCTGTTGCCCAGGCTGGAGTGCTGTGGCATGATCATAGCTCAGTGCAACCTTTAAGTCCTGGGCTCAAGTTATCCTTCTGCCTCAGCCACCTGAATAGTTTAGACCACAGGTGCACGCCACTACCCCTGGCTAATTTTTAAATTTTTTTATAGAGACAGGATCTGACTGCATTGCCCAGGCTGGTCTTGAACTCCTAGACTCAGCGAATCCTCCTGCCTGGCCCTCCCAAAGTGTTGAGATTATAGGCATGAGCTACCATGCCTGACTTACATGAAGTTGTCAATTAACCTTTTTAGCAGCATCTTGGACCAGTTGCTTAACTTTTTCATCTCAATGTTCTCCATCTTTAAAACAGGAATAAAAGTCCTTATCTCCCACAAATTGCTGGGACAATTTGCCTCCAAAACCTGTATGATTGCATTACAGAGGAGATACTCAGTGTTCTTTTTCTCTTCTGTTCAGATACCCTGCAGATTTACCCATCTGTGCCTTCCCCTCTGAGAGTGCTTATCTTTTTCATAAAGCAGAATCATTACATTCCCGACTTGTCATCAAAGGTGTCTACAGGATGGGCATGGTGGCTCGCATCTGTAATCCCAACACTTTGGGAGGCCAAGGCAGGAAGATTGCTTGAGCTCAGGAGGTCAAGATGAGCCTGGGCAACATAGGGAGACATTCTGACTCTACAAAAAAAATTTTTTTTTGATCATCTAGGTCTGCTGGTACACGTCTGTTGTCCCAGCTACTCAGGAGACTGGGATAGGAGGATCGCTTGAAATTAGGAGGTCAAGGCTGCAGTGAGCTGTGATCATTCCACTGCACTCCAGGGTACGCTTCAGAGCAAGACCTCATCTCTTAAAAAAAAAAAAAAAAAAAAATTGTAAACCTGCCCTCTGGATCTTGCTGGAGCCTTGCATTCAGTAAGCCATATTCTAAATGAGCAACTCTGTGTCATCAGCTGCTCTGTACTCCTGAACCTGTAGAACATGCATCCACATCTGAAACAGGTTGACAGGGCTAACAGTCACATTGTACCATGACTGTCCAGAAAACACATCCTCAGGAAGGAAAAGCCCACAACATTCAACATTAGGACTGTTTATTTTCTTGAGTAATTTCTAAGACAGAGATCATGAACAGATGTGTTTTCTTGCTTGCCCAGCTTTATTTATTAATGTATATATTTTGCACAGACGTGCTATGTGCTGCTTTTATTTTTCTGACAGAATGTTAAATGGGTACTGTAATGTTGCTAAATTTAGTTTATTAATTATGACTATATTGGCAGTAGTTTAAGCCCTAGAAGGTTTTTTTTTTTAACTTCATGTTGAAATATATGACAGATTCAGAAAAGTACACTTTTTTTTTTTTTTTGAGACAATCTTGGCTCACTGCAATCTCCACCTCCTGGGTTCAAGCGATTCTCCTGCCTCAGCCTCCCGAGTAGCTGGGATTACAGGCACGTACCACCATGCCTGGTTACTTTTTGTATTTTTAGTAGAGAGGGGTTTCACCATGTTGGTCAGGCTGATCTCGAACTCCTGACCTCAAGTGACCCACCCACCTCGGCCTCCCAAAGCCACCACACCCAGCCAGAAAAGTACATATATTTTAAGGCCCACTTGATGCACTTTTGATAAACTGAACACACCCATGTAACCAGCACTCAAATGAAAACACAGAACATGACCAGAAACCAGGAGTTCCCTCGTGACCTCTTTAAGTCACTGACCCTCACCAACTGACCATTCTCCTGACTTCTAACAGCATAGATTAGTTTTGCCTATTTTGTACATATAAATGGAATTAGACAGTACACCTTTTAAAATCTGGCTTCTTTCATTGAACATTATTTTTATGAGATTCATTCAGATCGCTGGGCATAATCATAGTTCCTTTGCTCTCATTACTGTATAATTACAAATAAGTCACCACTTATTTATCTATTCCATTGTTGATGGACATTTGGGTATTTTGAATATTGGAAATGATACAAATAACCTAGTACCTGTCTTTTGGTGAGCACATGTTTGATTTCTATTGGATATATACCTAGGAGTAGATTATGCACATTATTTTTTAAGTGTACATTCAATGGCTTATGGTATATTCATAGATATGTGTAACCATCACTATGGTCAATTTTAGAACATTTTCATCACCTCACAGAGTTACCCTATGCCCTTGTAGCTATTATCTCTCTGTCTTCCCATCTCTCCCAGCCCTAAGTAACCACTTAATCTGCTTTCTGTCTCTATAGAATTACCTATTCTGGACATTTCATATATATGGAGTCATACTGTCTTGTATGATCAAAATAAGGATGGCCAGGCATGGTGGCTCACTCTTGCAATCCCAGCACTTTGGGAGGTTGACACAGGTAGATCACTTGAGCTCAGGAGTTCAAGAACAGCCTGGGCAACATGGCGAAACCCAGTCTCTACCAAAAGTACAAAAATTAGCCAGATGTGATGGTGCATGCTTAGAGTCCCAGCTACTCAGCAGAGTTGGGACAGGAGGATCTCTTGGGCCCCAGAGGCAGAAGTTGTAGTGAGCCGAGATCACGCCACTGCACTCCAGCCTGGGCCACAGAGTGAGACTCTGTCTCAAAATAATAATAATAATAATAATGATAATAATAATAATAATAATAATGAAATGATCAAAGTATTATTTCATGAGTCACACAGTTTATTGCCATACAAAGAGATTTTTTTTCTTTTTTGTTCTCAGTGCTTAAAGCGGGAAGAATAAGAAAACAAATCTCACAGGGAATACACTCAATAGAGGAGCTCCCTTAGCCATATAGTGAGTGAGTTCCAGTCTGTTAGAGTCCAGTTATTAAAGTCTAACTGCCCACTTAGGATGAAAGCAAGCCTCTGTGGAAAGTAGTCTAACTGAAGCTTGAGGCGTACGTTTATAGGAGAGATTCTTAGCTAGATGTCTTGACCATGCTAGAGGGTATACCGGAGTTGGGTGAAGCTTTGGAAATTAGCTCAAAGGCTAATAGAGTATGGCCTTAGCTCAGCCTGAGCTTTCACTCTTCAGAGAAGCTCTCAGACAGAGTGTAGCCATGCCACAGCCCAAGGTCTCAAAGTGTCTGTCAAACTCTTGGGTTTATACGTACAGTCCGGCGTTGCTTAACAACGTGAACACATTCTGAGAAATACATCAGACGATTTTGTCGTTGTGCAAACATCATCAAGTGCACTTACACAAACCTAGATGGTAGAGCCTATTACACACCTAGATGTGGTAGAGCCTGTTGCTCCAAGGCTGCAAACCTGTACAAATTGTCACTGTCCTAAAGACTGTAGGCAGTTGTAACACAGGGGTAAGTATTCATGTATCTGAACATATCTAAACATAGAAAAGGTATAGTCAAAATACGGTATTACAGTATAATCTTATGGGACTGCTGTCGTATATGCCATCCATCATAAGCCAAAATGTCATTTTGCAGTGCATGACTGTATTTTAGAGTCCAGTAGTTGAGGTCAATAGCTCACACATGGGGTATGGTAAATTGTGATGCTGTCACATTCTCAAGGGGAGAGGAGTCCACTCTGTGTTCTTGTCACAGCAAAACATGTCACTCCCATAGCAAATGTCAACATAAATAACAAACAGAAAAAAATTCTTCAAGTATAATGAGTTTAATTGGGAATAAGCATTGCCACGAGGAATATGCACACCACAGTAAACTATGGGCATATTCATGGGGGTAAAGGAAGACGAGGATTTTTAAAGTTAAAATGAGGGTTACATATGTTGTCTTGAAACAATTATCCTTGGCTACAAGGATCAAAAACAAGGGTGGCATCCATCCAGGGCTGGACAGGCAGTCTCTGGGCAAATGTCTTCACGGAAGTATTTTTTGTGTGTGTGTAAGATTGAGGTAGCCTTTGTGCAAGGTTGTGGTTTTGGCAAAGTCTCTTGTGATTTCTTTTGTTATCAGGTAGTCATGCACCAGAACCCTCCCTGCATGTTCTTACCTAGCTCCATTTTGTCAGGGTTTGACACAAGTGACTCCATTTTGATTCTAACAACTTTTTCACAAACTATGTATGTATTTAGAATTATTTCAAAGTTGCATAACATATACAATATGTAGTTTTGTTGTTGTTGTTGTTTTGAAGACGGAATCTTGCTCTGTCACCCAGGCTGGAGTGCAGCGGTGAGATCTGGGCTCACTGCAACTTCCGCCTCCTGGGTTCAAGCAATTCTCCTGCCTCAGCCTCCCGAGTAGTTGGGACTACAGGCGTCCACCACAAAGGCTGGCTAATTTTTGTATTTTTAGTAGAGACAGGGTTTCATCATGTTGCCCAGGGTGTTCTTGAACTCCTGAGCTTAGGCAATCTGCCTGCCTCAGCCTCCCAAAGTGCTAGGATTACAGGCATGAGCCACCACGCCCAGCCCAATATGTAGTCTTTTGTTACTGGCTTCTTTCACTTATAAATGTTTTCAAGGTTCCACCATGTTGTGGCATGTATCAGTACTTCATTTCCTTTTTTAAAATTGCTTTATTGTAGTAAAATACACATAACATACAATTTACCATCTTAACCATTGAAGTTTGCAGTTTAGTGGTATTAAGTGCAGTACACTCACACTTTTGTGCAAGCATCAGCACCACCCAACTCCAGAACTTGTTCATCTTTCCCAACTGAAATTCTGTACCTGTTAAACGATAAGTTCCCATTGCCCCTCCCCAGCCCCAGCAAGCACCATTCTACTCCTAGACAGCTTTTACCTTCAGTTTCTTTCCTCTTTCACTTAATAAATGAGAGGGTCCATTGCTGACAAATGGGATTGCTTCTCTAAGTAGAGGCCTTCTTGCATATATGCGATTGAGCTTATCCTAAAAAAGGGTAACAGAAAATGTGGGTGTAGAAAGAGGTGGAGACACAAACTGGCTGAGGATTTTCATATTGGGTGTCCTATCCATAGGCCACAGCAGCCCCACCGCAGATCTGCCTGATTCTTTGGCATCAAGACGTTGATCCAGCTCATGCCTGTAATCCCAGCACACTGGGAGGCTGAGGCAGGTGGATCACTTGAGGTCAGGAGTTTGAGACCAGCCTGGCCAACACGGTGAAACCCCATCTCTACCAAAAAATACAAAAATTGGCCAGGTGTGGTGGCACATACTTCTAATCCCAGCTACTTAGGAGGCTGAGGTGGGAGAGTTGCTTGAACCCAGGAGGCAGAAGCTGCAGTGAGCCAAGATCATGCCACTGTACTCTAGCCTGGGAGATAGGGTGACACCCTGTCTCAAAAAAAAAAAAAAAGATCCTGCAAGCCATTTCCATGTTGTGGATTTGCTGGCAGGTTTCAGGGCTCTCCTGCTGTCACTGTCAGCATAGCTTCTCATAATACTACCAACACTTAATGTCCTTAATGAGTTCATCCATGGTGAGCACTCTGTTTCGGGTCCTGTATGTGCCTTCCACATTCCCTTCCTGTGCCATCATAGTCCTGGCAATGAACTTCAGGTTTTAAATCCATGAGCTTGGATCTAAGTCTCCACTCTGCCAAACCTGACGTTCCATACCCGGATGACCCTTGGAATCCAAGTAATGGATTCCATTGCATGGACAGATATGCCACATTCTGTTTATCCATCCATCTGTTGCTGGACATTTGGTTTGTTTCCACCTTTTGGGTATTATGAATAGTGCTGCTGTAAACATTCATGTACGGGTTTTTGTTTGTTTTGTTTGAGACAGAGTTTCACTCTGTCACCCAGGCCGGTGTGTAGTGGTGTGATGGTAGCTCGCTGTAGCCTCGACCTCTCAGGCCCAAGTGATCCTTCCACCTAGGCCTCCAGAGTAGCTGGGACTACAGGTGTGTACCACCACGCCCAGCTAATTTTTAAATTTTTTTTTTGTAGAGATGGAATCTCACTATGTTGCCCAGGCTAGTCTCAAACTCCTGGGCTCAAGCGATCCTCCCACCTTGGCTGCAGAGAGTACTGGGCTTACAGGCATGAGCCACTGTGCCTGGCCCAAGTTTTTGTTTGAACACGTTTCCAGTTCTTTTGGGCATATATTATAACTAGGAATGGAATTGCTGGGTTATATGCTAATTCTGTATTTAACTTTTTGAAGAGCCACCACACTGTTTTCCAGGCAGCTGAATCATTTTACATTCCCACCAGCAATATACAAGGATTACAATGTCTTCACATGCTTGCCAACACTTATTTTGTTTTTTGATTTTTTTTTTTTTTTTTTTTTGAGACAGAGTTTTGCTCTTGTCAACCAGGATGGAGTGCAAATGGCACAATCTTGGCTCATTGCAACCTCCGCCTTTCGGGTTCACGCGATTCTCCTGCCTCAGCCTCCCAAGTAGCTGGGATTACAGGCACCCATGACCACACCCGGCTAATTTTTGTATTTTTAGTAGAGACAAGGTTTCATCATATTGGTCAGGCTGACCTCAAACTCCTGACCTCCGGTGATCTGCTTGCTTTGGGCTCCCAAAGTGCTGGGATTATAGGCATGAGCCACCGTGCCCAGCCCTTGATTTTATTTTATTTTTTGCCTTCCGGGTGAGCATGATGTGGTACCTCATTGTGGTTTTAATTTGCGTTTCATCTGCTTGTTAGCCATTCACAGATTACCTTCAGCAAGATGTCTACTATTTTTTAATTGAGTCATTATGTGCATTAATTTTTTTTTTTTTTTTTTTTTTGAGACGGAGTCTCGCTCTGTCGCCCAGGCTGGAGTGTAGTGGCTGGATCTCAGCTCACTGCAAGCTCCACCTCCCGGGTTTACGCCATTCTCCTGCCTCAGCCTCCCGAGCAGCTGGGACTACAGGCGCCCGCCACCTCGCCTGGCTAGTTTGTTTTTTGTATTTTTCAGTAGAGACGGGGTTTCACCGTGTTAGCCAGGATGGTCTCGATTTCCTGACCTCGTGATCCGCCCGTCTTGGCCTCCCAAAGTGCTGGGATTACAGGCTTGAGCCACCGCGCCCGGCCATATGTGCATTATTTTTAATTCATTCATTTGGTCATTCATTTGAGCACCTCTTATGTTCCTGGCACTCGGGCACTTGGGATAAAGCAGTGAACACGTTAGTTGCCAACACTGAAAAGTCAGGAGAATTCTTAAAAAATAAAAAATAAAATTTCTCGTTCCTGACTTCTCTACTCAGATCTGGGCCTGAGTTCTCAGGAGTCAGCCTACTGCCGGCACCTTTAAGGTGGGGCTGTGCTTTGTTTCTTCAAGGCTCTTATCTGGCCTCAGTCCCACCTGGGCCCTGAGGGCCTTGGGTTTTACAATACCCATGCTAAGTAGCTGACGCCTCTCCAAGTAGTTACTTTAGTTCTGAGTTGAGAACAACTGGCACTGCTGTTTTTCCTCTAACTCCTTAAGCTTCCCATGTCGCATTGAAAAAAAAATCCTAAGACCAAATCCCTTTAAGAATGGAAGTTGGGATACCGTGGCTCATACCTGTAGTCCCAGCTACTTGGGAGGCTAAGATGGGAAGGTCTCTTAAGCCTGAGAGCTTGAGGCTTCAGTGAGCAGTCATTGTGCCACTGCACTACAGCCTGGGTGACATAGTGAGTCTCAAAACAAAACGAAAGAATAGAAAAAGAAGTGTCGCGTCGAGGGGTGGGATTGGGGGAGGGAGAGCATCAGGGTAAATAGCTAATGCATGCAGGGCTTAATACCTAGGTGACAGGTTGATAGGTGCAGCAAACCACCATGGCAAACGTTTACCTATGTAACAAACCTGCATGTTCTACACAGGTATCCCGAAACTTAAAATAAAATTAAAAAAAAAAAGAAAGAGAAAGAAGTGGCCACCCTTTATGCCCCAGGCATCTGGGGTGTGGGCAAGGAAGGAGAATTGGTTTGTTTATGCTCCCTCTTTCTAAATGATGGGTGGTTCGTGTGTTTATGAGCACATGGCATTGATATGAGTTTGTAGAACTCTTAATCCCTTGGAAGAGCTGCCTGTTTCCAACTCAACCCTGCCCTACCCTGGCCCGTTTCTTGGGATCAGTTAGTAGAAATTGCGGAAGAATAAAATTGAGGTTATATTTATCTCTGATGATCAGATAGGATATAAATTCCAAACCAGAAGGAACAGGAATCACCTATGCCCACTCCTTTCACCCAGATCTGAGGGTGGGGCACGGGAAGGCATGGCTGTAACGTTGAGGCGGTTGCACCGCGTCCTCTGCTCCTGGCTCGGGTGTTCATCAGCCACATGGGCCACTTGATCTCTTTGCACTTCAGCTTCTTTACCTGTAGAATGGGAGTTCATGATTCTCACCTGCATTTAAAAAAAAAATTTTTTTTTAAATTTTGAGACGAAGTTTCTCCCTGTGGCCCAGACTGGAGTGCAGTGGCACAATCTTGGCTCACTGCAACCTCCACCTCCTGGGTTAAAGTGATTCTCCTACCTCAGCCTCCTGAGTAGCTGGGATTACAGGCACACACTACCACGCCCGGCTAATTTTTTGTATATTTAGTAGAGACGAGGTTTCACCATGTTGGCCAGGATGGTCTCAAACTCCTGACCTCAGGTGATCCACCCACCTCGGCCTCCCAAAGTGCTGGGATTACAGGCATGAGCCACCGCAACTACAGGATCATATTAGTGTGTCTTGAAGAAACCCAAACTGAGAGTGACTGAAAGAAGATGGGGCAAGGGAATGATTGTGTGTCCTGATTATTATCAATATCAATATCCTGGCTATAATATTGTACTATAGTTTTGCAAGATGTTAACATTGGGAAAATTTGAATATTGATGGTGAAGAGTGCATGAGATATTTCTGTATTGTTTCTTTTTTGTAGTTTTTTGTGGTTGTTATTATTATTATTATTATTATTATTAATAATA
>NW_016815820.1:821140-824161 GCF_001698545.2 Rhinopithecus bieti | reverse complement strand
ATTTGAATATTGATGGTGAAGAGTGCATGAGATATTTCTGTATTGTTTCTTTTTTGTAGTTTTTTGTGGTTGTTATTATTATTATTATTATTATTATTAATAATATTATTATTTTTGAGACAGGCTCTTGCTCTGTTGCCCAGGCTGGAGTGCAGTGGGCGTGATCAA
Source organism: Rhinopithecus bieti (assembly GCF_001698545.2). Lineage (NCBI taxonomy): Eukaryota > Metazoa > Chordata > Mammalia > Primates > Cercopithecidae > Rhinopithecus > Rhinopithecus bieti. The sequence goes on along the minus strand of NW_016815820.1, from coordinate 823,993 downwards.
CCTTGAACTCCTACACTCAAGAGATCCTCCTGCCTCAGTGTCCCAAGTAGCTAGGAGTACAGGTGCATGCTACTATGCCCAGCTAATTAAAAAAAAAAAAAATTGCCAGTGCGGACAACATGGCAAAACCCCATCTCTACAAAACATACAAAAAAATAGCCAGCCATGGGGTCATACACTTGTAGTCCCAGTTACACAGGAGGCTGAGGTGAGAGAATCACGTGAGCCTAGGAGGTCCAGGCTGCAGTCAGTGAGCCATGACTACACCGCTGCCCGTGAGCCTGGGCCTGTCTCAAATTTATTGTTTTTGTTTTTGTTTTTTTTAGAAACATGGTCTTGCTCTGTTGCCCAAGCTGGTCTCAAACCCCTGGGCTTGAGCAATTCCTCTGCTTTGACCTTCCAAAGTGCCAGGATTACAGGCATGAGCCACCGTACCTGGCCTCGATATTATTTCTTACATCTGCATATGAATCTACAAATATCTCAAAATAAATAATTTAATTTTCAAAAGTGAAAAAAGAAAAAAGAAAAGAGATGGGAATTTCTTTATCTGGGAGACAGCCAGTCTGTGACTGGTGTGGTAACTCTTGCTGTCCAGGCGCCAGGCTCCTCTCTTATTGCTCTGTGGTGCCCAAAATCACTATGTGGTCTAAAATGCTACCATTATTTTCCTGTCACAAGCAGCATTCCAGCCTGAGGAAGAAAAAAAAGAGAAGATGTCGCTTCCTTTGAAAGTTTCTTCTCTGAAGTTGCACACGCTACCCCTCTTTAAACCCCACTGGCCAGAACCTCACCATCTGGCCAGACCGGCTGCCGGGGAAGCTTGGAAACCTGGTCTTTATTTCACACAATGTGGCCAGCTAGATGCCTCAGGGTGTGTCGTGAGAGAAGAAGGACCTGTTGGGGTTTCTGTCACACCACCTGTCAGAGCTGCTGTGAAGACACAGGAGAAAACACATATGCCAATTGAACGGGATTTTTTCTTTTTTCTTTTTTTTTCCCCCATAAATCAGCCTGTTGATTTCCCCACTAGAATTTCCAGGAGACCACTGTTTGGTCTGAAAACCATGGTGAATAATGGAAAACCAAGTTCCAAACCAAATGGGACTCCTGGTCATTGTGAGAATAGGAGGATGTTTATTATGAGGCTGAACACCTGCCGTCCAGGCTGGAGTACAGTGGCACCATCCTGGCTCACTGCAACCCCTGCCTCCTGGATTCAAGAGATTTTCCTGCCTCAGCCTCCCGGGTAGCTGGGACTACAGGTGTGCACCACCACGCCTGGTTTATTTTTGTATTTTTAGTAGAGATGGGGTTTCACCCTGTTGGCCTGGCTGGTCTCAAACTCCTGACCTCAGGTGATCCATCCGCCTCGGCCTCCTGAAATGCTGGGATTACAGATGTGAGCCACCATGCCTGGCCAGTTCCCAGACTTTATAGGTAGGGAAGGTGAGCTCTAGAAAGGAGAAATCCTGTGTCTTAATTTAAATTCCCCTGAGAACAAGGACTTGGGTGCAGGTAGTTTATTTTGGAGAGTGATCCTAGGAAGTGGAGATAGGAGGTAGAGAGAGCAAACAGGGAGTGGGGAAGTGGATGAGGGGATGTTATTAACATCTTCACCCTAGGCAACAAGAGCTTCATTCACCTGGACCTCTGAGAAGGTACAGATACCTCCCGGAAAAGGGGAGACTTGGAGCTCCAGCCCCATGGGGTTGACTGCTGTCCCTGGAGGCATGAGCTCCTCTTCCAGGCTGGGCTGGCCTGCAGAACCAGGGACTCCCACATTGAGGAAGTTCCTGTAGCTAAAATCAAGGGTGGGTGGAGGAGCTGTGACATGAGACACCCATCACCCACCCAGCCAGCGGCACACCTGCAATGAGACTTCGGATCCCCGACTCCCTGGCCTGGTGCATTCTCCTCCCATCCCTGAGCTTCAGAGCATCAGCCGTGTTCCTCCTTCACTGTGGTGCTTGTCCTCACCTCCCAGGTGAGGAGTCTAAGAAAACAGCCTTTCCATCAGCCCTTGTCGTGACAGACCCTCCAGTGGGATGGCAGCGGCTGCCTTGCCCATTTACAGGGCAACCCAGTTTTGCTCCCTGCTGCCCTGAAATTTGTTCCTCCCAGAAACTGTCCCTCACAAGGCATGAGCAGTCAGTCAATAGAAGATATACATGGTCTTCCTAGCACAACAGCTGCAGAATGAGCTGTGGAGTGCCCTGTCAGGAGTCCTGACAGCTTCAAACTTTTCCCCTCTAGAAACTGCCTGACGTGCCCCAACCCCAATAATCATTGTGCATTTAACTTAGGGATTGCCTCACCCTTGGGAGATCCAAACCCCTAGGCTGACTTCCTGTCCTTCATGGAGAAGGCTCTTGTCCCCAGTGTACTACTCAGTTTCTACTCAGGGCCAGTGACCTGGAGCCTTGGCACAGAAAGCCTGGAAGAAGCTGAGGTAAATCACACTGCTTTGGCCAAGCAGACAGGTGACCTGTGAGAAGTGGGAACAGCCTCACCCTGAACACTGCACCCTCTGATATAAAGGTATCTGGTGGCCAAGCGCAGTGGCTCACGCCGGTAATCCCAGCACTTTGGGAGGCTGAGGTGGGCGGATCATCTGAGGTCGGGAGTTCAAGACCAGCCTGACCAACATGGAGAAACCCTGTCTCTATAGAAAATACAAAATTAGCCAGGCGTGGTGGCGCATGCCTGTACTCCCAGGTACTCAGGAGGCTGAGGCAGGAGAATCGTTTGAACCCAGGAGGCGGAGGTTGCGGTGAGCCGAGATCATGCCATTGCACTCCAGCCTGGCAACGAGAGTGAAACTCTGTCTCAAAAAAAAAAAAAAAAAAAAAA